>NC_090444.1:33623400-33960816 GCF_031143425.1 Pleurodeles waltl | reverse complement strand
GCCGTCTTGGAAAGGAATGATCCTGTGCCTGGGAGATGATGCCGCCTCGCAAAGGAATGACCCTGTGCCTGAGAGATGAATGATCCTGTGCCTGAGAGTTCTGTGCTTGAGAGATGATGCCGCCTTTGGAAAGGAATGATCCTGTGCCTGAGAGATGATGCCGCCTTGGAAAGGAATGATCCTGTGCCTGAGAGATGAATGATCCTGTGCCTAAGAGGTGATGCCACCTTGGAAAGGAATGATCCTGTGCCTGAGATATGAATGATCCTGTGCCTGAGAGATGATGCCGCCTTGGAAAGGAATGATCCTGTGCGTGAGAGCTGAATGATCCTGGGCCTGAGAGATGATGCCGCCTTGGAACGGAATGATGCTGTGCCTGAGAGATGAATGATCCTGTGCCTGAGAGTCCTGTGCCTGATGGATGATGCCGCCTTGGAATGGAATGATCCTGTGCCTAAGAGATGATGCCGCCTTGGAAAGGAATGATCCTGTGCCTGAGAGATGATGCCGCCTTGGAAAGGAATGATCCTGTGCCTGAGAGCTGAATGATCCTGTGCGTGAGAGATGATGCTGCCTTTGAAAGGAATGATCCTGTGCCGGAGAGATGAATGATCCTGTGCCTAAGAGATGATGCCATCTTGGAAAGGAATGATCCTGTGCCTGTGAGATGATGCTGCCTTGGAAAGGAATGATCCTGTGCCTGAGAGATGAATGATCCAGTGCCTGAGAGTCCTGTGCCTGAGAGATGATACCGCCTTGGAAAGGAATGATCCTGTGCCTGAGAGATGAATAATCCTGTGCCAGAGAGATGATGCAGCCTTGGAATGGAATGATCCTGTGCCTGAGAGATGATGCCACCTTGGAAAGGAATGATCCTGTGCCTGAGAGCTGAATGATTCTGTGGCTGAGAGATGATGTCGCCTTGGAAAGGAATGATCCTGTGCCGGAGAGATGAATGATCTTGTGCCTGAGAGTCTTGTGCCTGAGAGATGATGCTGCCTTGCAAAGGAATGATCCTGTGCCTGAGAGATGAATGATCCTCTGCCTGAGAGTCCTGTGCCTGAGAGATGATGCCGCCTTGCAAAGGAATGATCCTGTGCCTGAGAGATGAATAACCATGTCCCTAAGAGATGATGCCGCCTTTGAAAGGAATGATACTGTGCCTGAGAGATGAATGATCCTGTGCCTGAGAGATGATGCTGCCTTGGAAAGGATTGATCCTGTGTCTGAGAGATGATGCCGCCTTCGAAAGGAATGATCTTGTGCCTGAGAGATGAATGATCCTGTTCCTGAGAGATGATACCGCCTTGGAAAGGAATGATCCTGTGCATTAGAGATGAATGATCCTGTGCCTGAGAGATGATGCATCCTTGGAATGGAATGATCCTGTACCTGAGAGATGATGCCGCCTTTGAAAGGAATGATCCTGTGCCTGAGAGCTGAATGATCCTGTGTGTGAGAGATGATGCTGCCATGGAAAGGAATGATCCTGTGCTTGAGAGATGAATGATCCAGTGCCTGAGAGTCCTGTGCCTGAGAGATGATACCGCCTTGGAAAGGAATGATCCTGTGCCTGAGAGATGAATGATCCAGTGCCAGAGAGATGATGCAGCCTTGGAAAGAAATGATCCTGTGCCTGAGAGATGATGCCACCTTGGAAAGGAATGATCCTGTGCCTTAGAGCTGAATGATCCTGTGGCTGAGAGATGATGCCGCCTTGGAAAGGAATGATCCTTTGCCGGAGAGATGAATGATCTTGTGTCTAAGAGATGATGCCGCCTTGGAAAGGAATGATCCTGTGCCTGAGAGATGAATGATCCTGTGCCTGAGAGTCCTGTGCCTGAGAGATGATGCCGCCTTGCAAAGGAATGATCCTGTGCCTGAGAGATGAATGATCCTGTGCCTGAGACTCCTGTGCCTGAGAGATGATGCCACATTGGAAAGGAATGATCCTGTGCCTGAGAGATGAATGATCCTGTGCCTAAGAGATGATGCTGCCTTGGAAAGGAATGATCCTGTGCCTGAGAGATGAATGATCCTGTGCCTGAGAGTCCTGTGCCTGAGAGATGATGCCGCCTTGGAAAGGAATGATCCTGTGCCTGAGAGATGAATGATCCTGTGCCTAAGAGGTGATGCCGCCTTGGAAAGGAATGATCCTGTGCCTGAGAGATGATGCCGCCTTGGAAAGGAATGATCCTGTGCCTGAGAGATGAATGATCCTGTGCCTGAGAGATGATGCCGCCTTGGAAAGGAATGTTCCTGTGATTGAGAGATGATGCCGCCTTGGAAAGGAATGTTCCTGTTATTGAGAGATGATGCCGCCTTGGAAAGGAATGATCCTGTGCCTGAGAGAAGAATGATCCTGTGACTAAGAGGTCATGCCCCCTTCAAAAGGAATGATCCTGTGCCTGAGAGATGAATGATCCTTTGCCTGAGACTCCTGTGCCTGAGAGATGATGCCGCCTTGGAAAGGAATGATCCTGTGCCTGAGAGATGAATGATCCTGTGACTAAGAGGTCATGCCCCCTTCAAAAGGAATGATCCTGTGCCTGAGAGATGATGCCGCCTTGCAAAGCAATGATCCTGTGCCTGAGAGATGAATGATCCTTTGCCTGAGACTCCTGTGCATGAGAGATGATGCCGCCTTGCAAAGGAATGACCCTGTGCCTGAGAGATGAATGATCCTGTGCCTGAGAGTCCTGTGCCTGAGAGATGATGCCGCCTAGGAAAGAAATGATCCTGTGCTGAGAGACGATGCCGCCTTGGAAAGGAATGATCCTGTGTCTGAGAGATGATGCCGCCTTGGAAAGGAATGATCCTGTGCCTGAGAGCTGAATGATCCTGTGCCTGAGAGATGATGCCGAGTTGGAAAGGAATGATCCTGTGCCGGAGAGACGAATGATCCTGTGCCTAAGTGATGATGCCGCCTTGGAAAGGAATGATCCTGTGCCTGAGAGATGATGCCGCCTTGGAAAGGAATGATCCTGTGCCTGAGAGATTAATGATCTTGTGCCTGAGAGTCCTGTGCCTCAAAGATGATGCTGCCTTGCAAAGGAATGATCCTGTGCCTGAGAGATGATGCCGACTTGGAAAGGAATGATCCTGTGCCTGAGAGATGATGCCGCCTTGGAAAGGAATGATCCTGTGCCTGAGAGATGATGCTGCCTTGGAAAGGAATGATCCTGTGCCTGAGAGATGAATGATCCTCTGCCTGAGAGATGATGTCGCATTGGAAAGGAATGATCCTGTGCCTGAGAGATGAATGATCCTGTGCCTAAGATTTGATGCCGCCCTGGAAAGGAATGATCCTGTGCCTGAGAGATGATGCCGCCTTGGAAAGGAATGATCCTGTGCCTGAGAGATGAATGATCCTGTGCCTGAGAGTCCTGTGCCTGAGAGATGATGCCGCCTTGGAAAGGAATGATCCTGTACCTGAGAGATGAATGATCCTGTGCCGGAGACTCCTGTGCCTGAGAGATGATGCCGCATTTGAAAGGAATGATCCTGTGCCTGAGAGATGAATGATCCTGTGCCCAGGAGATGATGCCGCCTTGGAAAGGAATGATCCTGTGCCTGAGTGATGAATGATCCTGTGCCTGATAGATGATGCAGCCTTGGAAAGGAATGTTCCTGTGCCTGAGAGATGATGCCGCCTTGGAAAGGTATGATCCTGTTCCTGAGAGATGATGCCGCATTTGAAAGGAATGATCCTGTGACTGAGAGATGAATGATCCTGTGCCTAGGAGACGATGCCGCCTTGGAAAGAAATGATCCTGTGCCTGAGAGATGATTCCGCCTTGGAAAGGAATGATCCTGTGCCTGAGAGATGAATGATCATGTGCCTATGAGGTGATGCCGCCTTGGAAAGGAATGATCCTGTGCCTGAGAGATGAATGATCCTGTCCCTGAGAGATGATGCAGCTTTGGAAAGGAATGATCCTGTGCCTGAGAGATGATGCCTCTTTGGAAAGGAATGATTCTGTGCCTGAGAGATGAATGATCTTGTGCCTGAGAGTCCTGTGTCTGAGAGATGATGCCGCCTTGCAAAGAAATGATCCTGTGCCTGGGAGATGAATGATCCTGTGTCTGAGAGTCCTGTGTCTGAGAGATGATGCCGCCTTGCAAAGGAATGATCTTGTGCCTGAGAGATGAATAACCATGTACCTAAGAGATGATGCTGCCTTGGAAAGGAATGATCCTGTGCCTGAGAGATGAATGATCATGTGCCTGAGAGATGATGCTGCCTTGGAAAGGAATGATCCTGTGTCTGAGAGATGATGCCGCCTTGGAAAGGAATGATCCTGTGCCTGAGAGCTGAATGATCCTGGGCCTGAGAGATGAATGATCCTGTGCCTGAGACTCCTGTGCCTGAGAGTTCTGTGCTTGAGAGATGATGCCGCCTTGGAAAGGAATGATCCTGTGCCTGAGAGATGATGCCGCCTTGGAAAGGAATGATCCTGTGCCTGAGAGATGAATGATCCTGTGCCTAAGAGGTGATGCCGCCTTGGAAAGGAATGATCCTGTGCCTGAGAGATGAATGATCCTGTGCCTGAGAGATGATGCCGCCTTGGAAAGGAATGATCCTGTGCGTGAGAGCTGAATGATCCTGTGCCTGAGAGATGATGCCGACTTGGAATGGAATGATCCTGTGCCTAAGAGATGATGCCGCCTTGGAAAGGAATGACCCTGTGCCTGAGAGATGATGCCGCCTTGGAAAGGAATGATCCTGTGCCTGAGAGCTGAATGATCCTGTGCCTGAGAGATGATGACGAGTTGGAAAGGAATGATCCTGTGCCGGAGAGACGAATGATCCTGTGCCTAAGAGATGATGCCGCCTTGGAAAGGAATGATCCTGTGCCTGAGAGATGATGCCGCCTTGGAAAGGAATGATCCTGTGCCTGTGAGATGAATTATCTTGTGCCTGAGAGTCCTGTGCCTCAAAGATGATGCTGCCTTGCAAAGGAATGATCCTGTGGCTAAGAGATGATGCCGCCCTGGAAAGGAATGATCCTGTGCCTGAGAGATGATGCCGCCTTGGAAAGGAATGATCCTGTGCCTGAGAGATGAATGATCCTGTGCCTGAGAGATGATGCTGCCTTGGAAAGGAATGATCCTGTGCCTGAGAGATGAATGATCCTCTGCCTGAGAGATGATGTCGCATTGGAAAAAAATGATCCTGTGCCTGAGAGATGAATGATCCTGTGCCTAAGATTTGATGCCGCCCTGGAAAGGAATGATCCTGTGCCTGAGAGATGATGCCGCCTTGGAAAGGAATGATCCTGTGCCTGAGAGATGAATGATCCTGTGCCTAAGAGATGATGCCGCCTTGGAAAGGAATGATCTTGTGCCTGAGAGATGAATGATCCTGTGCCTGAGAGATGATGCAGCTGTTGAAAGGAATTATCCTGTGCCTGAGAATTGATGCAGCCTTGGAAAGGAATGATCCTGTGCCTGAGAGATGAATGATCCTGTGCCTGAGAGTCCTGTGCCTGAGAGATGATGCCGCCTTGGAAAGGAATGATCCTGTGCCTGAGAGATGAATGATCCTGTGCCTAAGAGGTGATGCCGCCTTGGAAAGGAATGATCCTGTGCCTGAGAGATGAATGATCCTGTGCCTGAGAGATGATGCAGCTTTGGAAAGGAATTATCCTGTGCCTGAGAGATGATGCCACCTAGGAAAGGAACGATCCTGTGCCTGAGAGATGAATGATCCTGTGCCTGAGAGATGAATGATCCTGTGCCTGAGAGATGATGCCACCTTGGAAAGGAATGATCCTGTGCCTGAGAGATGATGCCGCCTTGCAAAGAAATTATCCTGTGCCTGAGAGATGAATGATCCTGTGCCTGAGAGTCCTGTGCCTGAGAGATGATGCCGCCTTGGAAAGGAATGATCCTCTGCCTGAGAGATGAATGATCCTGTGCCTAAGAGGTGATGCCGCCTTGGAAAGGAATGATCCTGTGCCTGAGAGATGAATGATCCTGTGCCTGAGAGATGATGGAGCCTTGGAAAGGAATGATCCTGTGCCTGAGAGATGATGCAGCCTTGGAAAGTAATGGTCCTGTGCGTGAGAGCTGATGCCGCCTTGGAAAGGAACGATCCTGTGCCTGAGAGATGATTGATCCTGTGCCTGAGAGATGACGCCACGTGGAAAGGAATGATCCTTTGCCTGAGAGATTAATGATCCTGTGCCTAAGAGATGATGCCGCCTTGGAAAGGAATGATCCTGTGCCTGAGAGATGATGCCGCCTTGGAAAGGAATGATTCTGTGCCTGAGAGATGAATGATCTTGTGCCTGAGAGTCCTGTGCCTGAGAGATGATGCCGCCTTGCAAAGGAATGATCCTGTGCCTGAGAGATGAATAACCATGTCCCTAAGAGATGATGCCGCCTTGGAAAGGAATGATCCTGTGCCTGAGAGATGAATGATCCTGTGCCTGAGAGATGATGCTGCCTTGGGAAGGAATGATCCTGTGTCTGAGAGATGATGCCGCCTTGGAAAGGAATGATCCTGTGTCTGAGAGATGAATGATCCTGTGCCTGAGAGATGATGCCGCCTTGGAAAGGAATGATCCTGTGCCTGAGTGATGAATGATCCTGTGCCTGATAGATAATGCAGCCTTGGAAAGGAATGATCCTGTGCCTGAGAGATGATGCCGCCTTGGAAAGGAATGACCCTGTGCCTGAGAGCTGAATGATCCTGTGCTTGAGAGATGATGCCTCCTTGGAAAGGAATGATCCTGTGCCGGAGAGATGAATGATCCTGTGCCTAAGAGATGATGCCGCCTTGGAAAGGAATGATCCTGTGCCTGAGAGATGATGCCGCCTTGGAAAGGAATGATCCTGTGCCTGTGAGATGAATGAATCTGTGCCTGAGATTCCTGTGACTGAGAGATGATGCCGCCTTGCAAAGGAATGATCCTGTGCCTGAGTGATGAATGATCCCGTGCCTGAGACTCCTGTGCCTGAGAGATGATACTGCCTTGGAAAGGACTGATCCTGTTCCTTAGAGATGAATGATCCTGTGCCTAAGAGATGATGCCGCCTTGGAAAGGAATGATCCTGTGCCTGAGAGATGATGCCGCCTCGCAAAGGAATGATCTTGTGCCTGAGAGATGAATGATCCTGTGCCGGAGACTCCTGTGCCTGAGAGATGATGCCGCCTTGGAAAGGAATGATCTTGTGCCTGAGAGATGAATGATCCTGTGCCTAAGAGATGATGCCGCCTTGGAAAGTAATGATCCTGTGCCTGGGAGATGATGCCGCCTTGCAAAGGAATGACCCTGTGACTGAGAGATGAATGATCCTGTGCCTGAGAGTCCTGTGCTTGAGAGATGATGCCGCCTTGGAAAGGAATGATCCTGTGCCTGAGAGATGATGCCGCCTTGGAATGGAATGATCCTGTGCCTGAGAGATGAATGATCCTGTGCCTAAGAGGTGATGCCGCCTTGGAAAGGAATGATCCTGTGCCTGAGAGATGAATGATCCTGTGCCTGAGAGATGATGCAGCCTTGGAAAGGAATGATCCTGTGCCTGAGAGATGATGCTGCCTTGGAAAGGAATGATCCTGTGCCTGAGAGCTGAATGAACCTCTGCCTGAGAGATGATGCCGCCTTGGAAAGGAATGATTCTCTGCCGGAGAGATGAATGATCCTGTGCCTAAGAGATGATGCCGCCTTGGAAAGGAATGATCCTGTGCCTGAGAGATGATGCCGCCTTGGAATGGAATGATCCTGTGCCTGAGAGATGATGCCGACTTGGAAAGGAATGATCCTGTGCCTGAGAGATTAATGATCCTGTGCCTGAGAGTCCTGTGCCTGAAAGATGATGCTGCCTTGCAATGGAATGATCCTGTGCCTGAGAGATGAATGATCCTGTGCCTGAGACTCCTGTGCCTGAGAGATGATGCCGCCTTGGAAAGGAATGATCCTGTGCCTGAGAGATGATGCCGCCTTGCAAAGGAATGATCCTGTGCCTGAGAGATGAATGATCCTGTGCCTGAGAGTCCTGTGCTTGAGAGATGATGCCGCCTTGGAAAGGAATGATCCTGTGCCTGAGAGATGATGCCGCCTTGGAAAGGAATGATCCTGTGCCTGAGAGATGAATGATCTTGTGCCTAAGAGGTGATGCCGCCTTGGAAAGGAATGATCCTGTGCCTGAGAGATGAATGATCCTGTGCCTGAGAGATGATACAGCCTTGGAAAGGAATGATCCTGTCCGTGAGAGATGATGCCGCCTTGGAAAGGAAAGATCCTGTGCCTGAGAGACGAATGATCCTGTGCTTAAGAGATGATGCCACATTGGAAAGGAATGATCCTGTGCCTGAGAGATGATGCCGCCTTGCAAAGGAATGATCCTGGTACTGAGAGATGAATGATCCTGTGCCTTAGAGTCCTGTGCCTGAGAGATGATGCCGCCTTGGAAAGGAATGATCCTGTGCCTGAGAGATGATGCCGCCTTGGAAAGGATGAATGATCCTGTGCCTAAGAGGTGATGCCACCTTGGAAATGAATGATCCTGTGTCTGAGAGATGAATGATCCTGTGCCTGAGAGATGATGCAGCCTTGGAAAGGAATGATCCTGTTACTGAGAGATGATGCCGCCTTGGAAAGGAATGATCCTGAGCCTGAGAGCTGAATGATCCTGTGTCTGAGAGATGATGCCGCCTTGGAAAGGAATGATCCTGTGCCTGAGAGCTGAATGATCCTGTGCCTGAGAGATGATGCCGCCTTGGAAAGGAATGATCCTCTGCTTAGAGACGATGCCACCTTGGAAAGGAATGACCCTGTGTCTGAGAGATGATGCCGCCTTGGAAAGGAATGATCCTGTGCCTGAGAGATTAATGATCCTGTGCCTAAGAGGTGATGCCGCCTTGGAAAGGAATGATCCTGTGCCTGAGAGATGAATGATCCTGTTCCTGAGAGATGATGGAGCCTTGGAAAGGAATGATCCTGTGCCTGAGAGATGATGCAGCCTTGGAAAGTAATGGTCCTGTGCGTGAGAGCTGATGCCGCCTTGGAAAGGAACAATCCTGTGCCTGAGAGATGACGCCAACTTGGAAAGGAATGATCCTTTGCCTGAGAGATTAATGATCCTGTGCCTAAGAGATGATGCCGCCTTGGAAAGGAATGATCCTGTGCCTGAGAGATGATGCCGCCTTGGAAAGGAATGATTCTGTGCCTGAGAGATGAATGATCTTGTGCCTGAGAGTCCTGTGCCTGAGAGATGATGCCGCCTTACAAAGGAATGATCCTGTGCCTGAGAGATGAATGATCTTGTGCCTAAGAGGTGATGCCGCCTTGGAAAGGAATGATCCTGTGCCTGAGAGATGAATGATCCTGTGCCTGAGAGATGATACAGCCTTGGAAAGGAATGATCCTGTCCGTGAGAGATGATGCCGCCTTGGAAAGGAATGATCCTGTGCCTGAGAGACGTATGATCCTGTGCTTAAGAGATGATGCCACATTGGAAAGGAATGATCCTGTGCCTGAGAGATGATGCCGCCTTGCAAAGGAATGATCCTGGTACTGAGAGATGAATGATCCTGTGCCTGAGAGTCCTGTGCCTGAGAGATGATGCCGCCTTGGAAAGGAATGATCCTGTGCCTGAGAGATGATGCCGCCTTGGAAAGGATGAATGATCCTGTGCCTAAGAGGTGATGCCACCTTGGAAATGAATGATCCTGTGCCTGAGAGATGAATGATCCTGTGCCTGAGAGATGATGCAGCCTTGGAAAGGAATGATCCTGTTACTGAGAGATGATGCCGCCTTGGATAGGAATGATCCTGAGCCTGAGAGCTGAATGATCCTGTGTCTGAGAGATGATGCCGCCTTGGAAAGGAATGATCCTGTGCCTGAGAGCTGAATGATCCTGTGCCTGAGAGATGATGCCGCCTTGGAAAGGAATGATCCTCTGCTTAGAGACGATGCCACCTTGGAAAGGAATGACCCTGTGTCTGAGAGATGATGCCGCCTTGGAAAGGAATGATCCTGTGCCTGAGAGATTAATGATCCTGTGCCTAAGAGGTGATGCCGCCTTGGAAAGGAATGATCCTGTGCCTGAGAGATGAATGATCCTGTTCCTGAGAGATGATGGAGCCTTGGAAAGGAATGATCCTGTGCCTGAGAGATGATGCAGCCTTGGAAAGTAATGGTCCTGTGCGTGAGAGCTGATGCCGCCTTGGAAAGGAACAATCCTGTGCCTGAGAGATGACGCCAACTTGGAAAGGAATGATCCTTTGCCTGAGAGATTAGTGATCCTGTGCCTAAGAGATGATGCCGCCTTGGAAAGGAATGATCCTGTGCCTGAGAGATGATGCCGCCTTGGAAAGGAATGATTCTGTGCCTGAGAGATGAATGATCTTGTGCCTGAGAGTCCTGTGCCTGAGAGATGATGCCGCCTTGCAAAGGAATGATCCTGTGCCTGAGAGATGAATAACCATGTCCCTAAGAGATGATGCCGCCTTGGAAAGGAATGATCCTGTGCCTGAGAGATGAATGATCCTGTGCCTGAGAGATGATGCTGCCTTGGGAAGGAATGATCCTGTGTCTGAGAGATGATGCCGCCTTGGAAAGGAATGAACCTGTGCCTGAGAGATGAATGATCCTGTGCCTGAGAGATGATGCCGCCTTGGAAAGGAATGATCCTGTGCCTGAGTGATGAATGATCCTGTGCCTGATAGATGATGCAGCCTTGGAAAGGAATGATCCTGTGCCTGAGAGATGATGCCGCCTTGGAAAGGAATGACCCTGTGCCTGAGAGCTGAATGATCCTGTGCTTGAGAGATGATGCCGCCTTGGAAAGGAATGATCCTGTGCCGGAGAGATGAATGATCCTGTGCCTAAGAGATGATGCCGCCTTGGAAAGGAATGATCCTGTGCCTGAGAGATGATGCCGCCTTGGAAAGGAATGATCCTGTGCCTGTGAGAGGAATGAATCTGTGCCTGAGATTCCTGTGACTGAGAGATGATGCCGCCTTGCAAAGGAATGATCCTGTGCCTGAGAGATGAATGATCCCGTGCCTGAGACTCCTGTGCCTGAGAGATGATACTGCCTTGGAAAGGACTGATCCTGTTCCTTAGAGATGAATGATCCTGTGCCTAAGAGATGATGCCGCCTTGGAAAGGAATGATCCTGTGCCTGAGAGATGATGCCGCCTCGCAAAGGAATGATCCTGTGCCTAAAAGATGAATGATCCTGTGCCTGAGAGTCCTGTGCCTGAGAGATGATGCCGCCTTGGAAAGGAATGATCCTGTGCCTGAGAGATGAATGATCCTGTGCCTAAGAGATGATGCCACCTTGGAAAGTAATGATCCTGTGCCTGGGAGATGATGCCGCCTTGCAAAGGAATGACCCTATGACTGAGAGATGAATGATCCTGTGCCTGAGAGTCCTGTGCTTGAGAGATGATGCCGCCTTGGAAAGGACTGATCCTGTGCCTGAGAGATGATGCCGCCTTGGAATGGAATGATCCTGTGCCTGAGAGATGAATGATCCTGTGCCTAAGAGGTGATGCCGCCTTGGAAAGGAATGATCCTGTGCCTGAGAGATGAATGATCCTGTGCCTGAGAGATGATGCAGCCTTGGAAAGGAATGATCCTGTGCCTGAGTGATGATGCTGCCTTGGAAAGGAATGATCCTGTGCCTGAGAGCTGAATGAACCTCTGCCTGAGAGATGATGCCGCCTTGGAAAGGAATGATTCTCTGCCGGAGAGATGAATGATCCTGTGCCTAAGAGATGATGCCGCCTTGGAAAGGAATGATCCTGTGCCTGAGAGATGATGCCGCCTTGGAATGGAATGATCCTGTGCCTGAGAGATGATGCCGACTTGGAAAGGAATGATCCTGTGCCTGAGAGATGAATGATCCTGTGCCTGAGAGTCCTGTGCCTGAAAGATGATGCTGCCTTGCAAAGGAATGATCCTGTGCTTGAGAGATGAATGATCCTGTGCCTGAGACTCCTGTGCCTGAGAGATGATGCCGCCTTGGAAAGGAATGATCCTATGCCTGAGAGATGAATGATCCTGTGCTTAAGATATGATGCCACCTTGGAAAGGAATGATCCTGTGCCTGAGAGATGATGCCGCCTTGCAAAGGAATGATCCTGTGCCTGAGAGATGAATGATCCTGTGCCTGAGAGTCCTGTGCTTGAGAGATGATGCCGCCTTGGAAAGGAATGATCCTGTGCCTGAGAGATAATGCCGCCTTGGAAAGGAATGATCCTGTGCCTGAGAGATGAATGATCTTGTGCCTAAGAGGTGATGCCGCCTTGGAAAGGAATGATCCTGTGCCTGAGAGATGAATGATCCTGTGAATGAGAGATGATACAGCCTTGGAAAGGAATGATCCTGTCCTTGAGAGATGATGCTGCCTTGGAAAGGAATGATCCTGTGCCTGAGAGACGAATGATCCTGTGCTTAAGAGATGATGCCACATTGGAAAGGAATGATCCTGTGCCTGAGAGATGATGCCGCCTTGCAAAGGAATGATCCTGGTACTGAGATTGAATGATCCTGTGCCTGAGAGTCCTGTGCCTGAGAGATGATGCCGCCTTGGAAAGGAATGATCCTGTGCCTGAGAGATGATGCCGCCTTGGAAAGGAATGATCATGTGCCTGAGAGATGAATGATCCTGTGCCTAAGAGGTGATGACACCTTGGAAATGAATGATCCTGTGCCTGAGAGATGAATGATCCTGTGCCTGAGAGATGATGCAGCCTTGGAAAGGAATAATCCTGTTTCTGAGAGATGATGCCGCCTTGGAAAGGAATGATCCTGTGCCTGAGAGCTGAATGATCCTGTGCCTGAGAGATGATGCCGCCTTGGAAAGGAATGATCCTGTGCCTGAGAGCTGAATGATCCTGTGCCTGAGAGATGATGCCGCCTTGGAAAGGAATGATCCTCTGCTTAGAGACGATGCCGCCTTGGAAAGGAATGACCCTGTGTCTGAGAGATGATGCCGCCTTGGAAAGGAATGATCCTGTGCCTGAGAGATTATGATCCTGTGCCTGACAGATGATGCAGCCTTGGCAATGAATTATCCTGTGCCTGAGAGATGATGCAGCCTTGGAAAGGAATGATCCTGTGCCTTTGAGATGATGCCGCCTTGGAAAGGAATAATCCTGTGCCTGAGAGATGAATGATCCTGTGTCTGAGAGATGATGCCACCTTGGAAAGGAATGATCCTGTGCCTGAGAGATGAATGACCCTGTGCCTAAGAGATGATGCCGCCTTGGAAAGGAATGATCCTGTGCTGAGAGATGAATGATCCTGTGCCTGAGAGATGATGCAGCCTTGGAAAGGAATGATCCTGTGCCTGAGAGATGATGCTGCCTTGGAAAGGAATGATCCTGTGCCTGAGAGCTGAATGAACCTGTGCCTGAGAGATGATGCCGCCTTGGAAAGAAATGATTCTCTGCCGGAGAGATGAATGATCCTGTGCCTAAGAGATGATGCCGCCTTGGAAAGGAATGATCCTGTGCCTGAGAGATGATGCCGCCTTGGAATGGAATGATCCTGGGCCTGAGAGATGATGCTGACTTGGAAAGGAATGATCCTGTGCCTGAGAGATGAATGATCCTGTGCCTGAGAGTCCTGTGCCTGAAAGATGATGCTGCCTTGCAAAGGAATGATCCTGTGCCTGAGAGATGAATGATCCTGTGCCTGAGACTCATGTGCCTGAGAGATGATGCTGAATTGGAAAGGAATGATCCTGTGCCTGAGAGATGAATGATACTGTGCTTAAGATATGATGCCACCTTGGAAAGGAATGATCCTGTGCCTGAGAGATGATGCCGCCTTGCAAAGGAATGATCCTGTGCCTGAGAGATGAATGATCCTGTGCCTGAGAGTCCTGTGCTTGAGAGATGATGCCGCCTTGGAAAGGAATGATCCTGTGCCTGAGATATGATGCCGCCTTGGAAAGGAATGATCCTGTGCCTGAGAGATGAATGATCTTGTGCCTAAGAGGTGATGCCGCCATGGAAAGGAATGATCCTGTGCCTGAGAGATGAATGATCCTGTGCCTGAGAGATGATACAGCCTTGGAAAGGAATGATCCTGTCCGTGAGAGATGATGCCGCCTTGGAAAGGAATGATCCTGTGCCTGAGAGACGAATGATCCTGTGCTTAAGAGATGATGCCACCTTGGAAAGGAATGATCCTGTGCCTGAGAGATGATGCCACCTTGCAAAGGAATGATCCTGTCCCTGAGAGATGAATGATCCTGTGCCTGAGAGTCCTGTGCCTGAGAGATGATGCCGCCTTGGAAAGGAATGATCCTGTGCCAGAGAGATGATGCCGCCTTGGAAAGGAATGATCCTGTGCCTGAGAGATGAATGATCCTGTGCCTAAGAGGTGATGCCACCTTGGAAATGAATGATCCTGTGCCTGAGAGATGAATGATCCTGTGCCTGAGAGATGATGCAGCCTTGGAAAGGAATGATCCTGTTTCTGAGAGATGATGCCGCCTTGGAAAGGAATGATCCTGTGCCTGAGAGCTGAATGATCCTGTGCCTGAGAGATGATGCCGCCTTGGAAAGGAATGATCCTGTGCTGAGAGACGATGCCGCCTTGGAAAGGAATGACCATGTGTCTGAGAGATGATGCCGCCTTGGAAAGGAATGATCCTGTGCCTGAGAGATGAATGATCCTGTGCCTGACAGATGATGCAGCCTTGGCATGGAATTATCCTGTGCCTGAGAGATGATGCAGCCTTGGAAAGGAATGATCCTGTGCCTTTGAGATGATGCCGCCTTGGAAAGGAATAATCCTGTGCCTGAGAGATGAATGATCCTGTGTCTGAGAGATGATGCCGCCTTGGAAAGGAATGATCCTGTGCCTGAGAGATAAATGACCCTGTGCCTAAGAGATGATGCCGCCTTGGAAAGGAATGATCCTGTGCCTGAGAGATGAATGATCCTGTGCCTGAGAAATGATGCAGCCTTGGAAAGGAATGATCCTGTGCCTGAGAGATGATGCCGCCTTGGAAAGGAATGATCCTGTGACTGAGAGACGATGCCGCCTTGGAAAGGAACGATCCTGTGCCTGACAGATGATGCCGCCTTGGAAAGGAATGATCCTGTGCCTGAGAGGTGATGCCGCCTTGGAAAGGAATGATCCTGTGCCTGAGAGATGAATGATCCTGTGCCTAAGTGATGATGCCGCCTTGGAAAGGAATGATCCTGTGCCTGAGAGATGAATGATCCTGTGCCTAAGTGATGATGCCGCCTTGGAAAGGAATGATCCTGTGCCTGAGAGACGAAGCCTTGGAAAGTAATGATCCGGTGCCTGAGAGATGATGCCGCCTGGAAAGCAACGATCCTGTGTCTGAGAGATGATGCAGCCTTGCAAAGGAATGATCCTGTGCCTGAGAGATGAATGATCCTGTGCCTGAGAGATGAATGATCCTGTGCTTAAGATATGATGCCACCTTGGAAAGGAATGATCCTGTGCCTGAGAGATGATGCCGCCTTGCAAAGGAATGATCCTGTGCCTGAGAGATGAAAGATCCTGTGCCTGAGAGTCCTGTGCTTGAGAGATGATGCCGCCTTGGAAAGGAATGATCCTGTGCCTGAGAGATGATGCCGCCTTGGAAAGGAATGATCCTGTGCCTGAGAGATTAATGATCATGTGCCTAAGAGGTGATACCGGCTTGGAAAGGAATGATCCTGTGCCTGAGAGATGAATGATCCTGTGCCTGAGAGATGATGCAGCCTTGGAAAGGAATGATCCTGTGCGTGAGAGATGATGCCGCCTTGGAAAGGAATGATCCTGTGCCTGAGAGCTGAATGATCATGTGCCTGAGAGATGATGCCGCCTTGGAAAGGAATGATCCTGTGCCGGAGAGATGAATGATCCTGTGCCTAAGAGATGATGCTTCCTTGGAAAGGAATGATCCTGTGCCAGAGAGATGATACCGCCTTGGAAAGGAATGATCCTGTGCCTGAGAGATGAATGATCTTGTGCCTGAGAGTCCTGTGCCTGAAAGATGATGCCGCCTTGCAAAGGAATGATCCTGTGCCTGAGAGATGAATGATCCTGTGCCTGAGACTCCTGTGCCTGAGAGATGATGCCGCCTTGGAAAGGAATGATCCTGTGCCTGAGAGACGAATGATCCTGTGCTTAAGAGATGATGCCACCTTGGAAACGAATGATCCTGTGCCTGAGAGATGATGCCGCCTTGCAAAGGAATGATCCTGTCCCTGAGAGATGAATGATCCTGTGCCTGAGAGTCCTGTGCCTGAGAGATGATGCCGCCTTGGAAAGGAATGATCCTGTGCCTGAGAGATGATGCCGACTTGGAAAGGAATGATCCTGTGCCTGAGAGATGAATGATCCTGTGCCTAAGAGGTGATGCCGCCTTGGAAAGGAATGATCCTGTGCCTGAGAAATGAATGATCATGTGCCTGAGAGATGATGCAGCCTTGGAAAGGAATGATCCTGTGGCTGAGAGATGATGCCGCCTTGGAAAGGAATGATCCTGTGCCTGAGAGCTGAATGATCCTGTGCCTGAGAGATGATGCCGCCTTGGAAAGGAATGATCCTGTGCTGAGAGACGATGCCGCCTTGGAAAGGAATGACCCTGTGTCTGAGAGATGATGCCGCCCTGGAAAGGAATGATCCTGTGCCTGAGAGATGAATGATCCTGTGCCTGACAGATGATGCAGCCTTGGCAAGGAATGATCCTGTGCCTGAGAGATGATGCAGCCTTGGAAAGGAATGATCTTGTGCCTGAGAGTCCTGTGCCTGACAGATGATGCAGCCTTGGAAAGGAATGATCCTGTGCCTGAGAGATGATGCAGCCTTGGAAAGAAATGATCCTGTGCCTGAGAGATGATGCAGCCTTGGAAAGGAATGATTCTGTGCCTGAGAGATGATGCCGCCTTGGAAAGGAATAATCCTTTGCCTGAGAGATAAATGATCCTGTGTCTGAGAGATGATGCCGCCTTGGAAAGGAAAGATCCTGTGCCTGAGAGATGAATGACCCTGTGCCTAAGAGATGATGCCGCCTTGGAAAGGAATGATCCTGTGCCTGAGAGATGAATGATCCTGTGCGTGAGAGATGATGCCGCTTTGGAAAGGAATGATTCTGTGCCGGAGAGATGAATGATCCTGTGCCTAAGAGATGATGCCGCCTTGGTAAGGAATGACCCTGTGCCTGAGAGATGATGCCGCCTTTCCTGTGCCTGAGAGATTATGCCGCCCGGAAAGGAACGATCCTGTGACTGAGAGACAATGCCGCCTTTGAAAGGAATGATCCTGTGTCTGAGAGATGATGCCGCCTTGGAAAGGAATGATCTTGTGCCTGAGAGATGAATGATCCTGTGCCTGAGAGATGATGCCGCCTTGGAAAGGAATGATCCTTTGCCCGAGAGATGATGCAGCCTTGCAAAAGAATGATCCAGTGCCTCAGAGATGAATGATCCTGTGCCTGAGGAATGATGCAGCCTTGGAAAGGAATGATCCTGTGCCTGAGATATGATGCCGCCTTGGAAAGGAACGATCCTTTGACTGAGAGGCGATGCCGCCTTGGAAAGGAACGATCCTGTGCCTGACAGATGATGCCGCCTTGGAAAGGAATGATCCTGTGCCTGAGAGGTGATGCCGCCTTGGAAAGGAATGATCCTGTGCCTGAGAGATGAATGATCCTGTGCCTAAGTGATGATGCCGCATTGAAAAGGAATGATCCTGTGCCTGAGAGACGATGCTGCCTTGGAAAGTAATGATCCGGTGCGTGAGAGATGATGCCGCCTGGAAAGCAACGATCCTGTGTCTGAGAGATGATGCCGCCTTGGAAAGGAATGATCCTGTGCCTGAGAGATGAATGATCCTGTGCCTGAGAGATTATGCCGCCTTGGAAAGGAATGATCCTGTGCCTGAGAGCTGATGCCGGCTTGGAATGGAACGATCCTGTGCATCAGAGATGAATGATCCTGTACCTGAGAGATGAATGATCCTGTGCCTGAGAGATGAATGATCCTGTGCTGAGAGATGATGCCGCCTTGGAAAGGAATGATCCTGTGCCTGAGAGATGATGCAGCTTTGGAAAGGAATGATTATGTTCCTGAGAGATGAATGATGTTGTGCCTGAGAGTCCTGTGCCTGAGAGATGATGCCTCCTTGCAAAGAAATGATCTTGTGCCTGCGAGATGAATGATCCTGTGCCAGAGAGTCCTGTGCCTGAGAGATGATGCAGCCTTGCAAAGGAATGATCCTGTGCCTGAGAGATGAATAACCATGTCTCTAAGAGATGATGCCGCCTTGAAAAGGAATGATCCTGTGCCTGAGAGATGAATGATCCTGTGCCTGAGATATGATGCTGCCTTGCAAAGGAATGATCCTGTGTCTGAGAGATGATGCCGCCTTGGAAAGGAATGATCCTGTGCCTGAGAGATGATGCTGCCTTGGAAAGGAATGATCCTGTGTCTGAGAGATGATGCTGCCTTGGAAAGGAATGATCCTGTGCCTGAGAGATGAATGATCCTGTACCTGAGAGATGATGCCGCCTTAGAAAGGAATGATCCTGTGCCTGAGAGATGAATGATCCTGTGCCCGAGAGATGATGCAGTCTTGGAAAGGAATGATCCTTTACCTGAGAGATGACGCCGCCTTTGAAAGGAATGATCCTGTGCCTGAGAGCTGAATGATCCTGTGCGTGAGAGATGATGCCGCCTTTGAAAGGAATGATCCTGTGCCGGAGAGATGAATGATCCTGTGCCTAAGAGATGATGCCACCTTGGAAAGGAATGATCCGGTGCCTGAGAGATGATGCTGCCTTGGAAAGGAATGATCCTGTGCCTGAGAGATGAATGATCCAGTGCCTGAGAGTCCTGTGCCTTAGAGATGATACCGCCTTGGAAAGGAATGATCCTGTGCCTGAGAGATGAATGATCCTGTGACAGAGAGATGATGCAGCCTTAGAAAGGAATGATCCTGTGCCTGAGAGATGATGCCACCTTGGAAAGGAAGGATCCTGTGCCTGAGAGCTGAATGATCCTGTGGCTGAGAGATGATGCCGCCTTGGAAAGGAATGATCCTGTGCCGGAGAGATGAATGATCTTGTGCCTAAGATATGATGCCGCCTTGGAAAGGAATGATCCTGTGCCTGAGAGATGATGCAGTCTTGCAAAGGAATGATCCTGTGCCTGAGAGATGAATGATCCTGTGCCTGAGAGATGAGGCAGCCTTGGCAAGGAATGATCCTGTGCCTGAGAGATGATGCCGCCTTGGAAAGGAACGGTCCTGTGCCTGAGAGATGAATGATCCTCTGCCTGAGTGATTAATGATCCTGTGCCTGAGAGTCCTATGCCTGAGAGATGATGGAATGGAATGATCCTTTGCCTGAGAGATGAATGATCCTGTGCCTGAGAGATGATGCCGCCTTGGAAAGGAATGATCCTGTGCCTGAGAGATGATGCCGCCTAGGAAAGGAACGATCCTGTGCATGAGAGATGAACGATCCTGTGCCTGAGAGATGAATGATCTTGTGCCTGAGAGTCCTGTGCCTGAGAGATGATGCTGCCTTGCAAAGGAATGATCCTGTGTCTGAGAGATGAATGATCCTGTGCCTGAGAGATGAATGATCCTGTGCTGAGAGATGATGCCGCCTTGGAAAGGAATGATCCTGTGCCTGAGAGATGATGCCGCTTTGGAAAGGAATGATTCTGTGCCTGAGAGATGAATGATGTTGTGCCTGAGAGTCATGTGCCTGAGAGATGATGCCGCCTTGCAAAGAAATGATCCTGTGCCTGCGAGATGAATGATCCTGTGCCTGAGAGTCCTGTGCCTGAGAGATGATGCAGCCTTGCAAAGGAATGATCCTGTGCCTGAGAGATGAATAACCATGTCTCTAAGAGATGATGCCGCCTTGAAAAGGAATGATCCTGTGCCTGAGAGATGAATGATCCTGTGCCTGAGAGATGATGCTGCTTTGGAAAGGAATGATCCTGTGTCTGAGTGATGATGCCGCCTTGGAAAGGAATGATCCTGTGCCTGAGAGATGAATGATCCTGTGCCTGAGAGATGATGCTGCCTCGGAAAGGAATGATCCTGTGTCTGAGAGATGATGCCGCCTTGGAAAGGAATGATCCTGTGCCTGAGAGATGAATGATCCTGTGCCTGAGAGATGATGCCGCCTTGGAAAGGAATGATCCTGTGCCTGAGAGATGAATGATCCTGTGCCTGAGAGATGATGCAGTCTTGGAAAGGAATGATCCTGTACCTGAGAGATGACGCCGCCTTTGAAAGGAATGATCCTGTGCGTGAGAGATGATGCCGCCTTTGAAAGGAATGATCCTGTGCCGGAGAGATGAATGATCCTGTGCCTAAGAGATGATGCCTCCTTGGAAAGGAATGATCCTGTGCCTGACAGATGAATGATCCAGTGCCTGAGAGTCCTGTGCCTGAAAGATGATACTGCCTTGGGAAGGAATGATCCTGTGCCTGAGAGATGATAATGCCTTTTAAAGGAATGATCCTGTGCCTGAGAGATGAATGATCCTGTGCCAGAGAGATGATGCAGCCTTGGAAAGGAATGATCCTGTGCCTGAGAGATGATGTCACCTTGGAAAGGAATGATCCTGTGCCTGAGAGCTGAATGATCCTGTGGCTGAGAGATGATGCCGCCTTGAAAAGGAATGATCCTGTGCCGGAGAGATGAATGATCTTGTGCCTAAGATATGATGCCGCCTTGGAAAGGAATGATCCTGTGCCTGAGAGATGATGCAGTCTTGCAAAGGAATGATCCTGTGCCTGAGAGATGAATGATCCTGTGCCTGAGAGATGAGGCAGCCTTGGCAAGGAATGATCCTGTGCCTGAGAGATGATGCCGCCTTGGAAAGGAACGGTCCTGTGCCTGAGAGATGAATTACTCTGCCTGAGAGATTAATGATCCTGTGCCTGAGAGTCCTATGCCTGAGAGATGATGGAATGGAATGATCCTTTGCCTGAGAGATGAATGATCCTGTGCCTGAGAGATGATGCCGCCTTGGAAAGGAATGATCCTGTGCCTGAGAGATGATGCCGCCAAGGAAAGGAACGATCCTGTGCATGAGAGATGAACGATCCTGTGCCTGAGAGATGAATGATCTTGTGCCTGAGAGTCCTGTGCCTGAGAGATGATGCTGCCTTGCAAAGGAATGATCCTGTGTCTGAGAGATGAATGATCCTGTGCCTGAGAGATGAATGATCCTGTGCTGAGAGATGATGCCGCCTTGGAAAGGAATGATCCTGTGCCTGAGAGATGATGCCGCTTTGGAAAGGAATGATTCTGTGCCTGAGAGATGAATGATGTTGTGCCTGAGAGTCCTGTGCCTGAGAGATGATGCCGCCTTGCAAAGAAATGATCCTGTGCCTGCGAGATGAATGATCCTGTGCCTGAGAGTCCTGTGCCTGAGAGATGATGCAGCCTTGCAAAGGAATGATCCTGTGCCTGAGAGATGAATAACCATGTCTCTAAGAGATGATGCCGCCTTGAAAAGGAATGATCCTGTGCCTGAGAGATGAATGATCCTGTGCCTGAGGGATGATGCTGCTTTGGAAAGGAATGATCCTGTGTCTGAGTGATGATGCCGCCTTGGAAAGGAATGATCCTGTGCCTGAGAGATGAATGATCCTGTGCCTGAGAGATGATGCTGCCTCGGAAAGAAATGATCCTGTGTCTGAGAGATGATGCCGCCTTGGAAAGGAATGATCCTGTGCCTGAGAGATGAATGATCCTGTGCCTGAGAGATGATGCCGCCTTGGAAAGGAATGATCCTGTGCCTGAGAGATGAATGATCCTGTGCCTGAGAGATGATGCAGTCTTGGAAAGGAATGATCCTGTACCTGAGAGATGACGCCGCCTTTGAAAGGAATGATCCTGTGCGTGAGAGATGATGCCGCCTTTGAAAGGAATGATCCTGTGCCGGAGAGATGAATGATCCTGTGCCTAAGAGATGATGCCTCCTTGGAAAGGAATGATCCTGTGCCTGACAGATGAATGATCCAGTGCCTGAGAGTCCTGTGCCTGAAAGATGATACTGCCTTGGGAAGGAATGATCCTGTGCCTGAGAGATGATACTGCCTTGGAAAGGAATGATCCTGTGCCTGAGAGATGAATGATCCTGTGCCAGAGAGATGATGCAGCCTTGGAAAGGAATGATCCTGTGCCTGAGAGATGATGTCACCTTGGAAAGGAATGATCCTGTGCCTGAGAGCTGAATGATCCTGTGGCTGAGAGATGATGCAGCCTTGGAAAGGAATGATCCTGTACCTGAGAGATGATGCCGCCTTTGAAAGGAATGATCCTGTGCCTGAGAGCTGAATGATCCTGTGCGTGAGAGATGATGCCGCCTTTGAAAGGAAGGATCCTGTGCCGGAGAGATGAATTATCCTGTGCCTAAGAGATGATGCCAACTTGGAAAGGAATGATCCTGTGCCTGAGAGATGATGCCGCCTTGAAAAGTAATGATCCTGTGCCGGAGAGATGAATGATCTTGTGCCTAAGATATGATGCCGCCTTGGAAAGGAATGATCCTGTGCCTGAGAGATGAATGATCCTGTGCCTGAGAGATGAGGCAGCCTTGGCAAGGAATGATCCTGTGCCTGAGAGATGATGCCGCCTTGGAAAGGAACGATCCTGTGCCTGAGAGATGAATGATTCTGTGCCTGAGAGATGAATGATCCTGTGCCTGAGAGTCCTATGCCTGAGAGATGATGGAATGGAATGATCCTTTTCCTGAGAGATGAATGATCCTGTGCCTGAGAGATGATGCCGCCTTGGAAAGGAATGATCCTGTGCCTGAGAGATGATGCCGCCTAGGAAAGGAACGATCCTGTGCATGAGAGATGAATGATCCTGTGCCTGAGAGATGAATGATCTTGTACCTGAGAGTCCTGTGCCTGAGAGATGATGCTGCCTTGCAAAGGAATGATCCTGTGCCTGAGAGATGAATGATCCTGTGCCTGAGAGTCCTGTGCCTGAGAGATGATGCCGCCTTGCAAAGGAATGATCCTGTGCCTGAGAGATGAATGATCCTGTGCCTGAGAGTCCTGTGCCTGAGAGATGATGCCGCCTTGCAAAGGAATGATCCTGTGCCTGAGAGATGAATAACCATGTCCCTAAGAAATGATGCCGCCTTGGAAAGGAATGATCCTGTGCCTGAGAGATGAATGATCCTGTGCCTGAGAGATGATGCTGCCTTGGAAAGGAATGATCCTGTGTCTGAAAGATGATGCCGCCTTGGAAAGGACTGATACTGTGCCTGAGAGATGAATGATCCTGTGCCTGAGAGATGATGCAGCCTTGGAAAGGAATGATCCTGTACCTGAGAGATGATGCCGCCTTGGAAAGGAATGATCCTGTGCCTGAGAGCTGAATGATCCTGTGCGTGAGAGATGATGTCGCCTTTGAAAGGAAGGATCCTGTGCCGGAGAGATGAATTATCCTGTGCCTAAGAGATGATGCCAACTTGGAAAGGAATGATCCTGTGCCTGAGAGATGATGCTGCCTTGGAAAGGAATGATCCTGTGCCTGAGAGATGAATGATCCAGTGCCTGAGAGTCCTGTGCCTGAGAGATGAATGATCCTGTGCCAGAGAGATGATGCAGCCTTGGAAAGGAATGATCCTGTGCCTGAGAGATGATGCCACCTTGGAAAGGAATGATCCTGTGCCTGAGAGCTGAATGATCAGTGCCTGAGAGTCCTGTGCCTGAGAGATGATACCGCCTAGGAAAGGAATGATCCTGTGCCTGAGAGATGAATGATCCTGTGCCAGAGAGATGATGCAGCTTTGGAAAGGAATGATCCTGTGCCTGAGAGATGATGGCATTTTGGAAAGGAATGATCCTGTGCCTGAGAGCTGAATGATCCTGTGGCTGAGAGATGATTCCGCCTTCGAAAGGAATGATCCTGTGCCGGAGAGATGAATGATCTTGTGCCTAAGAGATGATGCCACCTTGGAAAGGAATGATCCTGTGCCTGAGAGATGATGCCGCCTTGGAAAGGAATGATCCTGTGCCTGAGAGATGAATGATCCTGTGCCTGAGAGATGAATGATCCTGTGCCTGAGACCCCTGTGCCTGAGAGATGATGCCGCCTTGGAAAGGAATGATCCTGTGCCTGAGAGATGAATGATCCTGTGCCTAAGAGATGATGCCGCCTTGGAAAGGAATGATCCTGTGCCTGAGAGATGAATGATCCTGTGCCTGAGAGTCCTGTGCCTGAGAGATGATGCCGTCTTGGAAAGGAATGATCCTGTGCCTGAGAGATGATGCCGCCTTGGAAAGGAATGATCCTGTGCCTGAGAGATGAATGATCCTGTGCCTAAGAGGTGATGCCGCTTTGGAAAGGAATGATCCTGTGCCTGAGAGATGATGCCGCCTTTCCTGTGCCTGAGAGATTATGCCGCCTGGAAAGGAACGATCCTGTGACTGAGAGACGATGCCGCCTTTGAAAGGAATGATCCTGAGTCTGAGAGATGATGCCGCCTTGGAAAGGAATGATCTTGTGCCTGAGAGATGGATGATCCTGTGCCTGAGAGATGATGCCGCCTTGGAAAGGAATGATCCTTTGACCGAGAGATGATGCCGCCTTGGAAAGGAACGATCCTGTGACTGAGAGAATATGCCGCCTTGGAAAGGAACGATCCTGTGCCTGACAGATGATGCCGCCTTGTTAAGGAATGATCCTGTGCCTGAGAGGTGATGCCGCCTTGGAAAGGAATGATCCTGTGCCTGAGAGATGAATGATCCTGTGCCTAAGTGATGATGCCGCCTTGGAAAGGAATGATCCTGTGCCTGAGAGACGATGCCGCCTTGGAAAGTAATGATCCTGTGCCTGAGAGATGATGCCGCCTGGAAAGGAATGATCCTGTGCCTGAGAGATGAATGATCCTGTGCCTGAGAGATGATGCCGCCTTGGAAAGGAATGATCCAGTGCCACAGAGATGAATGATCCTGTGCCTGAGAAATGATGCAGCCTTGGAAAGGAATGATCCTGTGCCTGAGAGATGATGCCGCCTTGGAAAGGAACAATCCTGTGACTGAGAGAATATGCCGCCTTGGAAAGGAACGATCCTGTGCCTGACAGATGATGCCGCCTTGTTAAGGAATGATCCTGTGCCTGAGAGGTGATGCCGCCTTGGAAAGGAATGATCCTGTGCCTGAGAGATGAATGATCCTGTGCCTAAGTGATGATGCCGCCTTGGAAAGGAATGATCCTGTGCCTGAGAGACGATGCCGCCTTGGAAAGTAATGATCCTGTGCCTGAGAGATGAATGTTCCTGTGCCTGTGAGATGATGCAGCCTTGGAAAGGAATGTTCCTGTGCCTGAGAGCTGATGCCGCCTTGGAAAGGAACGATCCTGTGCATCAGAGATGAATGATCCTGTGCCTGAGAGATGAATGATCCTGTGCCTGAGAGATGAATGATCCTGTGCTGAGAGATGATGCCGCCTTGGAAAGGAATGATGCTGTGCCTGAGAGATGATGCCACTTTGGAAAGGAATGATCCTGTGTCTGAGAGATGAATGATGTTGTGCCTGAGAGTCCTGTGCCTCAGAGATGATGCTGCCTTGCAAAGAAATGATCCTGTGCCTGCGAGATGAATGATCCTGTTCCTGAGAGTCCTGTGCCTTAGAGATGATGCAGCCTTGTAAAGGAATGATCCTGTGCCTGAGAGATGAATATCCATGTCTCTAAGAGATGATGCCGCCTAGGAAAGGAATGATCCTGTGCCTGAGAGATGAATGATCCTGTGCCTGAGAGATGATGCTGCCTTGGAAAGGAATGATCCTGTGTTTGAGAGATGATGCTGCCTTGGAAAGGAATGATCCTGTGTCTGAGAGATGATGCCGCCTTGGAAAGGACTGATACTGTGCCTGAGAGATGAATGATCCTGTGCCTGAGAGATGATGCAGCCTTGGAAAGGAATGATCCTGTACCTGAGAGATGATGCCGCCTTTGAAAGGAATGATCCTGTGCCTGAGAGCTGAATGATCCTGTGCGTGAGAGATGATGCCGCCTTTGAAAGGAAGGATCCTGTGCCTGAGAGATGCATGATCCAGTGCCTGAGAGTCCTGTGCCTGAGAGATGAATGATCCTGTGCCAGAGAGATGATGCAGCCTTGGAAAGGAATGATCCTGTGCCTGAGAGATGATGCCACCTTGGAAAGGAATGATCCTGTGCCTGAGAGCTGAATGATCAGTGCCTGAGAGTCCTGTGCCTGAGAGATGATACCGCCTAGGAAAGGAATGATCCTGTGCCTGAGAGATGAATGATCCTGTGCCAGAGAGATGATGCAGCTTTGGAAAGGAATGATCCTGTGCCTGAGAGATGATGGCATTTTGGAAAGGAATGATCCTGTGCCTGAGAGCTGAATGATCCTGTGGCTGAGAGATGATTCCGCCTTCGAAAGGAATGATCCTGTGCCGGAGAGATGAATGATCTTGTGCCTAAGAGATGATGCCACCTTGGAAAGGAATGATCCTGTGCCTGAGAGATGATGCCGCCTTGGAAAGGAATGATCCTGTGCCTGAGAGATGAATGATCCTGTGCCTGAGAGATGAATGATCCTGTGCCTGAGACCCCTGTGCCTGAGAGATGATGCCGCCTTGGAAAGGAATGATCCTGTGCCTGAGAGATGAATGATCCTGTGCCTAAGAGATGATGCCGCCTTGATAAGGAATGATCCTGTGCCTGAGAGATGAATGATCCTGTGCCTGAGAGTCCTGTGCCTGAGAGATGATGCCGTCTTGGAAAGGATTGATCCTGTGCCTGAGAGATGATGCCGCCTTGGAAAGGAATGATCCTGTGCCTGAGAGATGAATGATCCTGTGCCTAAGAGGTGATGCCGCTTTGGAAAGGAATGATCCTGTGCCTGAGAGATGATGCCGCCTTTCCTGTGCCTGAGAGATTATGCCGCCTGGAAAGGAACGATCCTGTGACTGAGAGACGATGCCGCCTTTGAAAGGAATGATCCTGTGTCTGAGAGATGATGCCGCCATGGAAAGGAATGATTTTGTGCCTGAGAGATGGATGATCCTGTGCCTGAGAGATGATGCCGCCTTGGAAAGGAATGATCCTTTGACCGAGAGATGATGCAGCCTTGCAAAGGAATGATCCAGTGCCACAGAGATGAATGATCCTGTGCCAGAGAAATGATGCAGCCTTGGAAAGGAATGATCCTGTGCCTGAGAGATGATGCCGCCCTGGAAAGGAACGATCCTGTGACTGAGAGAATATGCCGCCTTGGAAAGGAACGATCCTGTGCCTGACAGATGATGCCGCCTTGTTAAGGAATGATCCTGTGCCTGAGAGGTGATGCCGCCTTGGAAAGGAATGATCCTGTGCCTGAGAGATGAATGATCCTGTGCCTAAGTGATGATGCCGCCTTGGAAAGGAATGATCCTGTGCCTGAGAGACGATGCCGCCTTGGAAAGTAATGATCCTGTGCCTGAGAGATGATGCCGCCTGGAAAGCAACGATCCTGTGTCTGAGAGATGATGCCGCCTTGGAAAGGAATGATCCTGTACCTGAGAGATGAATGATCCTGTGCCTGAGAGATGATGCCGCCTTGGAAAGGAATGATCCTGTGCCTGAGAGATGATGCAGCCTTGCAAAGGAATGATCCTGTGCCTGAGAGATGAATGATCCTGTGCCTGAGAGATGATGCAGCCTTGGAAAGGAATGATCCTGTGCCTGAGAGCTGATGCCGCCTTGGAAAGGAACAATCCTGTGCATCAGAGATGAATGATCCTGTGCCTGAGAGATGAATGATCCTGTGCCTGAGAGATGAATGATCCTGTGCTGAGAGATGATGCCGCCTTGGAAAGGAATGATGCTGTGCCTGAGAGATGATGCCGCTTTGGAAAGGAATGATCCTGTGTCTGAGAGATGAATGACGTTGTGCCTGAGAGTCCTGTGCCTCAGAGATGATGCTGCCTTGCAAAGAAATGATCCTGTGCCTGCGAGATGAATGATCCTGTTCCTGAGAGTCCTGTGCCTTAGAGATGATGCAGCCTTGTAAAGGAATGATCCTGTGCCTGAGAGATGAATAACCATGTCTCTAAGAGATGATGCCGCCTAGGAAAGGAATGATCCTGTGCCTGAGAGATGAATGATCCTGTGCCTGAGAGATGATGCTGCCTTGGAAAGGAATGATCCTGTGTCTGAGAGATGATGCCTCCTTGGAAAGGAATGACCCTGTGCCAGAGAGATGAATGATCCTGTGCCTGAGAGATGATGCTGCCTTGGAAAGGAATGATCCTGTGTCTGAGAGATGATGCCGCATTGGAAAGGAATGATCCTGTGCCTGAGAGATGAATGATCCTGTGCCTGAGAGATGATGCAGCCTTGGAAAGGAATGATCCAGTACCTGAGAGATGATGCCGCCTTTGAGAGGAATGATCCTGTGCCTGAGAGCTGAATGATCCTGTGCGTGAGAGATGATGCCGCCTTTGAAAGGAATGATCCTGTGCCGGAGAGATGAATGATCCTGTGCCTAAGAGATGATGCCACCTTGGAAAGGAATGATCCTGTGCCTGAGAGATGATGCTGCCTTGGAAAGGAATGATCCTGTGCCTGAGAGATGAATGATCCAGTGCCTGAGAGTCCTGTGCCTGAGAGATGATACCGCCTTGGAAAGGAATGATCCTGTGCCTGAGAGATGAATGATCCTGTGCCAGAGAGATGATGCAGCCTTGGAAAGGAATGATCCTGTGCCTGAGAGATGATGCCACCTTGGAAAGGAATGATCCTGAACCTGAGAGCTGAATTATCCTGTGGCTGAGAGATGATGCCACCTTGGAAAGGAATGATCCTGTGCCGGAGAGATGAATGATCTTGTGCCTAAGAGATGATGCCGCCTTGGAAAGGAATGATTATGTGCCTGAGAGATGATGCAGTCTTGCAATGGAATGATCCTGTGCCTGAGAGATGAATCATCCTGTGCCTGAGAGATGATGCAGCCTTGGAAAGGAATGATCCTGTGCCTGAGAGATGATGCCGCCTTAGACAGGAACGATCCTGTGCCTGAGAGATGAATGATCCTGTGCCTGAGAGATGAATGATCCTGTGCCTGAGAGTCCTATGCCTGAGAGATGATGCCGCCTTGGAAAGGAATGATCCTTTGCCTGAGAGATGAATGATCCTGTGCCTGAGAGATGATGCCGCCTTGGAAAGGAATGATCCATTGACTGAGAGCTGAATGATCCTGTGGCTGAGAGATGATGCCGCCTTGGAAAGGAATGATCCTGTGCCGGAGAGATGAATGATCTTGTGCCTAAGAGATGATGCCGCCTTGGAAAGGAATGATCCTGTGCCTGAGAGATGATGCAGTCTTGCAATGGAATGATCCTGTGCCTGAGAGATGAATCATCCTGTGCCTGAGAGATGATGCAGCCTTGGAAAGGAATGATCCTGTGCCTGAGAGATGATGCCGCCTTAGAAAGGAACGATCCTGTGCCTGAGAGATGAATGATACTCTGCCTGAGAGATGAATGATCCTGTGCCTGAGAGTCCTATGCCTGAGAGATGATGCTGCCTTGGAAAGGAATGATCCTTTGCCTGAGAGATGAATGATCCTGTGCCTGAGAGATGATGCCGCCTTGGAAAGGAATGATCCTGTGCCTGAGAGATGAATGATCCTGTGCCTGAGAGATGATGCCGCCTTGGAAAGGAATGATCCATTGCCCGAGAGATGATGCAGCCTTGTAAAGGAATAATCCAGTGCCTCAGAGATGAATGATCCTGTGCCTGAGAAATGATGCAGCCTTGGAAAGGAATGATCCTGTGCCTGAGAGATGATGCCGCCTTCGAAAGGAACGATCCTGTGCATCAGAGATTAATGATCCTGTGCCTGAGAGATGAATGATCCTGTGCCTGAGAGATGAATGATCCTGTGCTGAGAGATGATGCCGCCTTGGAAAGGAATGATACTGTGCCTGAGAGATGATGCAGCTTTGGAGAGGAATGATTCTGTGCCTGAGAGATGAATGATGTTGTGCCTGAGAGTCCTGTGCCTGAGAGATGATGCCACCTTGCAAAGAAATGATCTTGTGCCTGCGAGATGAATGATCCTGTGATGAAAGTCCTGTGCCTGAGAGATGATGCAGCCTTGCAAAGGAATGATCCTGTCCCTGAGAGATGAATAACCATGTCTCTAAGAGATGATGCTGCCTTGAAAAAGAATGATCCTGTGCCTGAGAGATGAATGATCCTGTGCCTGAGAGATGATGCTGCCTTGGAAAGGAATGATCCTGTGTCTGAGAGATGATGCCGCCTTGGAAAGGAATGATCCTGTGCCTGAGAGATGAATGATCCTGTGCCTGATAGATGATGTTGCCTTGGAAAGGAAGGATCCTGTGTCTGAGAGATGATGCTGCCTTGGAAAGGAATGATCCTGTGCCTGAGAGATGAATGATCCTGTGCCTGGGAGATGATGCCGCCTTGGAAAGGAATGATCCTGTGCCTGAGAGATGAATGATCCTGTGCCTGAGAGATGATGCAGTATTGGAAAGGAATGATCCTGTACCTGAGAGATGACGCCGCCTTTGAAAGGAATGATCCTGTGCCTGAGAGCTGAATGATCCTGTGCGTGAGAGATGATGCCGCCTTTGAAAGGAATGATCCTGTGCCTGAGAGATGAATGATCCTGTGCCTAAGAGATGATGCCACCTTGGAAAGGAATGATCCTGTGCCTGAGAGATGATGCTGCCTTGGAAAGGAATGATCCTGTGCCTGAGAGATGAATGATCCAGTGCCTGAGAGTCCTGTGCCTGAGAGATGATACCGCCTTGGAAAGGAATGATCCTGTGCCTGAGAGATGGATGATCCTGTGCCAGAGAGATGATGCCGTCTTGGAAAGGAATGATCCTGTGCCGGAGAGATGAATGATCTTTTGCCTAAGATATGATGCCGCCTTGGAAAGGAATGATCCTGTGCCTGAGAGATGATGCAGTCTTGCAAATAATGATCCTGTGCCTGAGAGATGAATGATCCTGTGCCTGAGAGATGAGGCAGCCTTGGCAAGGAATGATCCTGTGCCTGAGAGATGATGCCGCCTTGGAAAGGAACGATCCTGTGCCTGAGAGATGAATGATCCTGTGCCTGAGAGATGAATGATCCTGTGCCTGACAGTCCTATGCCTGAGAGATGATGGAATGGAATGATCCTTTGCCTGAGAGATGAATAACCATGTCTCTAAGAGATGATGCCGCCTTGAAAAGGAATGATCCTGTGTCTGAGAGATGATGCCGCCTTGGAAAGGAATGATCCTGTGCCTGAGAGATGAATGATCCTGTGCCTGAGAGATGATGCCGCCTTGGAAAGGAATGATCCTGTGCCTGAGAGATGAATGATCCTGTGCCTGAGAGATGATGCCGCCTTGGAAAGGAATGATCCTGTGCCTGAGAGATGAATGATCCTGTGCCTGAGAGATGATGCAGTCTTGGAAAGGAATGATCCTGTACCTGAGAGATGACGCCGCCTTTGAAAGGAATGATCCTGTGCCTGAGAGCTGAATGATCCTGTGCGTGAGAGATGATGCCGCCTTTGAAAGGTATGATCCTGTGCCGGAGAGATGAATGATCCTGTGCCTAAGAGATGATGCCACCTTGGAAAGGAATGATCCTGTGCCTGAGAGATTATGCTGCCTTGGAAAGGAATGATCCTGTGCCTGAGAGATGATACCGCCTTGGAAAGGAATGATCCTGTGCCTGAGAGATTAATGATCCTGTGCCAGAGAGATGATGCAGCCTTGGAAAGGAATAATCCTGTGCCTGAGAGATGATGCCACCTTGGAAAGGAATGATCCTGTGCCTGAGAGCTGAATGATCCTGTGGCTGAGAGATGATGCCGCCTTGGAAAGGAATGATCCTGTGCCGGAGAGATGAATGATCTTTTGCCTAAGATATGATGCCGCCTTGGAAAGGAATGATCCTGTGCCTGAGAGATGATGCAGTCTTGCAAAGGAATGATCCTGTGCCTGAGAGATGAATGATCCTGTGCCTGAGAGATGAGGCAGCCTTGGCAAGGAATGATCCTGTGCCTGAGAGATGATGCCGCCTTGGAAAGGAATGATCCTGTGCCTGAGAGATGAATGATCCTGTGCCTGAGAGATGAATGATCCTGTTCCTGACAGTCCTATGCCTGAGAGATGATGGAATGGAATGATCCTTTGCCTGAGAGAAGAATGATCCTGTGGCTGAGAGATGATGCCGCCTTGGAAAGGAATGATCCTGTGCCTTAGAGATGATGCCGCCTAGGAAAGGAACGATCCTGTGCATGAGAGATGAATTATCCTGTGCCTGAGAGATGAATGATCTTGTGCCTGAGAGTCCTGTGCTTGAGAGATGATGCTGCCTTGCAAAGGAATGATCCTGTGCCTGAGAGATGAATTATCCTGTGCCTGAGAGTCCTGTGCCTGAGAGATGATGCCGCCTTGCAAAGGAATGATCCAGTGCCTGAGAGATGAATAACCATGTCCCTAAGAGATGATGCCGCCTTGGAAAGGAATGATCCTGTGCCTGAGAGATGAATGATCCTGTGCCTGAGAGATGATGCTGCCTTGGAAAGGAATGATCCTGTGTCTGAGCGATGATGCCGCCTTGTAAAGGAATGATCCTGTGCCTGAGAGATGAATGATCCTGTGCCTGAGAGATGATGCCGCCTTGGAAAGGAATGATCCTGTGCCTGAGAGATGAATGATCCTGTGCCTGAGAGATGATGCAGTCTTGGAAAGGAATGATCCTGTACCTGAGAGATGACGCTTCCTTTGAAAGGAATGATCCTGTGCCTGAAAGCTGAATGATCCTGTTCGTGAGAGATGATGCCGCCTTTGAAAGGAATGATCCTGTGCCGGAGAGATGAATGATCCTGTGCCTAAGAGATGATGCCACCTTGGAAAGGAATGATCCTGTGCCTGAGAGATGATGCTGCCTTGGAAAGGAATGATCCTGTGCCTGAGAGATGAATGATCCAGTGCCTCAGAGATGAATGATCCTGTGCCTGAGAAATGATGCAGCCTTGGAAAGGAATGATCCTGTGCCTGAGATATGATGCCGCCTTGGAAAGGAACGATCCTGTGACTGAGAGACGATGCCGCCTTGGAAAGGAACGATCCTGTGCCTGACAGATTATGCCGCCTTGAAAAGGAATGATCCTGTGCCTGAGAGGTGATGCCGCCTTGGAAAGGAATGATCCTGTGCCTGAGAGATGAATGATCCTGTGCCTAAGTGATGATGCCGCATTGAAAAGGATTGATCCTGTGCCTGAGAGACGATGCCGCCTTGGAAAGTAATGATCCTGTGCCTGAGATATGATGCCGCCTGGAAAGCAACGATCCTGTGTCTGAGAGATGATGCCGCCTTGGAAAGGAATGATCCTGTGCCTGAGAGATGAATGATCCTGTGCCTGAGAGATGATGCCGCCTTGGAAAGGAATGATCCTGTGCCTGAGAGATAATGCAGCCTTGCAAATGAATGATCCTGTGCCTGAGAGATAATGCAGCCTTGCAACGGAATGATCCTGTGCCTGAGAGATGAATGATCCTGTGCCTGAGAGATGATGCATCCTTCGAAAGGAATGATCCTGTGCCTGAGAGATGATGCCGCCTTGGAAAGGAACGATCCTGTGCATCAGAGATTAATGATCCTGTGCCTGAGAGATGAATGATCCTGTGCCTGAGAGATGAATGATCCTGTGCTGAGAGATGATGCCGCCTTGGAAAGGAATGATCCTGTGCCTGAGAGATGATGCCGCTTTGGAAAGGAATGATTCTGTGCCTGAGAGATGAATGATGTTGTGCCTGAGAGTCCTGTGCCAGAGAGATGATGCCGCCTTGCAAAGAAATGATCTTGTGCCTGCGAGATGAATGATCCTGTGCCTGAGAGTCCTGTGCCTGAGAGATGATGCAGCCTTGCAAAGGAATGATCCTGTGCCTGAGAGATGAATGATCCTGTGCCTGAGATATGATGCTGCCTTGGAAAGGAATGATCCTGTGTCTGAGAGATGATGCCGCCTTGGAAAGAAATGATCGTGTGCCTGAGAGATGAATGATCCTGTGCCTGAGAGATGATGCTGCCTTGGAAAGGAATGATCCTGTGTCTGAGAGATGATGTTGCCTTGGAAAGGAATGATCCTGTGCCTGAGAGATGAATGATCCTGTGCCTGAGAGATGATGCCGCCTTGGAAAGGAATGATCCTGTGCCTGAGAGATGAATGATCCTGTGCCTGAGAGATGATGCAGTCTTGGAAAGGAATGATCCTGTACCTGAGAGATGACGCCGCATTTGAAAGGAATGATCCTGTGCCTGATAGCTGAATGATCCTGTTCGTGAGAGATGATGCCGCCTTTGAAAGGAATGATCCTGTGCCGGAGAGATGAATGATCCTGTGCCTAAGAGATGATGCCACCTTGGAAAGGAATGATCCTGTGCCTGAGAGATGATGCTGCCTTGGAAAGGAATGATCCTGTGCCTGAGAGATGAATGATCCAGTGCCTGAGAGTCCTGTGCCTGAGAGATGATACCGCCTTGGAAAGGAATGATCCTGTGCCTGAGAGATGAATGATCCTGTGCCAGAGAGATGATGCAGCCTTGGAAAGGAATGATCCTGTGCCTGAGAGATGATGCCACCTTGGAAAGGAAGGATCCTGTGCCTGAGAGCTGAATGATCCTGTGCCTGAGAGATGAATGATCCAGTGCCTGAGAGTCCTGTGCCTGAGAGATGATACCGTCTTGGAAAGGAATGATCCTGTGCCGGAGAGATGAATGATCTTGTGCCTAAGATATGATGCCGCCTTGGAAAGGAATGATCCTGTGCCTGAGAGATGATGCAGTCTTGCAAAGTAATGATCCTGTGCCTGAGATATGAATGATCCTGTGCCTGAGAGATGAATGATCCTGTGCTGAGAGATGATGCTGCCTTGGAAAGGAATGATCCTGTGTCTGAGAGATGATGCCGCCTTGGAAAGGAATGATCCTGTGCCTGAGAGATGAATGATCCTGTGCCTGAGAGTTGATGCCGCCTTGGAAAGGAATGATCCTGTGCCTGAGAGATGAATGATCCTGTGCCTGAGAGATGATACAGTCTTGGAAAGGAATGATCCTGTACCTGAGAGATGACGCCGCCTTTGAAAGAAATGATCCTGTGCCTGAGAGCTGAATGATCCTGTGCGTGAGAGATGATGCCGCCTTTGAAAGGAATGATCCTGTGCCGGAGAGATGAATGATCCTGTGCCTAAGAGATGATGCCACCTTGGAAAGGAATGATCCTGTGCCTGAGAGATGAATCATCCAGTGCCTGAGAGTCCTGTGCCTGAGAGATGATACTGCCTTGGAAAGGAATGATCCTGTGCCTGAGAGTCCTGTGCCTGAGAGATGATACTGCCTTGGAAAGGAATGATCCTGTGCCTGAGAGATGAATGATCCTGTGCCAGAGAGATGATGCAGCCTTGGAAAGGAATGATCCTGTGCCTGAGAGATGATGTCACCTTTGAAAGGAATGATCCTGTGCCTGAGAGCTCAATTATCCTGTGGCTGAGAGATGATACCGCCTTGGAAAGGAATGATCCTGTGCCGGAGAGATGAATGATCTTGTGCGTAAGATATGATGCCGCCTTGGAAAGGAATGATCCTGTGCCTGAGAGATGATTTAGTCTTGCAAAGGAATGATCCTGTGCCTGAGAGATGAATGATCCTGTGCCTGAGAGATGAGGCAGCCTTGGCAAGGAATGATCCTGTGCCTGAGAGATGATGCCGCCTTGGAAAAGAACGATCCTGTGCCTGAGAGATGAATGATCCTGTGCCTGAGAGTCCTATGCCTGAGAGATGATGGAATGGAATGATCCTTTTCCTGAGAGATGAATGATCCTGTGCCTGAGAGATGATGCCGCCTTGGAAAGGAATGATCCTGTGCCTGAGAGATGATGCCGCCTAGGAAAGGAACGATCCTGTGCATGAGAGATGAATGATCCTGTGCCTGAGAGATGAATGATCTTGTACCTGAGAGTCCTGTGCCTGAGAGATGATGCTGCCTTGCAAAGGAATGATCCTGTGCCTGAGAGATGAATGATCCTGTGCCTGAGAGTCCTGTGCCTGAGAGATGATGCCGCCTTGCAAAGGAATGATCCTGTGCCTGAGAGATGAATAACCATGTCCCTAAGAAATGATGCCGCCTTGGAAAGGAATGATCCTGTGCCTGAGAGATGAATGATACTGTGCCTGAGAGATGATGCTGCCTTGGAAAGGAATGATCCTGTGTCTGAGAGATGATGCCGCCTTGGAAAGGACTGATACTGTGCCTGAGAGATGAATGATCCTGTGCCTGAGAGATGATGCAGCGTTGGAAAGGAATGATCCTGTACCTGAGAGATGATGCCGCCTTTGAAAGGAATGATCCTGTGCCTGAGAGCTGAATGATCCTGTGCGTGAGAGATGATGCCGCCTTTGAAAGGAAGGATCCTGTGCCGGAGAGATGAATTATCCTGTGCCTAAGAGATGATGCCAACTTGGAAAGGAATGATCCTGTGCCTGAGAGATGATGCTGCCTTGGAAAGGAATGATCCTGTGCCTGAGAGATGAATGATCCAGTGCCTGAGAGTCCTGTGACTGAGAGATAATACCTCCTTGGAAAGGAATGATCCTGTGCCTGAGAGATGAATGATCCTGTGCCAGAGAGATGATGCAGCCTTGGAAAGGAATGATCCTGTGCCTGAGAGATGATGCCACCTTGGAAAGGAATGATCCTGTGCCTGAGAGATGAATGATCCAGTGCCTGAGAGTCCTGTGCCTGAGAGATGATACCGCCTTGCAACGAAATTATCCTGTGCCTGCGAGATGAATGATCCTGTGCCTGAGAGTCCTCTGCCGGAGAGATGAATGATCTTGTGCCTAAGAGATGATGCCGCCTTGGAAAGGAATGATCCTGTGCCTGAGAGATGATGCAGTCTTGCAATGGAATGATCCTGTGCCTGAGAGATGAATCATCCTGTGCCTGAGAGATGATGCAGCCTTGGAAAGGAATGATCCTGTGCCTGAGAGATGATGCAGCCTTGGAAAGGAATGATCCTGTGCCTGAGAGATGAATGATCCTGTGCCTAAGAGGTGATGCCGCCTTGGAAAGGAATGATCCTGTGCCTTAGAGATGAATGATCCTTTGCCTGAGAGATGATGCTGCCTTGGGAAGGAATGATCTTGTGCCTGAGAGTCCTGTGCCTGAGAGATGATGCTGCCTTGCAAAGGAATGATCCTGTGCCTTAGAGATGAATGATTCTGTGCCTGAGAGATGATGCTGCCTTGGGAAGGAATGATCCTGTGTCTGAGAGATGATGCCTCCTTGGAAAGGAATGATCCTGTGCTGAGAGCCGATGCCGCCTTGGAAAGGAATGACCCTGTGTCTGAGAGATGATGCCGCCTTGGAAAGGAATGATAATGTGCCTGAGTGATGAATGATCCTGTGCCTGACAGATGATGCAGCCTTGGCAAGGAATGATCCTGTGCCTGAGAGATGATGCAGCCTTGGAAAGGAATGATCTTGTGCCTGAGAGTCCTGTGCCTGACAGATGATGCAGCCTTGGAAAGAAATGATCCTGTGCCTGAGAGATGATGCAGCCTTGGAAAGGAATGATCCTGTGCCTGAGAGATGATGCAGCCTTGGAAAGGAATGATCCTGTGCCTTTGAGATGATGCTGCCATGGAAAGGAATAATTCTTTGCCTGAGAGATGAATGATCCTGTGCCTGAGAGATGATGCCGCCTTGGAAAGGAAAGATCCTGTGCCTGAGAGATGAATGACCCTGTGCCTAAGAGATGATGCCGCCTTGGAAAGGAATGATCCTGTGCCTGAGAGATGAATGATCCTGGGCGTGAGAGATGATGCCGCTTTGGAAAGGAATGATCCTGTGCCTGAGAGATGAATGATCCTGTGCCTAAGAGATGATGTCGCCTTGGTAAGGAATGACTCTGTGCCTGAGAGATGATGCCGCCTTTCCTGTGCCTGAGAGATTTTGCCGCCTGGAAAGGAACGATCCTGTGACTGAGAGACGATGCCGCCTTTGAAAGGAATGATCCTGTGTCTGAGAGATGATGCCGCCTTGGAAAGGAATGATCTTGTGCCTGAGAGATGAATGATCCTGTGCCTGAGAGATGATGCCGCCTTGGAAAGGAATGATCCTTTGCCCGAGAGATCATGCAGCCTTGCAAAGGAATGATCCAGTGCCTCAGAGATGAATGATCCTGTGCCTGAGAAATGATGCAGCCTTGGAAAGGAATGATCCTGTGCCTGAGATATGATGCCGCCTTGGAAAGGAACGATCCTGTGACTGAGAGACGATGCCGCCTTGGAAAGGAACGATCCTGTGCCTGACAGATGATGCCGCCTTGGAAAGGAATGATCCTGTGCCTGAGATGTGATGCCATCTTGCAAAGGAATGATCCTGTGCCTGAGAGATGAATGATCCTGTGCCTGAGAGATGAGGCAGCCTTGGCAAGGAATGATCCTGTGCCTGAGAGATGATGCCGCCTTGGAAAGGAACGATATTGTGCCTGAGAGATGAATGATCCTGTGAATGAGAGATGAATGATCCTGTGCCTGAGAGTCCTATGCCTTAGAGATGATGGAATGGAATGGTCCTTTGCCTGAGAGATGATGCCGCCTTGGAAAGGAATGATCCTGTGCCTGAGAGATGATGCCTCCTAGGAAAGGAACGATCCTGTGCATGAGAGATGAATGATCCTGTGCCTGAGAGATTAATGATCTTGTGCCTGAGAGTCCTGTGCCTGAGAGATGATGCTGCCTTGCAAAGGAATGATCCAGTGCCTCAGAGATGAATGATCCTGTGAATGAGAAATGATGCAGCCTTGGAAAGGAATGATCCTGTGCCTGAGATATGATGCCGCCTTGGAAAGGAACGATCCTGTGACTGAGAGACGATGCCGCCTTGGAAAGGAACGATCCTGTGCCTGACAGATGATGCCGCCTTGGAAAGGAATGATCCTGTGCCTGAGATGTGATGCCGTCTTGCAAAGGAATTATCCTGTGCCTGAGAGATGAATGATCCTGTGCCTGAGAGATGAGGCAGCCTTGGCAAGGAATGATCCTGTGCCTGAGAGATGATGCCGCCTTGGAAAGGAACGATATTGTGCCTGAGAGATGAATGATCCTGTGAATGAGAGATGAATGATCCTGTGCCTGAGAGTCCTATGCCTTAGAGATGATGGAATGGAATGGTCCTTTGCCTGAGAGATGAATGATCCTGTGCCTGAGAGATGATGCCGCCTTGGAAAGGAATGATCCTGTGCCTGAGAGATGATGCCGCCTAGGAAAGGAACGATCCTGTGCATGAGAGATGAATGATCCTGTGCATGAGAGATTAATGATCTTGTGCCTGAGAGTCCTGTGCCTGAGAGATGATGCTGCCTTGCAAAGGAATGATCCTGTGTCTGAGAGATGAATGATCCTGTGCCTGAGAGATGAATGATCCTGTGCTGAGAGATGATGCCGCCTTGGAAAGGAATGATCCTGTGCCTGAGAGATGAATGATGTTGTGCCTGAGAGTCCTGTGCCTGAGAGATGATGCCGCCTTGCAAAGAAATGATCCTGTGCCTGCGAGATGAATGATCCTGTGCCTGAGAGTCCTGTGCCTGAGAGATGATGCAGCCTTGCAAAGGAATGATCCTGTGCCTGAGAGATGAATAACCATGTCTCTAAGAGATGATGCCGCCTTGAAATGGAATGATCCTGTGTCTGAGAGATGATGCCGCCTCATAAAGGAATGATCCTGTGCCTGAGAGATGAATTATCCTGTGCCTGAGAGATGATGCCGCCTTGGAAAGGAATGATCCTGTGCCTGAGAGATGAATGATCCTGTGCCTGAGAGATGAATGATCCTGTGCCTGAGAGATGTATGATCCTGTGCATGAGAGATGATGCAGTCTTGGAAAGGAATGATCCTGTACCTGAGAGATGACGCCGCCTTTGAAAGGAATGATCCTGTGCCTGAGAGCTGAATGATTCTGTGCGTGAGAGATGATGCCGCCTTTGAAAGGAATGATCCTGTGCCGGAGAGATGAATGATCCTGTGCCTAAGAGATGATGCCACCTTGGAAAGGAATGATCCTGTGCCTGAGAGATTAGCTGCCTTGGAAAGGAATGATCCTGTGCCTGAGAGATGAATGATCCAGTGCCTGAGAGTCCTGTGCCTGAGAGATGATACCGCCTTGGAAAGGAATGATCCTGTGCCTGAGAGATGAATGATCCTGTGCCAGAGAGATGATGCAGCCTTGGAAAGGAATAATCCTGTGCCTGAGAGATGATGCCACCTTGGAAAGGAATGATCCTGTGCCTGAGAGCTGAATGATCCTGTGTCTGAGAGATGATGCCGCCTTGGAAAGGAATGATCCTGTGCCGGAGAGATGAATGATCTTTTGCCTAAGATATGATGCCGCCTTGGAAAGGAATGATCCTGTGCCTGAGAGATGATGCAGTCTTGCAAAGGAATGATCCTGTGCCTGAGAGATGAATGATCCTGTGCCTGAGAGATGAGGCAGCATTGGCAAGGAATGATCCTGTGCCTGAGCGATGATGCCGCCTTGGAAAGGAATGATCTTGTGCCTGAGAGTCCTGTGCCAGAGAGATGATGCCGCCTTGCAAAGAAATGATCTTGTGCCTGCGAGATGAATGATCCTGTGCCTGAGAGTCCTGTGCCTGAGAGATGATGCAGCCTTGCAAAGGAATGATCCTGTGCCTGAGAGATGAATGATCCTGTGCCTGAGATATGATGCTGCCTTGGAAAGGAATGATCCTGTGTCTGAGAGATGATGCCGCCTTGGAAAGGAATGATCGTGTGCCTGAGAGATGAATGATCCTGTGCCTGAGAGATGATGCTGCCTTGGAAAGGAATGATCCTGTGTCTGAGAGATGATGTCGCCTTGGAAAGGAATGATCCTGTGCCTGAGAGATGAATGATCCTGTGCCTGAGAGATGATGCCTCCTTGGAAAGGAATGATCCTGTGCCTGAGAGATGAATGATCCTGTGCCTGAGAGATGATGCAGTCTTGGAAAGGAATGATCCTGTACCTGAGAGATGACGCTTCCCTTGAAAGGAATGATCCTGTGCCTGAAAGCTGAATTATCCTGTTCGTGAGAGATGATGCCGCCTTTGAAAGGAATGATCCTGTGCCGGAGAGATGAATGATCCTGTGCCTAAGAGATGGAGCCACCTTGGAAAGGAATGATCCTGTGCCTGAGAGATGATGCTGCCTTGGAAAGGAATGATCCTGTGCCTGAGAGATTAATGATCCAGTGCCTCAGAGATGAATGATCCTGTGCCTGAGAAATGATGCAGCCTTGGAAAGGAATGATCCTGTGCCTGAGATATGATGCCGCCTTGGAAAGGAACGATCCTGTGACTGAGAGACGATGCCGCCATGGAAAGGAACGATCCTGTGCCTGACAGATGATGCCGCCTTGGAAAGGAATGTACCTGTGCCTGAGAGGTGATGCCGCCTTGGAAAGGAATGATCCTGTGCCTGAGAGATGAATGATCCTGTGCCTAAGTGATGATGCCGCATTGAAAAGGATTGATCCTGTGCCTGAGAGACGATGCCGCCTTGGAAAGTAATGATCCTGTGCCAGAGATATGATGCCGCCTGGAAAGCAACGATCCTGTGTCTGAGAGATGATGCCGCCTTGGAAAGGAATGATCCTGTGCCTGAGAGATGAATGATCCTGTGCCTGAGAGTTGATGCCTCCTTGGAAAGGAATGATCCTGTGCCTGAGAGATAATTCAGCCTTGCAAAGGAATGATCCTGTGCCTGAGAGATAATGCAGCCTTGCAAAGGAATGATCCTGTGCCTGGGAGATGAATGATCCTGTGCCTGAGAGATGATGCATCCTTCGAAAGGAATGATCCTGTGCCTGAGAGATGATGCCGCCTTGGAAAGGAACGATCCTGTGCATCAGAGATTAATGATCCTGTGCCTGAGAGATGAATGATCCTGTGCCTGAGAGATGAATGATCCTGTGCTGAGAGATGATGCCGCCTTGGAAAGGAATGATCCTGTGCCTGAGAGATGATGCCGCTTTGGAAAGGAATGATTTTGTGCCTGAGAGATGAATGATGTTGTGCCTGAGAGTCCTGTGCCAGAGAGATGATGCCGCCTTGCAAAGAAATGATCTTGTGCCTGCGAGATGAATGATCCTGTGCCTGAGAGTCCTGTGCCTGAGAGATGATGCAGCCTTGCAAATGAATGATCCTGTGCCTGAGAGATGAATGATCCTGTGCCTGAGATATGATGCTGCCTTGGAAAGGAATGATCCTGTGTCTGAGAGATGATGCCGCCTTGGAAAGGAATGATTGTGTGCCTGAGAGATGAATGATCCTGTGCCTGAGAGATGATATTGCCTTGGAAAGGAATGATCCTGTGTCTGAGAGATGATGTCGCCTTGGAAAGGAATGATCCTGTGCCTGAGAGATGAATGATCCTGTGCCTGAGAGATGATGCCGCCTTGGAAAGGAATGATCCTGTGCCTGAGAGATGAATGATCCTGTGCCTGAGAGATGATGCAGTCTTGGAAAGGAATGATCCTGTACCTGAGAGATGACGCCGCCTTTGAAAGGAATGATCCTGTGCCTGATAGCTGAAAGATCCTGTTCGTGAGAGATGATGCCGCCTTTGAAAGGAATGATCCTGTGCCGGAGAGATGAATGATCCTGTGCCTAAGAGATGATGCCACCTTGGAAAGGAATGATCCTGTGCCTGAGAGATGATGCTGCCTTGGAAAGGAATGATCCTGTGCCTGAGAGATGAATGATCCAGTGCCTGAGAGTCCTGAGCCTGAGAGATGATACCGCCTTGGAAAGGAATGATCCTGTGCCTGAGAGATGAATGATCCTGTGCCAGAGAGATGATGCAGCCTTGGAAAGGAATGATCCTGTGCCTGAGAGATGATGCCCCCTTGGAAAGGAAGGATCCTGTGCCTGAGAGCTGAATGATCCTGTGGCTGAGAGATGATGCCTCCTTGGAAAGGAATGATCCTGTGCCGGAGAGATGAATGATCTTGTGCCTAAGATATGATGCCGCCTTGGAAAGGAATGATCCTGTGCCTGAGAGATGATGCAGTCTTGCAAAGGAATGATCCTGTGCCTGAGATATGAATGATCCTGTGCCTGAGAGATGAATGATCCTGTGCCTGAGAGATGATGCTGCCTTGGAAAGGAATGATCCTGTGTCTGAGAGATGATGCCGCCTTGGAAAGGAATGATCCTGTGCCTGAGAGATGAATGATCCTGTGCCTGAGAGATGATGCCGCATTGGAAAGGAATGATCCTGTGCCTGAGAGATGAATGATCCTGTGCCTGAGAGATGATACAGTCTTGGAAAGGAATGATCCTGTACCTGAGAGATGACGCCGCCTTTGAAAGGAATGATCCTGTGCCTGAGAGCTGAATGATCCTGTGCCAGAGAGATGATGCAGCCTTGGAAAGGAATGATCCTGTGCCTGAGAGATGATGTCACCTTTGAAAGGAATGATCCTGTGCCTGAGAGCTCAATGATCCTGTGGCTGAGAGATGATGCCGCCTTGGAAAGGAATGATCCTGTGCCTGAGAGATGAATGATTCTGTGCCAGAGAGATGATGCAGCCTTGGAAAGGAATGATCCTGTGCCTGAGAGATGATGTCACCTTTGAAAGGAATGATCCTGTGCCTGAGAGCTCAATGATCCTGTGGCTGAGAGATGATGCCGCCTTGGAAAGGAATGATTCTGTGCCGGAGAGATGAATGATCTTGTGCGTAAGATATGATGCCGCCTTGGAAAGGAATGATCCTGTGCCTGAGAGATGATTCAGTCTTGCAAAGGAATGATCCTGTGCCTGAGAGATGAATGATCCTGTGCCTGAGAGATGAGACAGCCTTGGCAAGGAATAATCCTGTGCCTGAGAGATGATGCCGCCTTGGAAAAGAACGATCCTGTGCCTGAGAGATGAATGATCCTGTGCCTGAGAGATGAATGATCCTGTGCCTGAGAGTCCTATGCCTGAGAGATGATGGAATGGAATGATCCTTTTCCTGAGAGATGAATGATCCTGTGCCTGAGAGATGATGCCGCCTTGGAAAGGAATGATCCTGTGCCTGAGAGATGATGCCGCCTAGGAAAGGAACGATCCTGTGTATGAGAGATGAATGATCCTGTGCCTGAGAGATGAATGATCTTGTACCTGAGAGTCCTGTGCCTGAGAGATGATGCTGACTTGCAAAGGAATGATCCTGTGCCTGAGAGATGAATGATCCTGTGCCTGAGAGTCCTGTGCCTGAGAGAAGATGCCGCCTTGCAAAGGAATGATCCTGTGCCTGAGAGATGAATAACCATGTCCCTAAGAAATGATGCCGCCTTGGAAAGGAATGATCCTGTGCCTGAGAGATGAATGATCCTGTGCCTGAGAGATGATGCTGCCTTGGAAAGGAATGATCCTGTGTCTGAGAGATGATGCCGCCTTGGAAAGGACTGATACTGTGCCTGAGAGATGAATGATCCTGTGCCTGAGAGATGATGCAGCCTTGGAAAGGAATGATCCTGTACCTGAGAGATGATGCCGCCTTTGAAAGGAATGATCCTGTGCCTGAGAGCTGAATGATCCTGTGCCTGAGAGATGATGCTGCCTTGGAAAGGAATGATCCTGTGCCTGAGAGATGAATGATCCAGTGCCTGAGAGTCCTGTGCCTGAGAGATAATACCTCCTTGGAAAGGAATGATCCTGTGCCTGAGAGATGAATGATCCTGTGCCAGAGAGATGATGCAGCCTTGGAAAGGAATGATCCTGTGCCTGAGAGATGATGCCACCTTGGAAAGGAATGATCCTGTGCCTGAGAGCTGAATGATCAGTGCCTGAGAGTCCTGTACCTGAGAGATGATACCGCCTAGGAAAGGAATGATCCTGTGCCTGAGAGATGAATGATCCTGTGCCAGAGAGATGATGCAGCTTTGGAAAGGAATGATCCTGTGCCTGAGAGATGATGGCATTTTGGAAAGGAATGATCCTGTGCCTGAGAGCTGAATGATCCTGTGGCTGAGAGATGATTCCGCCTTCGAAAGGAATGATCCTGTGCCGGAGAGATGAATGATCCAGTGCCTGAGAGTCCTGTGCCTGAGAGATGATACCGCCTTGGAAAGGAATGATCCTGTGCCTGAGAGATGAATGATCCTGTGCCAGAGAGATGATGCAGCCTTGGAATGGAATGATCCTGTGCCTGAGAGATGATGCCACCTTGGAAAGGAAGGATCCTGTGCCTGAGAGCTGAATGATCCTGTGGCTGAGAGATGATGCCTCCTTAGAAAGGAATGATCCTGTGCCGGAGAGATGAATGATCTTGTGCCTAAGATATGATGCCGCCTTGGAAAGGAATGATCCTGTGCCTGAGAGATGATGCAGTCTTGCAAAGGAATGATCCTGTGCCTGAGATATGAATGATCCTGTGCCTGAGAGATGAATGATCCTGTGCCTGAGAGATGATGCTGCCTTGGAAAGGAATGATCCTGTGTCTGAGAGATGATGCCGCCTTGGAAAGGAATGATCCTGTGCCTGAGAGATGAATGATCCTGTGCCTGAGAGATGATGCCGCCTTGGAAAGGAATGATCCTGTGCCTGAGAGATGAATGATCCTGTGCCTGAGAGATGATACAGTCTTGGAAAGGAATGATCCTGTACCTGAGAGATGACGCCGCCTTTGAAAGGAATGATCCTGTGTCTGAGAGCTGAATGATCCTGTGCGTGAGAGATGATGCCGCCTTTGAAAGGAATGATCCTGTGCCGGAGAGATGAATGATCCTGTGCCGAAGAGATGATGCCACCTTGGAAAGGAATGATCCTCAGCCTGAGAGATGAATCATCCAGTGCCTGAGAGATGATACTGCCTTGGAAAGGAATGATCCTGTGCCTGAGAGTCCTGTGCCTGAGAGATGATACTGCCTTGGAAAGGAATGATCCTGTGCCTGAGAGATGAATGATCCTGTGCCAGAGAGATGATGCAGCCTTTGAAAGGAATGATCCTGTGCCTGAGAGATGATTCAGTCTTGCAAAGGAATGATCCTGTGCCTGAGAGATGAATGATCCTGTGCCTGAGAGATGAGGCAGCCTTGGCAAGGAATGATCATGTGCCTGAGAGATGATGCCGCCTTGGAAAAGAACGATCCTGTGCCTGAGAGATGAATGATCCTGTGCCTGAGAGATGAATGATCCTGTGCCTGAGAGTCCTATGCCTGAGAGATGATGGAATGGAATGATCCTTTTCCTGAGAGATGAATGATCCTGTGCCTGAGAGATGATGCCGACTTGGAAAAGAATGATCCTGTGCCTGAGAGATGATGCCGCCTAGGAAAGGAACGATCCTGTGCATGAGAGATGAATGATCTTGTGCCTGAGAGATGAATGATCTTGTACCTGAGAGTCCTGTGCCTGAGAGATGATGCTGCCTTGCAAAGGAATGATCCTGTGCCTGAGAGATGAATGATCCTGTGCCTGAGAGTCCTGTGCCTGAGAGATGATGCTGCCTTGCAAAGGAATGATCCTGTGCCTGAGAGATGAATAACCATGTCCCTAAGAAATGATGCCGCCTTGGAAAGGAATGATCCTGTGCCTGAGAGATGAATGATCCTGTGCCTGAGAGATGATGCTGCCTTGGAAAGGAATGATCCTGTGTCTGAGAGATGATGCCGCCTTGGAAAGGACTGATACTGTGCCTGAGAGATGAATGATCCTGTGCCTGAGAGAAGATGCAGCCTTGGAAAGGAATGATCCTGTACCTGAGAGATGATGCCGACTTTGAAAGGAATGATCCTGTGCCTGAGAGCTGAATGATCCTGTGCGTGAGAGATGATGCCGCCTTTGAAAGGAAGGATCCTGTGCCGGAGAGATGAATTATCCTGTGCCTAAGAGATGATGCCAACTTGGAAAGGAATGATCCTGTGCCTGAGAGATGATGCTGCCTTGGAAAGGAATGATCCTGTGCCTGAGAGATGAATGATCCAGTGCCTGAGAGTCCTGTGCCTGAGAGATAATACCTCCTTGGAAAGGAATGATCCTGTGCCTGAGAGATGAATGATCCTGTGCCAGAGAGATGATGCAGCCTTGGAAAGGAATGATCCTGTGCCTGAGAGATGATGCCACCTTGGAAAGGAATGATCCTGTGCCTGAGAGCTGAATGATCAGTGCCTGAGAGTCCTGTACCTGAGAGATGATACCGCCTAGGAAAGGAATGATCCTGTGCCTGAGAGATGATGGCATTTTGGAAAGGAATGATCCTGTGCCTGAGAGCTGAATGATCCTGTGGCTGAGAGATGATTCCGCCTTCGAAAGGAATGATCATGTGCCGGAGAGATGAATGATCTTGTGCCTAAGAGATGATGCCGCCTTGGAAAGGAATGATCCTGTGCCTGAGAGATGATGTCGCCTTGGAAAGGAATGATACTGTGCCTGAGAGATGAATGATCCTGTGCCTGAGAGATGAATGATCCTGTGCCTGAGACTCCTGTGCCTGAGAGATGATGCCGCCTTGGAAAGGAATGATCCTGTGCCTGAGAGATGAATGATCCTGTGCCTAAGAGATGATGCCGCCTTGGAAAGGAATGATCCTGTGCCTGAGAGATGATGCCGTCTTGGAAAGGAATGATCCTGTGCCTGAGAGATGATGCCGCCTTGGAAAGGAATTATCCTGTGCCTGAGAGATGAATGGTCCTGTGCCTAAGAGGTGATGCCGCTTTGGAAAGGAATGATCCTGTGACTGAGAGACAATGCCGCCTTTGAAAGGAATGATCCTGTGTCTGAGAGATGATGCCGCCTTGGAAAGGAATGATCTTGTGCCTGAGAGATGGATGATCCTGTGCCTGAGAGATGATGCCGCCTTGGAAAGGAATGATCCTTTGACCGAGAGATGATGCAGCCTTGCAAAGGAATGATCCAGTGCCACAGAGATGAATGATCCTGTGCCTGAGAAATGATGCAGCCTTGGAAAGGAATGATCCTGTGCCTGAGAGATGATGCCGCCTTGGAAAGGAACGATCCTGTGACTGAGAGAATATGCCGCCTTGGAAAGGAACGATCCTGTGCCTGACAGATGATGCCGCCTTGTTAAGGAATGATCCTGTGCCTGAGAGGTGATGCCGCCTTGGAAAGGAATGATCCTGTGCCTGAGAGATGAATGATCCTGTGCCTAAGTGATGATGCCGCCTTGGAAAGGAATGATCCTGTGCCTGAGAGACGATGCCGCCTTGGAAAGGAATGATCCTGTGCCTGAGAGATGATGCAGCCTTACAAAGGAATGATCCTGTGCCTGAGAGATGAATGATCCTGTGCCTGAGAGATGATGCAGCCTTGGAAAGGAATGATCCTGTGCCTGAGAGCTGATGCCGCCTTGGAAAGGAACGATCCTGTGCATCAGAGATGAATGATCCTATGCATCAGAGATGAACGATCCTGTGCATCAGAGATGAATGATCCTATGCCTGCAGCCTTGGAAAGGAATGATCCTGTACCTGAGAGATGATGCCGCCTTTGAGAGGAATGATCCTGTGCCTGAGAGCTTAATGATCCTGTGCGTGAGAGATGATGCCGCCTTTGAAAGGAATGATCCTGTGCCGGAGAGATGAATGATCCTGTGCCTAAGAGATGATGCCACCTTGGAAAGGAATGATCCTGTGCCTGAGAGATGATGCTGCCTTGGAAAGGAATGATCCTGTGCCTGAGAGATGAATGATCCAGTGCCTGAGAGTCCTGTGCCTGAGAGATGATACCGCCTTGGAAAGGAATGATCCTGTGCTTGAGAGATGAATGATCCTGTGCCAGAGAGATGATGCAGCCTTGGAAAGGAATGATCCTGTGCCTGAGAGATGATGCCACCTTGGAAAGGAATGATCCTGAACCTGAGAGCTGAATGATCCTGTGGCTGAGAGATGATGCCACCTTGGAAAGGAATGATCCTGTGCCGGAGAGATGAATGATCTTGTGCCTAAGAGATGATGCCGCCTTGGAAAGGAATGATCCTGTGCCTGAGAGATGATGCAGTCTTGCAATGGAATGATCCTGTGCCTGAGAGATGAATCATCCTGTGCCTGAGAGATGATGCAGCCTTGGAAAGGAATGATCCTGTGCCTGAGAGATGATGCCGCCTTAGAAAGGAACGATCCTGTGCCTGAGAGATGAATGATCCTGTGCCTGAGAGATGAATGATCCTGTGCCTGAGAGTCCTATGCCTGAGAGATGATGCCGCCTTGGAAAGGAATGATCCTTTGCCTGAGAGATGAATGATCCTGTGCCTGAGAGATGATGCCGCCTTGGAAAGGAATGATCCATTGACTGAGAGCTGAATGATCCTGTGGCTGAGAGATGATGCCGCCTTGGAAAGGAATGATCCTGTGCCGGAGAGATGAATGATCTTGTGCCTAAGAGATGATGCCGCCTTGGAAAGGAATGATCCTGTGCCTGAGAGATGATGCAGTCTTGCAATGGAATGATCCTGTGCCTGAGAGATGAATCATCCTGTGCCTGAGAGATGATGCAGCCTTGGAAAGGAATGATCCTGTGCCTGAGAGATGATGCCGCCTTAGAAAGGAACGATCCTGTGCCTGAGAGATGAATGATACTATGCCTGAGAGATGAATGATCCTGTGCCTGAGAGTCCTATGCCTGAGAGATGATGCCGCCTTGGAAAGGAATTATCCTTTGCCTGAGAGATGAATGATCCTGTGCCTGAGAGATGATGCCGCCTTGGAAAGGAATGATCCTGTGCCTGAGAGATGAATGATCCTGTGCCTGAGAGATGATGCCGCCTTGGAAAGGAATGATCCATTGTCCGAGAGATGATGCAGCCTTGTAAAGGAATGATCCAGTGCCTCAGAGATGAATGATCCTGTGCCTGAGAAATGATGCAGCCTTGGAAAGGAATGATCCTGTGCCTGAGAGATGATGCCGCCTTGGAAAGGAACGATCCTGTGCATCAGAGATTAATGATCCTGTGCCTGAGAGATGAATGATCCTGTGCCTGAGAGATGAATGATCCTGTGCTGAGAGATGATGCCGCCTTGGAAAGGAATGATACTGTGCCTGAGAGATGATGCAGCTTTGGAGAGGAATGATTCTGTGCCTGAGAGATGAATGATGTTGTGCCTGAGAGTCCTGTGCCTGAGAGATGATGCCACCTTGCAAAGAAATGATCTTGTGCCTGCGAGATAAATGATCCTGTGTCTGAGAGTCCTGTGCCTGAGAGATGATGCAGCCTTGGAAAGGAATGATCCTGTGCCTGAGAGATGATGCCGCCTTAGAAAGGAACGATCCTGTGCCTGAGAGATGAATGATCCTGTGCCTGAGAGATGAATGATCCTGTGCCTGAGAGTCCTATGCCTGAGAGATGATGCCGCCTTGGAAAGGAATGATCCTTTGCCTGAGAGATGAATGATCCTGTGCCTGAGAGATGATGCCGCCTTGGAAAGGAATGATCCATTGACTGAGAGCTGAATGATCCTGTGGCTGAGAGATGATGCCGCCTTGGAAAGGAATGATCCTGTGCCGGAGAGATGAATGATCTTGTGCCTAAGAGATGATGCCGCCTTGGAAAGGAATGATCCTGTGCCTGAGAGATGATGCAGTCTTGCAATGGAATGATCCTGTGCCTGAGAGATGAATCATCCTGTGCCTGAGAGATGATGCAGCCTTGGAAAGGAATGATCCTGTGCCTGAGAGATGATGCCGCCTTAGAAAGGAACGATCCTGTGCCTGAGAGATGAATGATACTATGCCTGAGAGATGAATGATCCTGTGCCTGAGAGTCCTATGCCTGAGAGATGATGCCGCCTTGGAAAGGAATTATCCTTTGCCTGAGAGATGAATGATCCTGTGCCTGAGAGATGATGCCGCCTTGGAAAGGAATGATCCTGTGCCTGAGAGATGAATGATCCTGTGCCTGAGAGATGATGCCGCCTTGGAAAGGAATGATCCATTGTCCGAGAGATGATGCAGCCTTGTAAAGGAATTATCCAGTGCCTCAGAGATGAATGATCCTGTGCCTGAGAAATGATGCAGCCTTGGAAAGGAATGATCCTGTGCCTGAGAGATGATGCCGCCTTGGAAAGGAACGATCCTGTGCATCAGAGATTAATGATCCTGTGCCTGAGAGATGAATGATCCTGTGCCTGAGAGATGAATGATCCTGTGCTGAGAGATGATGCCGCCTTGGAAAGGAATGATACTGTGCCTGAGAGATGATGCAGCTTTGGAGAGGAATGATTCTGTGCCTGAGAGATGAATGATGTTGTGCCTGAGAGTCCTGTGCCTGAGAGATGATGCCACCTTGCAAAGAAATGATCTTGTGCCTGCGAGATAAATGATCCTGTGTCTGAGAGTCCTGTGCCTGAGAGATGATGCAGCCTTGCAAAGGAATGATCCTGTCCCTGAGAGATGAATAACCATGTCTCTAAGAGATGATGCCGCCTTGAAAAAGAATGATCCTGTGCCTGAGAGATGAATGATCCTGTGCCTGAGAGATGATGCTGCCTTGGAAAGGAATGATCCTGTGTCTGAGAGATGATGCCGCCTTGGAAAGGAATGATCCTGTGCCTGAGAGATGAATGATCCTGTGCCTGAGAGATGATGTTGCCTTGGAAAGGAAGGATCCTGTGTCTGAGAGATGATGCTGCCTTGGAAAGGAATGATCCTGTGCCTGAGAGATGAATGATCCTGTGCCTGGGAGATGATGCCGCCTTGGAAAGGAATGATCCTGTGCCTGAGAGATGAATGATCCTGTGCCTCAGAGATGATGCAGTCTTGGAAACGAATGATCCTGTACCTGAGAGATGACGCCGCCTTTGAAAGGAATGATCCTGTGCCTGAGAGCTGAATGATCCTGTGCGTGAGAGATGATGCCGCCTTTGAAAGGAATGATCCTGTGCCTGAGAGATGAATGATCCTGTGCCTAAGAGATGATGCCACCTTGGAAAGGAATGATCCTGTGCCTGAGAGATGATGCTGCCTTGGAAAGGAATGATCCTGTGCCTGATAGCTGAATGATCCTGTTCGTGAGAGATGATGCCGCCTTTGAAAGGAATGATCCTGTGCCGGAGAGATGAATGATCCTGTGCCTAAGAGATGATGCCACCTTGGAAAGGAATGATCCTGTGCCTGAGAGATGATGCTGCCTTGGAAAGGAATGATCCTGTGCCTGAGAGATGAATGATCCAGTGCCTGAGAGTCCTGTGCCTGAGAGATGATACCGCCTTGGAAAGGAATGATCCTGTGCCTGAGAGATGAATGATCCTGTGCCAGAGAGATGATGCAGCCTTGGAAAGGAATGATCCTGTGCCTGAGAGATGATGCCACCTTGGAAAGGAAGGATCCTGTGCCTGAGAGCTGAATGATCCTGTGCCTGAGAGATGAATGATCCAGTGCCTGAGAGTCCTGTGCCTGAGAGATGATACCGTCTTGGAAAGGAATGATCCTGTGCCGGAGAGATGAATGATCTTGTGCCTAAGATATGATGCCGCCTTGGAAAGGAATGATCCTGTGCCTGAGAGATGATGCAGTCTTGCAAAGTAATGATCCTGTGCCTGAGATATGAATGATCCTGTGCCTGAGAGATGAATGATCCTGTGCTGAGAGATGATGCTGCCTTGGAAAGGAATGATCCTGTGTCTGAGAGATGATGCCGCCTTGGAAAGGAATGATCCTGTGCCTGAGAGATGAATGATCCTGTGCCTGAGAGTTGATGCCGCCTTGGAAAGGAATGATCCTGTGCCTGAGAGATGAATGATCCTGTGCCTGAGAGATGATACAGTCTTGGAAAGGAATGATCCTGTACCTGAGAGATGACGCCGCCTTTGAAAGAAATGATCCTGTGCCTGAGAGCTGAATGATCCTGTGCGTGAGAGATGATGCCGCCTTTGAAAGGAATGATCCTGTGCCGGAGAGATGAATGATCCTGTGCCTAAGAGATGATGCCACCTTGGAAAGGAATGATCCTGTGCCTGAGAGATGAATCATCCAGTGCCTGAGAGTCCTGTGCCTGAGAGATGATACTGCCTTGGAAAGGAATGATCCTGTGCCTGAGAGTCCTGTGCCTGAGAGATGATACTGCCTTGGAAAGGAATGATCCTGTGCCTGAGAGATGAATGATCCTGTGCCAGAGAGATGATGCAGCCTTGGAAAGGAATGATCCTGTGCCTGAGAGATGATGTCACCTTTGAAAGGAATGATCCTGTGCCTGAGAGCTCAATTATCCTGTGGCTGAGAGATGATACCGCCTTGGAAAGGAATGATCCTGTGCCGGAGAGATGAATGATCTTGTGCGTAAGATATGATGCCGCCTTGGAAAGGAATGATCCTGTGCCTGAGAGATGATTTAGTCTTGCAAAGGAATGATCCTGTGCCTGAGAGATGAATGATCCTGTGCCTGAGAGATGAGGCAGCCTTGGCAAGGAATGATCCTGTGCCTGAGAGATGAGGCAGCCTTGGCAAGGAATGATCCTGTGCCTGAGAGATGATGCCGCCTTGGAAAAGAACGATCCTGTGCCTGAGAGATGAATGATCCTGTGCCTGAGAGTCCTATGCCTGAGAGATGATGGAATGGAATGATCCTTTTCCTGAGAGATGAATGATCCTGTGCTTGAGAGATGATGCCGCCTTGGAAAGGAATGATCCTGTGCCTGAGAGATGATGCCGCCTAGGAAAGGAACGATCCTGTGCATGAGAGATGAATGATCCTGTGCCTGAGAGATGAATGATCTTGTACCTGAGAGTCCTGTGCCTGAGAGATGATGCTGCCTTGCAAAGGAATGATCCTGTGCCTGAGAGATGAATGATCCTGTGCCTGAGAGTCCTGTGCCTGAGAGATGATGCCGCCTTGCAAAGGAATGATCCTGTGCCTGAGAGATGAATAACCATGTCCCTAAGAAATGATGCCGCCTTGGAAAGGAATGATCCTGTGCCTGAGAGATGAATGATACTGTGCCTGAGAGATGATGCTGCCTTGGAAAGGAATGATCCTGTGTCTGAGAGATGATGCCGCCTTGGAAAGGACTGATACTGTGCCTGAGAGATGAATGATCCTGTGCCTGAGAGATGATGCAGCGTTGGAAAGGAATGATCCTGTACCTGAGAGATGATGCCGCCTTTGAAAGGAATGATCCTGTGCCTGAGAGCTGAATGATCCTGTGCGTGAGAGATGATGCCGCCTTTGAAAGGAAGGATCCTGTGCCGGAGAGATGAATTATCCTGTGCCTAAGAGATGATGCCAACTTGGAAAGGAATGATCCTGTGCCTGAGAGATGATGCTGCCTTGGAAAGGAATGATCCTGTGCCTGAGAGATGAATGATCCAGTGCCTGAGAGTCCTGTGACTGAGAGATAATACCTCCTTGGAAAGGAATGATCCTGTGCCTGAGAGATGAATGATCCTGTGCCAGAGAGATGATGCAGCCTTGGAAAGGAATGATCCTGTGCCTGAGAGATGATGCCACCTTGGAAAGGAATGATCCTGTGCCTGAGAGATGAATGATCCAGTGCCTGAGAGTCCTGTGCCTGAGAGATGATACCGCCTTGCAACGAAATTATCCTGTGCCTGCGAGATGAATGATCCTGTGCCTGAGAGTCCTCTGCCGGAGAGATGAATGATCTTGTGCCTAAGAGATGATGCCGCCTTGGAAAGGAATGATCCTGTGCCTGAGAGATGATGCAGTCTTGCAATGGAATGATCCTGTGCCTGAGAGATGAATCATCCTGTGCCTGAGAGATGATGCAGCCTTGGAAAGGAATGATCCTGTGCCTGAGAGATGATGCAGCCTTGGAAAGGAATGATCCTGTGCCTGAGAGATGAATGATCCTGTGCCTAAGAGGTGATGCCGCCTTGGAAAGGAATGATCCTGTGCCTTAGAGATGAATGATCCTTTGCCTGAGAGATGATGCTGCCTTGGGAAGGAATGATCTTGTGCCTGAGAGTCCTGTGCCTGAGAGATGATGCTGCCTTGCAAAGGAATGATCCTGTGCCTTAGAGATGAATGATCCTGTGCCTGAGAGATGATGCTGCCTTGGGAAGGAATGATCCTGTGTCTGAGAGATGATGCCTCCTTGGAAAGGAATGATCCTGTGCTGAGAGCCGATGCCGCCTTGGAAAGGAATGACCCTGTGTCTGAGAGATGATGCCGCCTTGGAAAGGAATGATAATGTGCCTGAGTGATGAATGATCCTGTGCCTGACAGATGATGCAGCCTTGGCAAGGAATGATCCTGTGCCTGAGAGATGATGCAGCCTTGGAAAGGAATGATCTTGTGCCTGAGAGTCCTGTGCCTGACAGATGATGCAGCCTTGGAAAGAAATGATCCTGTGCCTGAGAGATGATGCAGCCTTGGAAAGGAATGATCCTGTGCCTGAGAGATGATGCAGCCTTGGAAAGGAATGATCCTGTGCCTTTGAGATGATGCTGCCATGGAAAGGAATAATTCTTTGCCTGAGAGATGAATGATCCTGTGCCTGAGAGATGATGCCGCCTTGGAAAGGAAAGATCCTGTGCCTGAGAGATGAATGACCCTGTGCCTAAGAGATGATGCCGCCTTGGAAAGGAATGATCCTGTGCCTGAGAGATGAATGATCCTGGGCGTGAGAGATGATGCCGCTTTGGAAAGGAATGATCCTGTGCCTGAGAGATGAATGATCCTGTGCCTAAGAGATGATGTCGCCTTGGTAAGGAATGACTCTGTGCCTGAGAGATGATGCCGCCTTTCCTGTGCCTGAGAGATTTTGCCGCCTGGAAAGGAACGATCCTGTGACTGAGAGACGATGCCGCCTTTGAAAGGAATGATCCTGTGTCTGAGAGATGATGCCGCCTTGGAAAGGAATGATCTTGTGCCTGAGAGATGAATGATCCTGTGCCTGAGAGATGATGCCGCCTTGGAAAGGAATGATCCTTTGCCCGAGAGATCATGCAGCCTTGCAAAGGAATGATCCAGTGCCTCAGAGATGAATGATCCTGTGCCTGAGAAATGATGCAGCCTTGGAAAGGAATGATCCTGTGCCTGAGATATGATGCCGCCTTGGAAAGGAACGATCCTGTGACTGAGAGACGATGCCGCCTTGGAAAGGAACGATCCTGTGCCTGACAGATGATGCCGCCTTGGAAAGGAATGATCCTGTGCCTGAGATGTGATGCCATCTTGCAAAGGAATGATCCTGTGCCTGAGAGATGAATGATCCTGTGCCTGAGAGATGAGGCAGCCTTGGCAAGGAATGATCCTGTGCCTGAGAGATGATGCCGCCTTGGAAAGGAACGATATTGTGCCTGAGAGATGAATGATCCTGTGAATGAGAGATGAATGATCCTGTGCCTGAGAGTCCTATGCCTTAGAGATGATGGAATGGAATGGTCCTTTGCCTGAGAGATGAATGATCCTGTGCCTGAGAGATGATGCCGCCTTGGAAAGGAATGATCCTGTGCCTGAGAGATGATGCCGCCTAGGAAAGGAACGATCCTGTGCATGAGAGATGAATGATCCTGTGCCTGAGAGATTAATGATCTTGTGCCTGAGAGTCCTGTGCCTGAGAGATGATGCTGCCTTGCAAAGGAATGATCCTGTGTCTGAGAGATGAATGATCCTGTGCCTGAGAGATGAATGATCCTGTGCTGAGAGATGATGCCGCCTTGGAAAGGAATGATCCTGTGCCTGAGAGATGAATGATGTTGTGCCTGAGAGTCCTGTGCCTGAGAGATGATGCCGCCTTGCAAAGAAATGATCCTGTGCCTGCGAGATGAATGATCCTGTGCCTGAGAGTCCTGTGCCTGAGAGATGATGCAGCCTTGCAAAGGAATGATCCTGTGCCTGAGAGATGAATAACCATGTCTCTAAGAGATGATGCCGCCTTGAAATGGAATGATCCTGTGTCTGAGAGATGATGCCGCCTCATAAAGGAATGATCCTGTGCCTGAGAGATGAATTATCCTGTGCCTGAGAGATGATGCCGCCTTGGAAAGGAATGATCCTGTGCCTGAGAGATGAATGATCCTGTGCCTGAGAGATGATGCCGCCTTGGAAAGGAATGATCCTGTGCCTGAGAGATGTATGATCCTGTGCATGAGAGATGATGCAGTCTTGGAAAGGAATGATCCTGTACCTGAGAGATGACGCCGCCTTTGAAAGGAATGATCCTGTGCCTGAGAGCTGAATGATTCTGTGCGTGAGAGATGATGCCGCCTTTGAAAGGAATGATCCTGTGCCGGAGAGATGAATGATCCTGTGCCTAAGAGATGATGCCACCTTGGAAAGGAATGATCCTGTGCCTGAGAGATTAGCTGCCTTGGAAAGGAATGATCCTGTGCCTGAGAGATGAATGATCCAGTGCCTGAGAGTCCTGTGCCTGAGAGATGATACCGCCTTGGAAAGGAATGATCCTGTGCCTGAGAGATGAATGATCCTGTGCCAGAGAGATGATGCAGCCTTGGAAAGGAATAATCCTGTGCCTGAGAGATGATGCCACCTTGGAAAGGAATGATCCTGTGCCTGAGAGCTGAATGATCCTGTGTCTGAGAGATGATGCCGCCTTGGAAAGGAATGATCCTGTGCCGGAGAGATGAATGATCTTTTGCCTAAGATATGATGCCGCCTTGGAAAGGAATGATCCTGTGCCTGAGAGATGATGCAGTCTTGCAAAGGAATGATCCTGTGCCTGAGAGATGAATGATCCTGTGCCTGAGAGATGAGGCAGCCTTGGCAAGGAATGATCCTGTGCCTGAGAGATGATGCCGCCTTGGAAAGGAATGATCTTGTGCCTGAGAGTCCTGTGCCAGAGAGATGATGCCGCCTTGCAAAGAAATGATCTTGTGCCTGCGAGATGAATGATCCTGTGCCTGAGAGTCCTGTGCCTGAGAGATGATGCAGCCTTGCAAAGGAATGATCCTGTGCCTGAGAGATGAATGATCCTGTGCCTGAGATATGATGCTGCCTTGGAAAGGAATGATCCTGTGTCTGAGAGATGATGCCGCCTTGGAAAGGAATGATCGTGTGCCTGAGAGATGAATGATCCTGTGCCTGAGAGATGATGCTGCCTTGGAAAGGAATGATCCTGTGTCTGAGAGATGATGTCGCCTTGGAAAGGAATGATCCTGTGCCTGAGAGATGAATGATCCTGTGCCTGAGAGATGATGCCTCCTTGGAAAGCAATGATCCTGTGCCTGAGAGATGAATGATCCTGTGCCTGAGAGATGATGCAGTCTTGGAAAGGAATGATCCTGTACCTGAGAGATGACGCTTCCCTTGAAAGGAATGATCCTGTGCCTGAAAGCTGAATTATCCTGTTCGTGAGAGATGATGCCGCCTTTGAAAGGAATGATCCTGTGCCGGAGAGATGAATGATCCTGTGCCTAAGAGATGGAGCCACCTTGGAAAGGAATGATCCTGTGCCTGAGAGATGATGCTGCCTTGGAAAGGAATGATCCTGTGCCTGAGAGATGAATGATCCAGTGCCTCAGAGATGAATGATCCTGTGCCTGAGAAATGATGCAGCCTTGGAAAGGAATGATCCTGTGCCTGAGATATGATGCCGCCTTGGAAAGGAACGATCCTGTGACTGAGAGACGATGCCGCCATGGAAAGGAACGATCCTGTGCCTGACAGATGATGCCGCCTTGGAAAGGAATGTACCTGTGCCTGAGAGGTGATGCCGCCTTGGAAAGGAATGATCCTGTGCCTGAGAGATGAATGATCCTGTGCCTAAGTGATGATGCCGCATTGAAAAGGATTGATCCTGTGCCTGAGAGACGATGCCGCCTTGGAAAGTAATGATCCTGTGCCAGAGATATGATGCCGCCTGGAAAGCAACGATCCTGTGTCTGAGAGATGATGCCGCCTTGGAAAGGAATGATCCTGTGCCTGAGAGATGAATGATCCTGTGCCTGAGAGTTGATGCCTCCTTGGAAAGGAATGATCCTGTGCCTGAGAGATAATGCAGCCTTGCAAAGGAATGATCCTGTGCCTGAGAGATAATGCAGCCTTGCAAAGGAATGATCCTGTGCCTGGGAGATGAATGATCCTGTGCCTGAGAGATGATGCATCCTTCGAAAGGAATGATCCTGTGCCTGAGAGATGATGCCGCCTTGGAAAGGAACGATCCTGTGCATCAGAGATTAATGATCCTGTGCCTGAGAGATGAATGATCCTGTGCCTGAGAGATGAATGATCCTGTGCTGAGAGATGATGCCGCCTTGGAAAGGAATGATCCTGTGCCTGAGAGATGATGCAGCTTTGGAGAGGAATGATTCTGTGCCTGAGAGATTAATGATGTTGTGCCTGAGAGTCCTGTGCCTGAGAGATGATGCCACCTTGCAAAGAAATGATCTTGTGCCTGCGAGATAAATGATCCTGTGTCTGAGAGTCCTGTGCCTGAGAGATGATGCAGCCTTGCAAAGGAATGATCCTGTCCCTGAGAGATGAATAACCATGTCTCTAAGAGATGATACCGCCTTGAAAAAGAATGATCCTGTGCCTGAGAGATGAATGATCCTGTGCCTGAGAGATGATGCTGCCTTGGAAAGGAATGATCCTGTGTCTGAGAGATGATGCCGCCTTGGAAAGGAATGATCCTGTGCCTGAGAGATGAATGATCCTGTGCCTGAGAGATGATGTTGCCTTGGAAAGGAAGGATCCTGTGTCTGAGAGATGATGCTGCCTTGGAAAGGAATGATCCTGTGCCTGAGAGATGAATGATCCTGTGCCTGGGAGATGATGCCGCCTTGGAAAGGAATGATCCTGTGCCTGAGAGATGAATGATCCTGTGCCTCAGAGATGATGCAGTCTTGGAAACGAATGATCCTGTACCTGAGAGATGACGCCGCCTTTGAAAGGAATGATCCTGTGCCTGAGAGCTGAATGATCCTGTGCGTGAGAGATGATGCCGCCTTTGAAAGGAATGATCCTGTGCCTGAGAGATGAATGATCCTGTGCCTAAGAGATGATGCCACCTTGGAAAGGAATGATCCTGTGCCTGAGAGATGATGCTGCCTTGGAAAGGAATGATCCTGTGCCTGATAGCTGAATGATCCTGTTCGTGAGAGATGATGCCGCCTTTGAAAGGAATGATCCTGTGCCGGAGAGATGAATGATCCTGTGCCTAAGAGATGATGCCACCTTGGAAAGGAATGATCCTGTGCCTGAGAGATGATGCTGCCTTGGAAAGGAATGATCCTGTGCCTGAGAGATGAATGATCCAGTGCCTGAGAGTCCTGTGCCTGAGAGATGATACCGCCTTGGAAAGGAATGATCCTGTGCCTGAGAGATGAATGATCCTGTGCCAGAGAGATGATGCAGCCTTGGAAAGGAATGATCCTGTGCCTGAGAGATGATGCCACCTTGGAAAGGAAGGATCCTGTGCCTGAGAGCTGAATGATCCTGTGCCTGAGAGATGAATGATCCAGTGCCTGAGAGTCCTGTGCCTGAGAGATGATACCGTCTTGGAAAGGAATGATCCTGTGCCGGAGAGATGAATGATCTTGTGCCTAAGATATGATGCCGCCTTGGAAAGGAATGATCCTGTGCCTGAGAGATGATGCAGTCTTGCAAAGTAATGATCCTGTGCCTGAGATATGAATGATCCTGTGCCTGAGAGATGAATGATCCTGTGCTGAGAGATGATGCTGCCTTGGAAAGGAATGATCCTGTGTCTGAGAGATGATGCCGCCTTGGAAAGGAATGATCCTGTGCCTGAGAGATGAATGATCCTGTGCCTGAGAGTTGATGCCGCCTTGGAAAGGAATGATCCAGTGCCTGAGAGATGAATGATCCTGTGCCTGAGAGATGATACAGTCTTGGAAAGGAATGATCCTGTACCTGAGAGATGACGCCGCCTTTGAAAGAAATGATCCTGTGCCTGAGAGCTGAATGATCCTGTGCGTGAGAGATGATGCCGCCTTTGAAAGGAATGATCCTGTGCCGGAGAGATGAATGATCCTGTGCCTAAGAGATGATGCCACCTTGGAAAGGAATGATCCTGTGCCTGAGAGATGAATCATCCAGTGCCTGAGAGTCCTGTGCCTGAGAGATGATACTGCCTTGGAAAGGAATGATCCTGTGCCTGAGAGTCCTGTGCCTGAGAGATGATACTGCCTTGGAAAGGAATGATCCTGTGCCTGAGAGATGAATGATCCTGTGCCAGAGAGATGATGCAGCCTTGGAAAGGAATGATCCTGTGCCTGAGAGATGATGTCACCTTTGAAAGGAATGATCCTGTGCCTGAGAGCTCAATTATCCTGTGGCTGAGAGATGATACCGCCTTGGAAAGGAATGATCCTGTGCCGGAGAGATGAATGATCTTGTGCGTAAGATATGATGCCGCCTTGGAAAGGAATGATCCTGTGCCTGAGAGATGATTTAGTCTTGCAAAGGAATGATCCTGTGCCTGAGAGATGAATGATCCTGTGCCTGAGAGATGAGGCAGCCTTGGCAAGGAATGATCCTGTGCCTGAGAGATGAGGCAGCCTTGGCAAGGAATGATCCTGTGCCTGAGAGATGATGCCGCCTTGGAAAAGAACGATCCTGTGCCTGAGAGATGAATGATCCTGTGCCTGAGAGTCCTATGCCTGAGAGATGATGGAATGGAATGATCCTTTTCCTGAGAGATGAATGATCCTGTGCTTGAGAGATGATGCCGCCTTGGAAAGGAATGATCCTGTGCCTGAGAGATGATGCCGCCTAGGAAAGGAACGATCCTGTGCATGAGAGATGAATGATCCTGTGCCTGAGAGATGAATGATCTTGTACCTGAGAGTCCTGTGCCTGAGAGATGATGCTGCCTTGCAAAGGAATGATCCTGTGCCTGAGAGATGAATGATCCTGTGCCTGAGAGTCCTGTGCCTGAGAGATGATGCCGCCTTGCAAAGGAATGATCCTGTGCCTGAGAGATGAATAACCATGTCCCTAAGAAATGATGCCGCCTTGGAAAGGAATGATCCTGTGCCTGAGAGATGAATGATACTGTGCCTGAGAGATGATGCTGCCTTGGAAAGGAATGATCCTGTGTCTGAGAGATGATGCCGCCTTGGAAAGGACTGATACTGTGCCTGAGAGATGAATGATCCTGTGCCTGAGAGATGATGCAGCGTTGGAAAGGAATGATCCTGTACCTGAGAGATGATGCCGCCTTTGAAAGGAATGATCCTGTGCCTGAGAGCTGAATGATCCTGTGCGTGAGAGATGATGCCGCCTTTGAAAGGAAGGATCCTGTGCCGGAGAGATGAATTATCCTGTGCCTAAGAGATGATGCCAACTTGGAAAGGAATGATCCTGTGCCTGAGAGATGATGCTGCCTTGGAAAGGAATGATCCTGTGCCTGAGAGATGAATGATCCAGTGCCTGAGAGTCCTGTGACTGAGAGATAATACCTCCTTGGAAAGGAATGATCCTGTGCCTGAGAGATGAATGATCCTGTGCCAGAGAGATGATGCAGCCTTGGAAAGGAATGATCCTGTGCCTGAGAGATGATGCCACCTTGGAAAGGAATGATCCTGTGCCTGAGAGATGAATGATCCAGTGCCTGAGAGTCCTGTGCCTGAGAGATGATACCGCCTTGCAACGAAATTATCCTGTGCCTGCGAGATGAATGATCCTGTGCCTGAGAGTCCTCTGCCGGAGAGATGAATGATCTTGTGACTAAGAGATGATGCCGCCTTGGAAAGGAATGATCCTGTGCCTGAGAGATGATGCAGTCTTGCAATGGAATGATCCTGTGCCTGAGAGATGAATCATCCTGTGCCTGAGAGATGATGCAGCCTTGGAAAGGAATGATCCTGTGCCTGAGAGATGATGCAGCCTTGGAAAGGAATGATCCTGTGCCTGAGAGATGAATGATCCTGTGCCTAAGAGGTGATGCCGCCTTGGAAAGGAATGATCCTGTGCCTTAGAGATGAATGATCCTTTGCCTGAGAGATGATGCTGCCTTGGGAAGGAATGATCTTGTGCCTGAGAGTCCTGTGCCTGAGAGATGATGCTGCCTTGCAAAGGAATGATCCTGTGCCTTAGAGATGAATGATCCTGTGCCTGAGAGATGATGCTGCCTTGGGAAGGAATGATCCTGTGTCTGAGAGATGATGCCTCCTTGGAAAGGAATGATCCTGTGCTGAGAGCCGATGCCGCCTTGGAAAGGAATGACCCTGTGTCTGAGAGATGATGCCGCCTTGGAAAGGAATGATAATGTGCCTGAGTGATGAATGATCCTGTGCCTGACAGATGATGCAGCCTTGGCAAGGAATGATCCTGTGCCTGAGAGATGATGCAGCCTTGGAAAGGAATGATCTTGTGCCTGAGAGTCCTGTGCCTGACAGATGATGCAGCCTTGGAAATAAATGATCCTGTGCCTGAGAGATGATGCAGCCTTGGAAAGGAATGATCCTGTGCCTGAGAGATGATGCAGCCTTGGAAAGGAATGATCCTGTGCCTTTGAGATGATGCTGCCATGGAAAGGAATAATTATTTGCCTGAGAGATGAATGATCCTGTGCCTGAGAGATGATGCCGCCTTGGAAAGGAAAGATCCTGTGCCTGAGAGATGAATGACCCTGTGCCTAAGAGATGATGCCGCCTTGGAAAGGAATGATCCTGTGCCTGAGAGATGAATGATCCTGGGCGTGAGAGATGATGCCGCTTTGGAAAGGAATGATCCTGTGCCTGAGAGATGAATGATCCTGTGCCTAAGAGATGATGTCGCCTTGGTAAGGAATGACTCTGTGCCTGAGAGATGATGCCGCCTTTCCTGTGCCTGAGAGATTTTGCCGCCTGGAAAGGAACGATCCTGTGACTGAGAGACGATGCCGCCTTTGAAAGGAATGATCCTGTGTCTGAGAGATGATGCCGCCTTGGAAAGGAATGATCTTGTGCCTGAGAGATGAATGATCCTGTGCCTGAGAGATGATGCCGCCTTGGAAAGGAATGATCCTTTGCCCGAGAGATCATGCAGCCTTGCAAAGGAATGATCCAGTGCCTCAGAGATGAATGATCCTGTGCCTGAGAAATGATGCAGCCTTGGAAAGGAATGATCCTGTGCCTGAGATATGATGCCGCCTTGGAAAGGAACGATCCTGTGACTGAGAGACGATGCCGCCTTGGAAAGGAACGATCCTGTGCCTGACAGATGATGCCGCCTTGGAAAGGAATTATCCTGTGCCTGAGATGTGATGCCATCTTGCAAAGGAATGATCCTGTGCCTGAGAGATGAATGATCCTGTGCCTGAGAGATGAGGCAGCCTTGGCAAGGAATGATCCTGTGCCTGAGAGATGATGCCGCCTTGGAAAGGAACGATATTGTGCCTGAGAGATGAATGATCCTGTGAATGAGAGATGAATGATCCTGTGCCTGAGAGTCCTATGCCTTAGAGATGATGGAATGGAATGGTCCTTTGCCTGAGAGATGATGCCGCCTTGGAAAGGAATGATCCTGTGCCTGAGAGATGATGCCGCCTAGGAAAGGAACGATCCTGTGCATGAGAGATGAATGATCCTGTGCCTGAGAGATTAATGATCTTGTGCCTGAGAGTCCTGTGCCTGAGAGATGATGCTGCCTTGCAAAGGAATGATCCAGTGCCTCAGAGATGAATGATCCTGTGAATGAGAAATGATGCAGCCTTGGAAAGGAATGATCCTGTGCCTGAGATATGATGCCGCCTTGGAAAGGAACGATCCTGTGACTGAGAGACGATGCCGCCTTGGAAAGGAACGATCCTGTGCCTGACAGATGATGCCGCCTTGGAAAGGAACGATCCTGTGACTGAGAGACGATGCCGCCTTGGAAAGGAACGATCCTGTGCCTGACAGATGATGCCGCCTTGGAAAGGAATTATCCTGTGCCTGAGATGTGATGCCATCTTGCAAAGGAATGATCCTGTGCCTGAGAGATGAATGATCCTGTGCCTGAGAGATGAGGCAGCCTTGGCAAGGAATGATCCTGTGCCTGAGAGATGATGCCGCCTTGGAAAGGAACGATATTGTGCCTGAGAGATGAATGATCCTGTGAATGAGAGATGAATGATCCTGTGCCTGAGAGTCCTATGCCTTAGAGATGATGGAATGGAATGGTCCTTTGCCTGAGAGATGATGCCGCCTTGGAAAGGAATGATCCTGTGCCTGAGAGATGATGCCGCCTAGGAAAGGAACGATCCTGTGCATGAGAGATGAATGATCCTGTGCCTGAGAGATTAATGATCTTGTGCCTGAGAGTCCTGTGCCTGAGAGATGATGCTGCCTTGCAAAGGAATGATCCAGTGCCTCAGAGATGAATGATCCTGTGAATGAGAAATGATGCAGCCTTGGAAAGGAATGATCCTGTGCCTGAGATATGATGCCGCCTTGGAAAGGAACGATCCTGTGACTGAGAGACGATGCCGCCTTGGAAAGGAACGATCCTGTGCCTGACAGATGATGCCGCCTTGGAAAGGAATGATCCTGTGCCTGAGATGTGATGCCGTCTTGCAAAGGAATTATCCTGTGCCTGAGAGATGAATGATCCTGTGCCTGAGAGATGAGGCAGCCTTGGCAAGGAATGATCCTGTGCCTGAGAGATGATGCCGCCTTGGAAAGGAACGATATTGTGCCTGAGAGATGAATGATCCTGTGAATGAGAGATGAATGATCCTGTGCCTGAGAGTCCTATGCCTTAGAGATGATGGAATGGAATGGTCCTTTGCCTGAGAGATGAATGATCCTGTGCCTGAGAGATGATGCCGCCTTGGAAAGGAATGATCCTATGCCTGAGAGATGATGCCGCCTAGGAAAGGAACGATCCTGTGCATGAGAGATGAATGATCCTGTGCCTGAGAGATTAATGATCTTGTGCCTGAGAGTCCTGTGCCTGAGAGATGATGCTGCCTTGAAAAGGAATGATCCTGTGTCTGAGAGATGAATGATCCTGTGCCTGAGAGATGAATGATCCTGTGCTGAGAGATGATGCCGCCTTGGAAAGGAATGATCCTGTGCCTGAGAGATGAATGATGTTGTGCCTGAGAGTCCTGTGCCTGAGAGATGATGCCGCCTTGCAAAGAAATGATCCTGTGCCTGCGAGATGAATGATCCTGTGCCTGAGAGTCCTGTGCCTGAGAGATCATGCAGCCTTGCAAAGGAATGATCCAGTGCCTCAGAGATGAATGATCCTGTGCCTGAGAAATGATGCAGCCTTGGAAAGGAATGATCCTGTGCCTGAGATATGATGCCGCCTTGGAAAGGAACGATCCTGTGACTGAGAGACGATGCCGCCTTGGAAAGGAACGATCCTGTGCCTGACAGATGATGCCGCCTTGGAAAGGAATGATCCTGTGCCTGAGATGTGATGCCATCTTGCAAAGGAATGATCCTGTGCCTGAGAGATGAATGATCCTGTGCCTGAGAGATGAGGCAGCCTTGGCAAGGAATGATCCTGTGCCTGAGAGATGATGCCGCCTTGGAAAGGAACGATATTGTGCCTGAGAGATGAATGATCCTGTGAATGAGAGATGAATGATCCTGTGCCTGAGAGTCCTATGCCTTAGAGATGATGGAATGGAATGGTCCTTTGCCTGAGAGATGATGCCGCCTTGGAAAGGAATGATCCTGTGCCTGAGAGATGATGCCGCCTAGGAAAGGAACGATCCTGTGCATGAGAGATGAATGATCCTGTGCCTGAGAGATTAATGATCTTGTGCCTGAGAGTCCTGTGCCTGAGAGATGATGCTGCCTTGCAAAGGAATGATCCAGTGCCTCAGAGATGAATGATCCTGTGAATGAGAAATGATGCAGCCTTGGAAAGGAATGATCCTGTGCCTGAGATATGATGCCGCCTTGGAAAGGAACGATCCTGTGACTGAGAGACGATGCCGCCTTGGAAAGGAACGATCCTGTGCCTGACAGATGATGCCACCTTGGAAAGGAATGATCCTGTGCCTGAGATGTGATGCCGTCTTGCAAAGGAATTATCCTGTGCCTGAGAGATGAATGATCCTGTGCCTGAGAGATGAGGCAGCCTTGGCAAGGAATGATCCTGTGCCTGAGAGATGATGCCGCCTTGGAAAGGAACGATATTGTGCCTGAGAGATGAATGATCCTGTGAATGAGAGATGAATGATCCTGTGCCTGAGAGTCCTATGCCTTAGAGATGATGGAATGGAATGGTCCTTTGCCTGAGAGATGAATGATCCTGTGCCTGAGAGATGATGCCGCCTTGGAAAGGAATGATCCTGTGCCTGAGAGATGATGCCGCCTAGGAAAGGAACGATCCTGTGCATGAGAGATGAATGATCCTGTGCCTGAGAGATTAATGATCTTGTGCCTGAGAGTCCTGTGCCTGAGAGATGATGCTGCCTTGCAAAGGAATGATCCTGTGTCTGAGAGATGAATGATCCTGTGCCTGAGAGATGAATGATCCTGTGCTGAGAGATGATGCCGCCTTGGAAAGGAATGATCCTGTGCCTGAGAGATGAATGATGTTGTGCCTGAGAGTCCTGTGCCTGAGAGATGATGCCGCCTTGCAAAGAAATGATCCTGTGCCTGCGAGATGAATGATCCTGTGCCTGAGAGTCCTGTGCCTGAGAGATGATGCAGCCTTGCAAAGGAATGATCCTGTGCCTGAGAGATGAATAACCATGTCTCTAAGAGATGATGCCGCCTTGAAATGGAATGATCCTGTGTCTGAGAGATGATGCCGCCTCATAAAGGAATGATCCTGTGCCTGAGAGATGAATTATCCTGTGCCTGAGAGATGATGCCGCCTTGGAAAGGAATGATCCTGTGCCTGAGAGATGAATGATCCTGTGCCTGAGAGATGATGCCGCCTTGGAAAGGAATGATCCTGTGCCTGAGAGATGTATGATCCTGTGCATGAGAGATGATGCAGTCTTGGAAAGGAATGATCCTGTACCTGAGAGATGACGCCGCCTTTGAAAGGAATGATCCTGTGCCTGAGAGCTGAATGATTCTGTGCGTGAGAGATGATGCCGCCTTTGAAAGGAATGATCCTGTGCCGGAGAGATGAATGATCCTGTGCCTAAGAGATGATGCCACCTTGGAAAGGAATGATCCTGTGCCTGAGAGATTAGCTGCCTTGGAAAGGAATGATCCTGTGCCTGAGAGATGAATGATCCAGTGCCTGAGAGTCCTGTGCCTGAGAGATGATACCGCCTTGGAAAGGAATGATCCTGTGCCTGAGAGATGAATGATCCTGTGCCAGAGAGATGATGCAGCCTTGGAAAGGAATAATCCTGTGCCTGAGAGATGATGCCACCTTGGAAAGGAATGATCCTGTGCCTGAGAGCTGAATGATCCTGTGTCTGAGAGATGATGCCGCCTTGGAAAGGAATGATCCTGTGCCGGAGAGATGAATGATCTTTTGCCTAAGATATGATGCCGCCTTGGAAAGGAATGATCCTGTGCCTGAGAGATGATGCAGTCTTGCAAAGGAATGATCCTGTGCCTGAGAGATGAATGATCCTGTGCCTGAGAGATGAGGCAGCCTTGGCAAGGAATGATCCTGTGCCTGAGAGATGATGCCGCCTTGGAAAGGAATGATCTTGTGCCTGAGAGTCCTGTGCCAGAGAGATGATGCCGCCTTGCAAAGAAATGATCTTGTGCCTGCGAGATGAATGATCCTGTGCCTGAGAGTCCTGTGCCTGAGAGATGATGCAGCCTTGCAAAGGAATGATCCTGTGCCTGAGAGATGAATGATCCTGTGCCTGAGATATGATGCTGCCTTGGAAAGGAATGATCCTGTGTCTGAGAGATGATGCCGCCTTGGAAAGGAATGATCGTGTGCCTGAGAGATGAATGATCCTGTGCCTGAGAGATGATGCTGCCTTGGAAAGGAATGATCCTGTGTCTGAGAGATGATGTCGCCTTGGAAAGGAATGATCCTGTGCCTGAGAGATGAATGATCCTGTGCCTGAGAGATGATGCCTCCTTGGAAAGGAATGATCCTGTGCCTGAGAGATGAATGATCCTGTGCCTGAGAGATGATGCAGTCTTGGAAAGGAATGATCCTGTACCTGAGAGATGACGCTTCCCTTGAAAGGAATGATCCTGTGCCTGAAAGCTGAATTATCCTGTTCGTGAGAGATGATGCCGCCTTTGAAAGGAATGATCCTGTGCCGGAGAGATGAATGATCCTGTGCCTAAGAGATGGAGCCACCTTGGAAAGGAATGATCCTGTGCCTGAGAGATGATGCTGCCTTGGAAAGGAATGATCCTGTGCCTGAGAGATGAATGATCCAGTGCCTCAGAGATGAATGATCCTGTGCCTGAGAAATGATGCAGCCTTGGAAAGGAATGATCCTGTGCCTGAGATATGATGCCGCCTTGGAAAGGAACGATCCTGTGACTGAGAGACGATGCCGCCATGGAAAGGAACGATCCTGTGCCTGACAGATGATGCCGCCTTGGAAAGGAATGTACCTGTGCCTGAGAGGTGATGCCGCCTTGGAAAGGAATGATCCTGTGCCTGAGAGATGAATGATCCTGTGCCTAAGTGATGATGCCGCATTGAAAAGGATTGATCCTGTGCCTGAGAGACGATGCCGCCTTGGAAAGTAATGATCCTGTGCCAGAGATATGATGCCGCCTGGAAAGCAACGATCCTGTGTCTGAGAGATGATGCCGCCTTGGAAAGGAATGATCCTGTGCCTGAGAGATGAATGATCCTGTGCCTGAGAGTTGATGCCTCCTTGGAAAGGAATGATCCTGTGCCTGAGAGATAATGCAGCCTTGCAAAGGAATGATCCTGTGCCTGAGAGATAATGCAGCCTTGCAAAGGAATGATCCTGTGCCTGGGAGATGAATGATCCTGTGCCTGAGAGATGATGCATCCTTCGAAAGGAATGATCCTGTGCCTGAGAGATGATGCCGCCTTGGAAAGGAACGATCCTGTGCATCAGAGATTAATGATCCTGTGCCTGAGAGATGAATGATCCTGTGCCTGAGAGATGAATGATCCTGTGCTGAGAGATGATGCCGCCTTGGAAAGGAATGATCCTGTGCCTGAGATATGATGCCGCTTTGGAAAGGAATGATTTTGTGCCTGAGAGATGAATGATGTTGTGCCTGAGAGTCCTGTGCCAGAGAGATGATGCCGCCTTGCAAAGAAATGATCTTGTGCCTGCGAGATGAATGATCCTGTGCCTGAGAGTCCTGTGCCTGAGAGATGATGCAGCCTTGCAAATGAATGATCCTGTGCCTGAGAGATGAATGATCCTGTGCCTGAGATATGATGCTGCCTTGGAAAGGAATGATCCTGTATCTGAGAGATGATGCCGCCTTGGAAAGGAATGATTGTGTGCCTGAGAGATGAATGATCCTGTGCCTGAGAGATGATATTGCCTTGGAAAGGAATGATCCTGTGTCTGAGAGATGATGTCGCCTTGGAAAGGAATGATCCTGTGCCTGAGAGATGAATGATCCTGTGCCTGAGAGATGATGCCGCCTTGGAAAGGAATGATCCTGTGCCTGAGAGATGAATGATCCTGTGCCTGAGAGATGATGCAGTCTTGGAAAGGAATGATCCTGTACCTGAGAGATGACGCCGCCTTTGAAAGGAATGATCCTGTGCCTGATAGCTGAAAGATCCTGTTCGTGAGAGATGATGCCGCCTTTGAAAGGAATGATCCTGCGCCGGAGAGATGAATGATCCTGTGCCTAAGAGATGATGCCACCTTGGAAAGGAATGATCCTGTGCCTGAGAGATGATGCTGCCTTGGAAAGGAATGATCCTGTGCCTGAGAGATGAATGATCCAGTGCCTGAGAGTCCTGTGCCTGAGAGATGATACCGCCTTGGAAAGGAATGATCCTGTGCCTGAGAGATGAATGATCCTGTGCCAGAGAGATGATGCAGCCTTGGAAAGGAATGATCCTGTGCCTGAGAGATGATGCCCCCTTGGAAAGGAAGGATCCTGTGCCTGAGAGCTGAATGATCCTGTGGCTGAGAGATGATGCCTCCTTGGAAAGGAATGATCCTGTGCCGGAGAGATGAATGATCTTGTGCCTAAGATATGATGCCGCCTTGGAAAGGAATGATCCTGTGCCTGAGAGATGATGCAGTCTTGCAAAGGAATGATCCTGTGCCTGAGATATGAATGATCCTGTGCCTGAGAGATGAATGATCCTGTGCCTGAGAGATGATGCTGCCTTGGAAAGGAATGATCCTGTGTCTGAGAGATGATGCCGCCTTGGAAAGGAATGATCCTGTGCCTGAGAGATGAATGATCCTGTGCCTGAGAGATGATGCCGCATTGGAAAGGAATGATCCTGTGCCTGAGAGATGAATGATCCTGTGCCTGAGAGATGATACAGTCTTGGAAAGGAATGATCCTGTACCTGAGAGATGACGCCGCCTTTGAAAGGAATGATCCTGTGCCTGAGAGCTGAATGATCCTGTGCCAGAGAGATGATGCAGCCTTGGAAAGGAATGATCCTGTGCCTGAGAGATGATGTCACCTTTGAAAGGAATGATCCTGTGCCTGAGAGCTCAATGATCCTGTGGCTGAGAGATGATGCCGCCTTGGAAAGGAATGATCCTGTGCCTGAGAGATGAATGATCCTGTGCCAGAGAGATGATGCAGCCTTGGAAAGGAATGATCCTGTGCCTGAGAGATGATGTCACCTTTGAAAGGAATGATCCTGTGCCTGAGAGCTCAATGATCCTGTGGCTGAGAGATGATGCCGCCTTGGAAAGGAATGATTCTGTGCCGGAGAGATGAATGATCTTGTGCGTAAGATATGATGCCGCCTTGGAAAGGAATGATCCTGTGCCTGAGAGATGATTCAGTCTTGCAAAGGAATGATCCTGTGCCTGAGAGATGAATGATCCTGTGCCTGAGAGATGAGACAGCCTTGGCAAGGAATAATCCTGTGCCTGAGAGATGATGCCGCCTTGGAAAAGAACGATCCTGTGCCTGAGAGATGAATGATCCTGTGCCTGAGAGATGAATGATCCTGTGCCTGAGAGTCCTATGCCTGAGAGATGATGGAATGGAATGATCCTTTTCCTGAGAGATGAATGATCCTGTGCCTGAGAGATGATGCCGCCTTGGAAAGGAATGATCCTGTGCCTGAGAGATGATGCCGCCTAGGAAAGGAACGATCCTGTGTATGAGAGATGAATGATCCTGTGCCTGAGAGATGAATGATCTTGTACCTGAGAGTCCTGTGCCTGAGAGATGATGCTGACTTGCAAAGGAATGATCCTGTGCCTGAGAGATGAATGATCCTGTGCCTGAGAGTCCTGTGCCTGAGAGAAGATGCCGCCTTGCAAAGGAATGATCCTGTGCCTGAGAGATGAATAACCATGTCCCTAAGAAATGATGCCGCCTTGGAAAGGAATGATCCTGTGCCTGAGAGATGAATGATCCTGTGCCTGAGAGATGATGCTGCCTTGGAAAGGAATGATCCTGTGTCTGAGAGATGATGCCGCCTTGGAAAGGACTGATACTGTGCCTGAGAGATGAATGATCCTGTGCCTGGGAGATGATGCAGCCTTGGAAAGGAATGATCCTGTACCTGAGAGATGATGCCGCCTTTGAAAGGAATGATCCTGTGCCTGAGAGCTGAATGATCCTGTGCCTGAGAGATGATGCTGCCTTGGAAAGGAATGATCCTGTGCCTGAGAGATGAATGATCCAGTGCCTGAGAGTCCTGTGCCTGAGAGATAATACCTCCTTGGAAAGGAATGATCCTGTGCCTGAGAGATGAATGATCCTGTGCCAGAGAGATGATGCAGCCTTGGAAAGGAATGATCCTGTGCCTGAGAGATGATGCCACCTTGGAAAGAAATGATCCTGTGCCTGAGAGCTGAATGATCAGTGCCTGAGAGTCCTGTACCTGAGAGATGATACCGCCTAGGAAAGGAATGATCCTGTGCCTGAGAGATGAATGATCCTGTGCCAGAGAGATGATGCAGCTTTGGAAAGGAATGATCCTGTGCCTGAGAGATGATGGCATTTTGGAAAGGAATGATCCTGTGCCTGAGAGCTGAATGATCCTGTGGCTGAGAGATGATTCCGCCTTCGAAAGGAATGATCCTGTGCCGGAGAGATGAATGATCCAGTGCCTGAGAGTCCTGTGCCTGAGAGATGATACCGCCTTGGAAAGGAATGATCCTGTGCCTGAGAGATGAATGATCCTGTGCCAGAGAGATGATGCAGCCTTGGAAAGGAATGATCCTGTGCCTGAGAGATGATGCCACCTTGGAAAGGAAGGATCCTGTGCCTGAGAGCTGAATGATCCTGTGGCTGAGAGATGATGCCTCCTTAGAAAGGAATGATCCTGTGCCGGAGAGATGAATGATCTTGTGCCTAAGATATGATGCCGCCTTGGAAAGGAATGATCCTGTGCCTGAGAGATGATGCAGTCTTGCAAAGGAATGATCCTGTGCCTGAGATATGAATGATCCTGTGCCTGAGAGTTGAATGATCCTGTGCCTGAGAGATGATGCTGCCTTGGAAAGGAATGATCCTGTGTCTGAGAGATGATGCCGCCTTGGAAAGGAATGATCCTGTGCCTGAGAGATGAATGATCCTGTGCCTGAGAGATGATGCCGCCTTGGAAAGGAAAGATCCTGTGCCTGAGAGATGAATGATCCTGTGCCTGAGAGATGATACAGTCTTGGAAAGGAATGATCCTGTACCTGAGAGATGACGCCGCCTTTGAAAGGAATGATCCTGTGTCTGAGAGCTGAATGATCCTGTGCGTGAGAGATGATGCCGCCTTTGAAAGGAATGATCCTGTGCCGGAGAGATGAATGATCCTGTGCCGAAGAGATGATGCCACCTTGGAAAGGAATGATCCTCTGCCTGAGAGATGAATCATCCAGTGCCTGAGAGATGATACTGCCTTGGAAAGGAATGATCCTGTGCCTGAGAGTCCTGTGCCTGAGAGATGATACTGCCTTGGAAAGGAATGATCCTGTGCCTGAGAGATGAATGATCCTGTGCCAGAGAGATGATGCAGCCTTTGAAAGGAATGATCCTGTGCCTGAGAGATGATTCAGTCTTGCAAAGGAATGATCCTGTGCCTGAGAGATGAATGATCCTGTGCCTGAGAGATGAGGCAGCCTTGGCAAGGAATGATCATGTGCCTGAGAGATGATGCCGCCTTGGAAAAGAACGATCCTGTGCCTGAGAGATGAATGATCCTGTGCCTGAGAGATGAATGATCCTGTGCCTGAGAGTCCTATGCCTGAGAGATGATGGAATGGAATGATCCTTTTCCTGGGAGATGAATGATCCTGTGCCTGAGAGATGATGCCGACTTGGAAAAGAATGATCCTGTGCCTGAGAGATGATGCCGCCTAGGAAAGGAACGATCCTGTGCATGAGAGATGAATGATCTTGTGCCTGAGAGATGAATGATCTTGTACCTGAGAGTCCTGTGCCTGAGAGATGATGCTGCCTTGCAAAGGAATGATCCTGTGCCTGAGAGATGAATGATCCTGTGCCTGAGAGTCCTGTGCCTGAGAGATGATGCTGCCTTGCAAAGGAATGATCCTGTGCCTGAGAGATGAATAACCATGTCCCTAAGAAATGATGCCGCCTTGGAAAGGAATGATCCTGTGCCTGAGAGATGAATGATCCTGTGCCTGAGAGATGATGCTGCCTTGGAAAGGAATGATCCTGTGTCTGAGAGATGATGCCGCCTTGGAAAGGACTGATACTGTGCCTGAGAGATGAATGATCCTGTGCCTGAGAGAAGATGCAGCCTTGGAAAGGAATGATCCTGTACCTGAGAGATGATGCCGACTTTGAAAGGAATGATCCTGTGCCTGAGAGCTGAATGATCCTGTGCGTGAGAGATGATGCCGCCTTTGAAAGGAAGGATCCTGTGCCGGAGAGATGAATTATCCTGTGCCTAAGAGATGATGCCAACTTGGAAAGGAATGATCCTGTGCCTGAGAGATGATGCTGCCTTGGAAAGGAATGATCCTGTGCCTGAGAGATGAATGATCCAGTGCCTGAGAGTCCTGTGCCTGAGAGATAATACCTCCTTGGAAAGGAATGATCCTGTGCCTGAGAGATGAATGATCCTGTGCCAGAGAGATGATGCAGCCTTGGAAAGGAATGATCCTGTGCCTGAGAGATGATGCCACCTTGGAAAGGAATGATCCTGTGCCTGAGAGCTGAATGATCAGTGCCTGAGAGTCCTGTACCTGAGAGATGATACCGCCTAGGAAAGGAATGATCCTGTGCCTGAGAGATGATGGCATTTTGGAAAGGAATGATCCTGTGCCTGAGAGCTGAATGATCCTGTGGCTGAGAGATGATTCCGCCTTCGAAAGGAATGATCCTGTGCCGGAGAGATGAATGATCTTGTGCCTAAGAGATGATGCCGCCTTGGAAAGGAATGATCCTGTGCCTGAGAGATGATGCCGCCTTGGAAAGGAATGATACTGTGCCTGAGAGATGAATGATCCTGTGCCTGAGAGATGAATGATCCTGTGCCTGAGACTCCTGTGCCTGAGAGATGATGCCGCCTTGGAAAGGAATGATCCTGTGCCTGAGAGATGAATGATCCTGTGCCTAAGAGATGATGCCGCCTTGGAAAGGAATGATCCTGTGCCTGAGAGATGATGCCGTCTTGGAAAGGAATGATCCTGTGCCTGAGAGATGATGCCGCCTTGGAAAGGAATTATCCTGTGCCTGAGAGATGAATGATCCTGTGCCTAAGAGGTGATGCCGCTTTGGAAAGGAATGATCCTGTGACTGAGAGACAATGCCGCCTTTGAAAGGAATGATCCTGTGTCTGAGAGATGATGCCGCCTTGGAAAGGAATGATCTTGTGCCTGAGAGATGGATGATCCTGTGCCTGAGAGATGATGCCGCCTTGGAAAGGAATGATCCTTTGACCGAGAGATGATGCAGCCTTGCAAAGGAATGATCCAGTGCCACAGAGATGAATGATCCTGTGCCTGAGAAATGATGCAGCCTTGGAAAGGAATGATCCTGTGCCTGAGAGATGATGCCGCCTTGGAAAGGAACGATCCTGTGACTGAGAGAATATGCCGCCTTGGAAAGGAACGATCCTGTGCCTGACAGATGATGCCGCCTTGTTAAGGAATGATCCTGTGCCTGAGAGGTGATGCCGCCTTGGAAAGGAATGATCCTGTGCCTGAGATATGAATGATCCTGTGCCTAAGTGATGATGCCGCCTTGGAAAGGAATGATCCTGTGCCTGAGAGACGATGCCGCCTTGGAAAGGAATGATCCTGTGCCTGAGAGATGATGCAGCCTTGCAAAGGAATGATCCTGTGCCTGAGAGATGAATGATCCTGTGCCTGAGAGATGATGCAGCCTTGGAAAGGAATGATCCTGTGCCTGAGAGCTGATGCCGCCTTGGAAAGGAACGATCCTGTGCATCAGAGATGAATGATCCTATGCATCAGAGATGAACGATCCTGTGCATCAGAGATGAATGATCCTATGCCTGCAGCCTTGGAAAGGAATGATCCTGTACCTGAGAGATGATGCCGCCTTTGAGAGGAATGATCCTGTGCCTGAGAGCTTAATGATCCTGTGCGTGAGAGATGATGCCGCCTTTGAAAGGAATGATCCTGTGCCGGAGAGATGAATGATCCTGTGCCTAAGAGATGATGCCACCTTGGAAAGGAATGATCCTGTGCCTGAGAGATGATGCTGCCTTGGAAAGGAATGATCCTGTGCCTGAGAGATGAATGATCCAGTGCCTGAGAGTCCTGTGCCTGAGAGATGATACCGCCTTGGAAAGGAATGATCCTGTGCCTGAGAGATGATGCCACCTTGGAAAGGAATGATCCTGAACCTGAGAGCTGAATGATCCTGTGGCTGAGAGATGATGCCACCTTGGAAAGGAATGATCCTGTGCCGGAGAGATGAATGATCTTGTGCCTAAGAGATGATGCCGCCTTGGAAAGGAATGATCCTGTGCCTGAGAGATGATGCAGTCTTGCAATGGAATGATCCTGTGCCTGAGAGATGAATCATCCTGTGCCTGAGAGATGATGCAGCCTTGGAAAGGAATGATCCTGTGCCTGAGAGATGATGCCGCCTTAGAAAGGAACGATCCTGTGCCTGAGAGATGAATGATCCTGTGCCTGAGAGATGAATGATCCTGTGCCTGAGAGTCCTATGCCTGAAAGATGATGCCGCCTTGGAAAGGAATGATCCTTTGCCTGAGAGATGAATGATCCTGTGCCTGAGAGATGATGCCGCCTTGGAAAGGAATGATCCATTGACTGAGAGCTGAATGATCCTGTGGCTGAGAGATGATGCCGCCTTGGAAAGGAATGATCCTGTGCCGGAGAGATGAATGATCTTGTGCCTAAGAGATGATGCCGCCTTGGAAAGGAATGATCCTGTGCCTGAGAGATGATGCAGTCTTGCAATGGAATGATCCTGTGCCTGAGAGATGAATCATCCTGTGCCTGAGAGATGATGCAGCCTTGGAAAGGAATGATCCTGTGCCTGAGAGATGATGCCGCCTTAGAAAGGAACGATCCTGTGCCTGAGAGATGAATGATACTATGCCTGAGAGATGAATGATCCTGTGCCTGAGAGTCCTATGCCTGAGAGATGATGCCGCCTTGGAAAGGAATTATCCTTTGCCTGAGAGATGAATGATCCTGTGCCTGAGAGATGATGCCGCCTTGGAAAGGAATGATCCTGTGCCTGAGAGATGAATGATCCTGTGCCTGAGAGATGATGCCGCCTTGGAAAGGAATGATCCATTGTCCGAGAGATGATGCAGCCTTGTAAAGGAATGATCCAGTGCCTCAGAGATGAATGATCCTGTGCCTGAGAAATGATGCAGCCTTGGAAAGGAATGATCCTGTGCCTGAGAGATGATGCCGCCTTGGAAAGGAACGATCCTGTGCATCAGAGATTAATGATCCTGTGCCTGAGAGATGAATGATCCTGTGCCTGAGAGATGAATGATCCTGTGCTGAGAGATGATGCCGCCTTGGAAAGGAATGATCCTGTGCCTGAGAGATGATGCAGCTTTGGAGAGGAATGATTCTGTGCCTGAGAGATGAATGATGTTGTGCCTGAGAGTCCTGTGCCTGAGAGATGATGCCACCTTGCAAAGAAATGATCTTGTGCCTGCGAGATAAATGATCCTGTGTCTGAGAGTCCTGTGCCTGAGAGATGATGCAGCCTTGCAAAGGAATGATCCTGTCCCTGAGAGATGAATAACCATGTCTCTAAGAGATGATGCCGCCTTGAAAAAGAATGATCCTGTGCCTGAGAGATGAATGATCCTGTGCCTGAGAGATGATGCTGCCTTGGAAAGGAATGATCCTGTGTCTGAGAGATGATGCCGCCTTGGAAAGGAATGATCCTGTGCCTGAGAGATGAATGATCCTGTGCCTGATAGATGATGTTGCCTTGGAAAGGAAGGATCCTGTGTCTGAGAGATGATGCTGCCTTGGAAAGGAATGATCCTGTGCCTGAGAGATGAATGATCCTGTGCCTGGGAGATGATGCCGCCTTGGAAAGGAATGATCCTGTGCCTGAGAGATGAATGATCCTGTGCCTCAGAGATGATGCAGTCTTGGAAACGAATGATCCTGTACCTGAGAGATGACGCCGCCTTTGAAAGGAATGATCCTGTGCCTGAGAGCTGAATGATCCTGTGCATGAGAGTTGATGCCGCCTTTGAAAGGAATGATCCTGTGCCTGAGAGATGAATGATCCTGTGCCTAAGAGATGATGCCACCTTGGAAAGGAATGATCCTGTGCCTGAGAAATGATGCTGCCTTGGAAAGGAATGATCCTGTGCCTGAGAGATGAATGATCCAGTGCCTGAGAGTCCTGTGCCTGAGAGATGATACCGCCTTGGAAAGGAATGATCCTGTGCCTGAGAGATGAATGATCCTGTGCCAGAGAGATGATGCAGCCTTGGAAAGGAATGATCCTGTGCCTGAGAGATGATGCCACCTTGGAAAGGAATGATCCTGTGCCTGAGAGCTGAATGATCCTGTGGCTGAGAGATGATGCCGCCTTGGAAAGGAATGATCCTGTGCCGGAGAGATGAATGATCTTGTGCCTAAGATATGATGCGGCCTTGGAATGGAATGATCCTGTGCCTGAGAGATGATGCAGTCTTGCAAAGGAATGATCCTGTGCCTGAGAGATGAATGATCCTGTGCCTGAGAGATGAGGCAGCCTTGGCAAGGAATGATCCTGTGACCGAGAGATGATGCCGCCTTGGAAAGGAACGATATTGTGCATGAGAGATGAATGATCCTGTGAATGAGAGATGAATGATCCTGTGCCTGAGAGTCCTATGCCTTAGAGATGATGGAATGGAATGGTCCTTTGCCTGAGAGATGAATGATCCTGTGCCTGAGAGATGATGCCGCCTTGGAAAGGAATGATCCTGTGCCTGAGAGATGATGCCGCCTAGGAAAGGAACGATCCTGTGCATGAGAGATGAATGATCCTGTGCCTGAGAGATTAATGATCTTGTGCCTGAGAGTCCTGTGCCTGAGAGATGATGCTGCCTTGCAAAGGAATGATCCTGTGTCTGAGAGATGAATGATCCTGTGCCTGAGAGATGAATGATCCTGTGCTGAGAGATGATGCCGCCTTGGAAAGGAATGATCCTGTACCTGAGAGATGAATGATGTTGTGCCTCAGAGACCTGTGCCTGAGAGATGATGCCGCCTTGCAAAGGAATGATCCTGTGCCTGATAGATGATGTCGCCTTGGAAAGGAACGATCCTGTGTATGAGAGATGAATGATCCTGTGCCTGCAAGATGAATGATCCTGTGCCTGAGAGTCCTGTGCCTGAGAGATGATGCAGCCTTGGAAAGGAATGATCCTGTGCCTGAGAGATGAATAACCATGTCTCTAAGAGATGATGCCGCCTTGAAAAGGAATGATCCTGTGTCTGAGAGATGATGCCGCCTTGGAAAGGAATGATCCTGTGCCTGAGAGATGAATGATCCTGTGCCTGAGAGATGATGCCGCCTTGGAAAGGAATGATCCTGTGCCTGAGAGATGAATGATCCTGTGCCTCAGAGATGATGCCACCTTGGAAAGGAATGATCCTGTGCCTGAGAGATGAATGATCCTGTGCCTGAGAGATGATGCAGTCTTGGAAAGGAATGATCCTGTACCTGAGAGATGACGCTGCCTTTGAAAGGAATGATCCTGTGCCTGAGAGCTGAATGATCCTGTGCGTGAGAGATAATGCCGCCTTTGAAAGGAATGATCCTGTGCCTGAGAGATGAATCATCCAGTGCCTGAGAGTCCTGTGCCTGAGAGATGATACTGCCTTGGAAAGGAATGATCCTGTGTCTGAGAGTCCTGTGCCTGAGAGATGATACTGCCTTGGAAAGGAATGATCCTGTGCCTGAGAGATGAATGATCCTGTGCCAGAGAGATGATGCAGCCTTGGAAAGGAATGATCCTGTGCCTGAGAGATGATGTCACCTTTGAAAGGAATGATCCTGTGCCTGAGAGCTCAATGATCCTGTGGCTGAGAGATGATGCCGCCTTGGAAAGGAATGATCCTGTGCCGGAGAGATGAATGATCTTGTGCGTAAGATATGATGCCGCCTTGGAAAGGAATGATCCTGTGCCTGAGAGATGATTCAGTCTTGCAAAGGAATGATCCTGTGCCTGAGAGATGAATGATCCTGTGCCTGAGAGATGAGGCAGCCTTGGCAAGGAATGATCCTGTGCCTGAGAGATGATGCCGCCTTGGAAAAGAACTATCCTGTGCCTGAGAAATGAATGATCCTGTGCCTGAGAGATGAATGATCCTGTGCCTGAGAGTCCTATGCCTGAGAGATGATGGAATGGAATGATCCTTTTCCTGAGAGATGAATGATCCTGTGCCTGAGAGATGATGCCGCCTTGGAAAGGAATGATCCTGTGCCTGAGAGATGATGCCGCCTAGGAAAGGAACGATCCTGTGCATGAGAGATGAATGATCTTGTGCCTGAGAGATGAATGATCTTGTACCTGAGAGTCCTGTGCCTGAGAGATGATGCTGCCTTGCAAAGGAATGATCCTGTGCCTGAGAGATGAATGATCCTGTGCCTGAGAGTCCTGTGCCTGAGAGATGATGCCGCCTTGCAAAGGAATGATCCTGTGCCTGAGAGATGAATAACCATGTCCCTAAGAAATGATGCCGCCTTGGAAAGGAATGATCCTGTGCCTGAGAGATGAATGATCCTGTGCCTGAGAGATGATGCTGCCTTGGAAAGGAATGATCCAGTGTCTGAGAGATGATGCCGCCTTGGAAAGGACTGATACTGTGCCTGAGAGATGAATGATCCTGTGCCTGAGAGAAGATGCAGCCTTGGAAAGGAATGATCCTGTACCTGAGAATTGATGCCGCCTTTGAAAGGAATGATCCTGTGCCTGAGAGCTGAATGATCCTGTGCGTGAGAGATGATGCCGCCTTTGAAAGGAAGGATCCTGAGCCGGAGAGATGAATTATCCTGTGCCTAAGAGATGATGCCAACTTGGAAAGGAATGATCCTGTGCCTGAGAGATGATGCTGCCTTGGAAAGGAATGATCCTGTGCCTGAGAGATGAATGATCCAGTGCCTGAGAGTCCTGTGCCTGAGAGATAATACCTCCTTGGAAAGGAATGATCCTGTGCCTGAGAGATGATGCCACCTTGGAAAGGAATGATCCTGTGCCTGAGAGCTGAATGATCAGTGCCTGAGAGATGATGCAGCCTTGGAAAGGAATGATCCTGTGCCTGAGAGATGATGCCACCTTGGAAAGGAATGATCCTGTGCCTGAGAGCTGAATGATCAGTGCCTGAGAGTCCTGTACCTGAGAGATGATACCGCCTAGGAAAGGAATGATCCTGTGCCTGAGAGATGAATGATCCTGTGCCAGAGAGATGATGCAGCTTTGGAAAGGAATGATCCTGTGCCTGAGAGATGATGGCATTTTGGAAAGGAATGATCCTGTGCCTGAGAGCTGAATGATCCTGTGGCTGAGAGATGATTCCGCCTTCGAAAGGAATGATCCTGTGCCGGAGAAATGAATGATCTTGTGCCTAAGAGATGATGCCGCCTTGGAAAGGAATGATCCTGTGCCTGAGAGATGATGCCGCCTTGGAAAGGAATGATACTGTGCCTGAGAGATGAATGATCCTGTGCCTGAGAGATGAATGATCCTGTGCCTGAGACTCCTGTGCCTGAGAGCTGAATGATCAGTGCCTGAGAGTCCTGTACCTGAGAGATGATACCGCCTAGGAAAGGAATGATCCTGTGCCTGAGAGATGAATGATCCTGTGCCAGAGAGATGATGCAGCTTTGGAAAGGAATGATCCTGTGCCTGAGAGATGATGGCATTTTGGAAAGGAATGATCCTGTGCCTGAGAGCTGAATGATCCTGTGGCTGAGAGATGATTCCGCCTTCGAAAGGAATGATCCTGTGCCGGAGAAATGAATGATCTTGTGCCTAAGAGATGATGCCGCCTTGGAAAGGAATGATCCTGTGCCTGAGAGATGATGCAGCTTTGGAGAGGAATGATTCTGTGCCTGAGAGATGAATGATGTTGTGCCTGAGAGTCCTGTGCCTGAGAGATGATGCCACCTTGCAAAGAAATGATCTTGTGCCTGCGAGATGAATGATCCTGTGTCTGAGAGTCCTGTGCCTGAGAGATGATGCAGCCTTGCAAAGGAATGATCCTGTCCCTGAGAGATGAATAACCATGTCTCTAAGAGATGATGCCGCCTTTAAAAAGAATGATCCTGTGCCTGAGAGATGAATGATCCTGTGCCTGAGAGATGATGCTGCCTTGGAAAGGAATGATCCTGTGTCTGAGAGATGATGCCGCCTTGGAAAGGAATGATCCTGTGCCTGAGAGATGAATGATCCTGTGCCTGATAGATGATGTTGCCTTGGAAAGGAAGGATCCTGTGTCTGAGAGATGATGCTGCCTTGGAAAGGAATGATCCTGTGCCTGAGAGATGAATGATCCTGTGCCTGGGAGATGATGCCGCCTTGGAAAGGAATGATCCTGTGCCTGAGAGATGAATGATCCTGTGCCTCAGAGATGATGCAGTCTTGGAAAGGAATGATCCTGTACCTGAGAGATGACGCCGCCTTTGAAAGGAATGATCCTGTGCCTGAGAGCTGAATGATCCTGTGCGTGAGAGTTGATGCCGCCTTTGAAAGGAATGATCCTGTGCCTGAGAGATGAATGATCCTGTGCCTAAGAGATGATGCCACCTTGGAAAGGAATGATCCTGTGCCTGAGAGATGATGCTGCCTTGGAAAGGAATGATCCTGTGCCTGAGAGATGAATGATCCAGTGCCTGAGAGTCCTGTGCCTGAGAGATGATACCGCCTTGGAAAGGAATGATCCTGTGCCTGAGAGATGAATGATCCTGTGCCAGAGAGATGATGCAGCCTTGGAAAGGAATGATCCTGTGCCTGAGAGATGATGCCACCTTGGAAAGGAATGATCCTGTGCCTGAGAGCTGAATGATCCTGTGGCTGAGAGATGATGCCGCCTTGGAAAGGAATGATCCTGTGCCGGAGAGATGAATAATCTTGTGCCTAAGATATGATGCGGCCTTGGAATGGAATGATCCTGTGCCTGAGAGATGATGCAGTCTTGCAAAGGAATGATCCTGTGCCTGAGAGATGAATGATCCTGTGCCTGAGAGATGAGGCAGCCTTGGCAAGGAATGATCCTGTGACCGAGAGATGATGCCGCCTTGGAAAGGAACGATATTGTGCATGAGAGATGAATGATCCTGTGAATGAGAGATGAATGATCCTGTGCCTGAGAGTCCTATGCCTTAGAGATGATGGAATGGAATGGTCCTTTGCCTGAGAGATGAATGATCCTGTGCCTGAGAGATGATGCCGCTTTGGAAAGGAATGATCCTGTGCCTGAGAGATGATGCCGCCTAGGAAAGGAACGATCCTGTGCATGAGAGATGAATGATCCTGTGCCTGAGAGATTAATGATCTTGTGCCTGAGAGTCCTGTGCCTGAGAGATGATGCTGCCTTGCAAAGGAATGATCCTGTGTCTGAGAGATGAATGATCCTGTGCCTGAGAGATGAATGATCCTGTGCTGAGAGATGATGCCGCCTTGGAAAGGAATGATCCTGTGCCTGAGAGATGAATGATGTTGTGCCTGAGAGTCCTGTGCCTGAGAGATGATGCCGCCTTGCAAAGAAATGATCCTGTGCCTGCGAGATGAATGATCCTGTGCCTGAGAGTCCTGTGCCTGAGAGATGATGCAGCCTTGCAAAGGAATGATCCTGTGCCTGAGAGATGAATAACCATGTCTCTAAGAGATGATGCCGCCTTGAAAAGGAATGATCCTGTGTCTGAGAGATAATGCCGCCTTGGAAAGGAATGATCCTGTGCCTGAGAGATGAATGATCCTGTGCCTGAGAGATGATGCCGCCTTGGAAAGGAATGATCCTGTGCCTGAGAGATGAATGATCCTGTGCCTCAGAGATGATGCCGCCTTGGAAAGGAATGATCCTGTGCCTGAGAGATGAATGATCCTGTGCCTGAGAGATGATGCAGTCTTGGAAAGGAATGATCCTGTGCCTGAGAGATGATGCAGCTTTGGAGAGGAATGATTCTGTGCCTGAGAGATGAATGATGTTGTGCCTGAGAGTCCTGTGCCTGAGAGATGATGCCACCTTGCAAAGAAATGATCTTGTGCCTGCGAGATGAATGATCCTGTGTCTGAGAGTCCTGTGCCTGAGAGATGATGCAGCCTTGCAAAGGAATGATCCTGTCCCTGAGAGATGAATAACCATGTCTCTAAGAGATGATGCCGCCTTTAAAAAGAATGATCCTGTGCCTGAGAGATGAATGATCCTGTGCCTGAGAGATGATGCTGCCTTGGAAAGGAATGATCCTGTGTCTGAGAGATGATGCCGCCTTGGAAAGGAATGATCCTGTGCCTGAGAGATGAATGATCCTGTGCCTGATAGATGATGTTGCCTTGGAAAGGAAGGATCCTGTGTCTGAGAGATGATGCTGCCTTGGAAAGGAATGATCCTGTGCCTGAGAGATGAATGATCCTGTGCCTGGGAGATGATGCCGCCTTGGAAAGGAATGATCCTGTGCCTGAGAGATGAATGATCCTGTGCCTCAGAGATGATGCAGTCTTGGAAAGGAATGATCCTGTACCTGAGAGATGACGCCGCCTTTGAAAGGAATGATCCTGTGCCTGAGAGCTGAATGATCCTGTGCGTGAGAGTTGATGCCGCCTTTGAAAGGAATGATCCTGTGCCTGAGAGATGAATGATCCTGTGCCTAAGAGATGATGCCACCTTGGAAAGGAATGATCCTGTGCCTGAGAGATGATGCTGCCTTGGAAAGGAATGATCCTGTGCCTGAGAGATGAATGATCCAGTGCCTGAGAGTCCTGTGCCTGAGAGATGATACCGCCTTGGAAAGGAATGATCCTGTGCCTGAGAGATGAATGATCCTGTGCCAGAGAGATGATGCAGCCTTGGAAAGGAATGATCCTGTGCCTGAGAGATGATGCCACCTTGGAAAGGAATGATCCTGTGCCTGAGAGCTGAATGATCCTGTGGCTGAGAGATGATGCCGCCTTGGAAAGGAATGATCCTGTGCCGGAGAGATGAATAATCTTGTGCCTAAGATATGATGCGGCCTTGGAATGGAATGATCCTGTGCCTGAGAGATGATGCAGTCTTGCAAAGGAATGATCCTGTGCCTGAGAGATGAATGATCCTGTGCCTGAGAGATGAGGCAGCCTTGGCAAGGAATGATCCTGTGACCGAGAGATGATGCCGCCTTGGAAAGGAACGATATTGTGCATGAGAGATGAATGATCCTGTGAATGAGAGATGAATGATCCTGTGCCTGAGAGTCCTATGCCTTAGAGATGATGGAATGGAATGGTCCTTTGCCTGAGAGATGAATGATCCTGTGCCTGAGAGATGATGCCGCTTTGGAAAGGAATGATCCTGTGCCTGAGAGATGATGCCGCCTAGGAAAGGAACGATCCTGTGCATGAGAGATGAATGATCCTGTGCCTGAGAGATTAATGATCTTGTGCCTGAGAGTCCTGTGCCTGAGAGATGATGCTGCCTTGCAAAGGAATGATCCTGTGTCTGAGAGATGAATGATCCTGTGCCTGAGAGATGAATGATCCTGTGCTGAGAGATGATGCCGCCTTGGAAAGGAATGATCCTGTGCCTGAGAGATGAATGATGTTGTGCCTGAGAGTCCTGTGCCTGAGAGATGATGCCGCCTTGCAAAGAAATGATCCTGTGCCTGCGAGATGAATGATCCTGTGCCTGAGAGTCCTGTGCCTGAGAGATGATGCAGCCTTGCAAAGGAATGATCCTGTGCCTGAGAGATGAATAACCATGTCTCTAAGAGATGATGCCGCCTTGAAAAGGAATGATCCTGTGTCTGAGAGATAATGCCGCCTTGGAAAGGAATGATCCTGTGCCTGAGAGATGAATGATCCTGTGCCTGAGAGATGATGCCGCCTTGGAAAGGAATGATCCTGTGCCTGAGAGATGAATGATCCTGTGCCTCAGAGATGATGCCGCCTTGGAAAGGAATGATCCTGTGCCTGAGAGATGAATGATCCTGTGCCTGAGAGATGATGCAGTCTTGGAAAGGAATGATCCTGTACCTGAGAGATGACGCCGCCTTTGAAAGGAATGATCCTGTGCCTGAGAGCTGAATGATCCTGTGCGTGAGAGATAATGCCGCCTTTGAAAGGAATGATCCTGTGCCTGAGAGATGAATCATCCAGTGCCTGAGAGTCCTGTGCCTGAGAGATGATACTGCCTTGGAAAGGAATGATCCTGTGCCTGAGAGTCCTGTGCCTGAGAGATGATACTGCCTTGGAAAGGAATGATCCTGTGCCTGAGAGATGAATGATCCTGTGCCAGAGAGATGATGCAGCCTTGGAAAGGAATGATCCTGTGCCTGAGAGATGATGTCACCTTTGAAAGGAATGATCCTGTGCCTGAGAGCTCAATGATCCTGTGGCTGAGAGATGATGCCGCCTTGGAAAGGAATGATCCTGTGCCGGAGAGATGAATGATCTTGTGCGTAAGATATGATGCCGCCTTGGAAAGGAATGATCCTGTGCCTGAGAGATGATTCAGTCTTGCAAAGGAATGATCCTGTGCCTGAGAGATGAATGATCCTGTGCCTGAGAGATGAGGCAGCCTTGGCAAGGAATGATCCTGTGCCTGAGAGATGATGCCGCCTTGGAAAAGAACTATCCTGTGCCTGAGAGATGAATGATCCTGAGCCTGAGAGATGAATGATCCTGTGCCTGAGAGTCCTATGCCTGAGAGATGATGGAATGGAATGATCCTTTTCCTGAGAGATGAATGATCCTGTGCCTGAGAGATGATGCCGCCTTGGAAAGGAATGATCCTGTGCCTGAGAGATGATGCCGCCTAGGAAAGGAACGATCCTGTGCATGAGAGATGAATGATCCTGTGCCTGAGAGATTAATGATCTTGTGCCTGAGAGTCCTGTGCCTGAGAGATGATGCTGCCTTGCAAAGGAATGATCCTGTGTCTGAGAGATGAATGATCCTGTGCCTGAGAGATGAATGATCCTGTGCTGAGAGATGATGCCGCCTTGGAAAGGAATGATCCTGTGCCTGAGAGATGAATGATGTTGTGCCTGAGAGTCCTGTGCCTGAGAGATGATGCCGCCTTGCAAAGAAATGATCCTGTGCCTGCGAGATGAATGATCCTGTGCCTGAGAGTCCTGTGCCTGAGAGATGATGCAGCCTTGCAAAGGAATGATCCTGTGCCTGAGCGATGAATAACCATGTCTCTAAGAGATGATGCCGCCTTGAAAAGGAATGATCCTGTGTCTGAGAGATGATGCCGCCTTGGAAAGGAATGATCCTGTGCCTGAGAGATGAATGATCCTGTGCCTGAGAGATGATGCCGCCTTGGAAAGGAATGATCCTGTGCCTGAGAGATGAATGATCCTGTGCCTCAGAGATGATGCCGCCTTGGAAAGGAATGATCCTCTGCCTGAGAGATGAATGATCCTGTGCCTGAGAGATGATGCAGTCTTGGAAAGGAATGATCCTGTACCTGAGAGATGACGCCGCCTTTGAAAGGAATGATCCTGTGCCTGAGAGCTGAATGATCCTGTGCGTGAGAGATAATGCCGCCTTTGAAAGGAATGATCCTGTGCCTGAGAGATGAATCATCCAGTGCCTGAGAGTCCTGTGCCTGAGAGATGATACTGCCTTGGAAAGGAATGATCCTGTGCCTGAGAGTCCTGTGCCTGAGAGATGATACTGCCTTGGAAAGGAATGATCCTGTGCCTGAGAGATGAATGATCCTGTGCCAGAGAGATGATGCAGCCTTGGAAAGGAATGATCCTGTGCCTGAGAGATGATGTCACCTTTGAAAGGAATGATCCTGTGCCTGAGAGCTCAATGATCCTGTGGCTGAGAGATGATGCCGCCTTGGAAAGGAATGATCCTGTGCCGGAGAGATGAATGATCTTGTGCGTAAGATATGATGCCGCCTTGGAAAGGAATGATCCTGTGCCTGAGAGATGATTCAGTCTTGCAAAGGAATGATCCTGTGCCTGAGAGATGAATGATCCTGTGCCTGAGAGATGAGGCAGCCTTGGCAAGGAATGATCCTGTGCCTGAGAGATGATGCCGCCTTGGAAAAGAACTATCCTGTGCCTGAGAGATGAATGATCCTGTGCCTGAGAGATGAATGATCCTGTGCCTGAGAGTCCTATGCCTGAGAGATGATGGAATGGAATGATCCTTTTCCTGAGAGATGAATGATCCTGTGCCTGAGAGATGATGCCGCCTTGGAAAGGAATGATCCTGTGCCTGAGAGATGATGCCGCCTAGGAAAGGAACGATCCTGTGCATGAGAGATGAATGATCTTGTGCCTGAGAGATGAATGATCTTGTACCTGAGAGACCTGTGCCTGAGAGATGATGCTGCCTTGCAAAGGAATGATCCTGTGCCTGAGAGATGAATGATCCTGTGCCTGAGAGTCCTGTGCCTGAGAGATGATGCTGCCTTGCAAAGGAATGATCCTGTGCCTGAGAGATGAATAACCATGTCCCTAAGAAATGATGCCGCCTTGGAAAGGAATGATCCTGTGCCTGAGAGATGAATGATCCTGTGCCTGAGAGATGATGCTGCCTTGGAAAGGAATGATCCTGTGTCTGAGAGATGATGCCGCCTTGGAAAGGACTGATACTGTGCCTGAGAGATGAATGATCCTGTGCCTGAGAGAAGATGCAGCCTTGGAAAGGAATGATCCTGTACCTGAGAGATGATGCCGACTTTGAAAGGAATGATCCTGTGCCTGAGAGCTGAATGATCCTGTGCGTGAGAGATGATGCCGCCTTTGAAAGGAAGGATCCTGTGCCGGAGAGATGAATTATCCTGTGCCTAAGAGATGATGCCAACTTGGAAAGGAATGATCCTGTGCCTGAGAGATGATGCTGCCTTGGAAAGGAATGATCCTGTGCCTGAGAGATGAATGATCCAGTGCCTGAGAGTCCTGTGCCTGAGAGATAATACCTCCTTGGAAAGGAATGATCCTGTGCCTGAGAGATGAATGATCCTGTGCCAGAGAGATGATGCAGCCTTGGAAAGGAATGATCCTGTGCCTGAGAGATGATGCCACCTTGGAATGGAATGATCCTGTGCCTGAGAGCTGAATGATCAGTGCCTGAGAGTCCTGTACCTGAGAGATGATACCGCCTAGGAAAGGAATGATCCTGTGCCTGAGAGATGAATGATCCTGTGCCAGAGAGATGATGCAGCTTTGGAAAGGAATGATCCTGTGCCTGAGAGATGATGGCATTTTGGAAAGGAATGATCCTGTGCCTGAGAGCTGAATGATCCTGTGGCTGAGAGATGATTCCGCCTTCGAAAGGAATGATCCTGTGCCGGAGAAATGAATGATCTTGTGCCTAAGAGATGATGCCGCCTTGGAAAGGAATGATCCTGTGCCTGAGAGATGATGCCGCCTTGGAAAGGAATGATACTGTGCCTGAGAGATGAATGATCCTGTGCCTGAGAGATGAATGATCCTGTGCCTGAGACTCCTGTGCCTGAGAGATGATGCCGCCTTGGAAAGGAATGATACTGTGCCTGAGAGATTAATGATCCTGTGCCTAAGAGATGATGCCGCCTTGGAAAGGAATGATCCTGTGCCTGAGAGATGAATGATCCTGTGCCTGAGAGTCCTGTGCCTGAGAGATGATGCCGTCTTGGAAAGGAATGATCCTGTGCCTGAGAGATGATGCCGCCTTATAAAGGAATTATCCTGTGCCTGAGAGATGAATGATCCTGTGCCTAAGAGGTGATGCCGCTTTGGAAAGGAATGATCCTGTGCCTGAGAGATGATGCCGCCTTTCCTGTGCCTGAGAGATTATGCCGCCTGGAAAGGAACGATCCTGTGACTGAGAGACAATGCCGCCTTTGAAAGGAATGATCCTGTGTCTGAGAAATGATGCCGCCTTGGAAAGGAATGATCTTGTGCCTGAGAGATGGATGATCCTGTGCCTGAGAGATGATGCCGCCTTGGAAAGGAATGATCCTTTGACCGAGAGATGATGCAGCCTTGCAAAGGAATGATCCAGTGCCACAGAGATGAATGATCCTGTGCCTGAGAAAGGATGCAGCCTTGGAAAGGAATGATCCTGTGCCTGAGAGATGATGCCGCCTTGGAAAGGAACGATCCTGTGACTGAGAGAATATGCCACCTTGGAAAGGAACGATCCTGTGCCTGACAGATGATGCCGCCTTGTTAAGGAATGATCCTGTGCCTGAGAGGTGATGCCGCCTTGGAAAGGAATGATCCTGTGCCTGAGAGATGAATGATCCTGTGCCTAAGTGATGATGCCGCCTTGGAAAGGAATGATCCTGTGCCTGAGAGACGATGCCGCCTTGGAAAGTAATGATCCTGTGGCTGAGAGATGAATGTTCCTGTGCCTGAGAGATGATGCCGCCTGGAAAGCAACGATCCTGTGTCTGAGAGATGATGCCGCCTTGGAAAGGAATGATCCTGTGCCTGAGAGATGAATGATCCTGTGCCTGAGTGATGATCATGCCTTGGAAAGGAATGATCCTGTGCCTGAGAAATGATGCAGCCTTGCAAAGGAATGATCCTGTGCCTGAGAGATGAATGATCCTGTGCCTGAGAGATGATGCAGCCTTGGAAAGGAATGATCCTGTGCCTGAGAGCTGATGCCGCCTTGGAAAGGAACGATCCTGTGCATCAGAGATAAATGATCCTGTGCATCAGAGATGAACGATCCTGTGCATCAGAGATGAATGATCCTATGCCTGCAGCCTTGGAAAGGAATGATCCTGTACCTGAGAGCTGAATGATCCTGTGCGTGAGAGATGATGCCGCCTTTGAAAGGAACTATCCTGTGCCGGAGAGATGAATGATCCTGTGCCTAAGAGATGATGCCACCTTGGAAAGGAATGATCCTGTGCCTGAGAGATGATGCTGCCTTGGAAAGGAATGATCCTGTGCCTGAGAGATGAATGATCCAGTGCCTGAGAGTCCTGTGCCTGAGAGATGATACCGCCTTGGAAAGGAATGATCCTGTGCCTGAGAGATGAATGATCCTGTGCCAGAGAGATGATGCAGCCTTGGAAAGGAATGATCCTGTGCCTGAGAAATGATGCCACCTTGGAAAGGAATGATCCTGAACCTGAGAGCTGAATGATCCTGTGGCTGAGAGATGATGCCACCTTGGAAAGGAATGATCCTGTGCCGGAGAGATGAATGATCTTGTGCCTAAGAGATGATGCCGCCTTGGAAAGGAATGATCCTGTGCCTGAGAGATGATGCAGTCTTGCAATGGAATGATCCTGTGCCTGAGAGATGAATCATCCTGTGCCTGAGAGATGATGCAGCCTTGGAAAGGAATGATCCTGTGCCTGAGAGATGATGCCGCCTTAGAAAGGAACGATCCTGTGCCTGAGAGATGAATGATCCTGTGCCTGAGAGATGAATGATCCTGTGCCTGAGAGTCCTATGCCTGAGAGATGATGCCGCCTTGGAAAGGAATGATCCTTTGCCTGAGAGATGAATGATCCTGTGCCTGAGAGATGATGCCGCCTTGGAAAGGAATGATCCATTGACTGAGAGCTGAATGATCCTGTGGCTGAGAGATGATGCCGCCTTGGACAGGAATGATCCTGTGCCGGAGAGATGAATGATCTTGTGCCTAAGAGATGATGCCGCCTTGGAAAGGAATGATCCTGTGCCTGAGAGATGATGCAGTCTTGCAATGGAATGATCCTGTGCCTGAGAGATGAATCATCCTGTGCCTGAGAGATGATGCAGCCTTGGAAAGGAATGATCCTGTGCCTGAGAGATGATGCCGCCTTAGAAAGGAACGATCCTGTGCCTGAGAGATGAATGATACTCTGCCTGAGAGATGAATGATCCTGTGCCTGAGAGTCCTATGCCTGAGAGATGATGCCGCCTTAGAAAGGAATTATCCTTTGCCTGAGAGATGAATGATCCTGTGCCTGAGAGATGATGCCGCCTTGTAAAGGAATGATCCTGTGCCTGAGAGATGAATGATCCTGTGCCTGAGAGATGATGCCGCCTTGGAAAGGAATGATCCATTGTCCGAGAGATGATGCAGCCTTGTAAAGGAATGATCCAGTGCCTCAGAGATGAATGATCCTGTGCCTGAGAAATGATGCAGCCTTGGAAAGGAATGATCCTGTGCCTGAGAGATGATGCCGCCTTGGAAAGGAACGATCCTGTGCATCAGAGATTAATGATCCTGTGCCTGAGAGATGAATGATCCTGTGCCTGAGAGATGAATGATCCTGTGCTGAGAGATGATGCCGCCTTGGAAAGGAATGATCCTGTGCCTGAGAGATGATGCAGCTTTGGAGAGGAATGATTCTGTGCCTGAGAGATGAATGATGTTGTGCCTGAGAGTCCTGTGCCTGAGAGATGATGCCACCTTGCAAAGAAATGATCTTGTGCCTGCGAGATGAATGATCCTGTGTCTCTAAGAGATGATGCCTCCTTGAAAAAGAATGATCCTGTGCCTGAGAGATGAATGATCCTGTGCCTGAGAGATGATGCAGCTTTGGAGAGGAATGATTCTGTGCCTGAGAGATGAATGATGTTGTGCCTGAGAGTCCTGTGCCTGAGAGATGATGCAGCCTTGCAAAGGAATGATCCTGTCCCTGAGAGATGAATAACCATGTCTCTAAGAGATGATGCCGCCTTGAAAAAGAATGATCCTGTGCCTGAGAGATGAATGATCCTGTGCCTGAGAGATGATGCTGCCTTGGAAAGGAATGATCCTGTGTCTGAGAGATGATGCCGCCTTGGAAAGGAATGATCCTGTGCCTGAGAGATGAATGATCCTGTGCCTGATAGATGATGCTGCCTTGGAAAGGAATGATCCTGTGCCTGAGAGATGAATGATCCTGTGCCTGGGAGATGATGCCGCCTTGGAAAGGAATGATCCTGTGCCTGAGAGATGAATGATCCTGTGCCTGAGAGATGATGCAGTCTTGGAAAGGAATGATCCTGTACCTGAGAGATGACGCCGCCTTTGAAAGGAATGATCCTGTGCCTGAGATCTGAATGATCCTGTACGTGAGAGATGATGCCGCCTTTGAAAGGAATGATCCTGTGCCTGAGAGATGAATGATCCTGTGCCTAAGAGATGATGCCACCTTGGAAAGGAATGATCCTGTGCCTGAGAGATGATGCTGCCTTGGAAAGGAATGATCCTGTGCCTGAGAGATGAATGATCCAGTGCCTGATAGTCCTGTGCCTGAGAGATGATACCGCCTTGGAAAGGAATGATCCTGTGCCTGAGAGATGAATGATCCTGTGCCAGAGAGATGATGCAGCCTTGGAAAGGAATGATCCTGTTCCATGAGAGATGATGCCAACTTGGAAAGGAATGATCCTGTGCCTGAGAGCTGAATGATCCTGTGGCTGAGAGATGATGCCGCCTTGGAAAGGAATGATCCTGTGCCGGAGAGATGAATGATCTTGTGCCTAAGATATGATGCGGCCTTGGAATGGAATGATCCTGTGCTTGAGAGATGATGCAGTCTTGCAAAGGAATGTTCCTGTGCCTGAGAGATGAATGATCCTGTGCCTGAGAGATGAGGCAGCCTTGGCAAGGTATGATCCTGTGACCGAGAGATGATGCCGCCTTGGAAAGGAACGATATTGTGCATGAGAGATGAATGATCCTGTGAATGAGAGATGAATGATCCTGTGCCTGAGAGTCCTATGCCTTAGAGATGATGGAATGGAATGGTCCTTTGCCTGAGAGATGAATGATCCTGTGCCTGAGAGATGATGCCGCCTTGGAAAGGAATGATCCTGTGCCTGAGAGATGATGCCGCCTAGGAAAGGAACGATCCTGTGCATGAGAGATGAATGATCCTGTGCCTGAGAGATTAATGATCTTGTGCCTGAGAGTCCTGTGCCTGAGAGATGATGCTGCCTTGCAAAGGAATGATCCTGTGTCTGATAGATGAATGATCCTGTGCCTGAGAGATGAATGATCCTGTGCTGAGAGATGATGCCGCCTTGGAAAGGAATGATCCTGTGCCTGAGAGATGAATGATGTTGTGCCTGAGAGTCCTGTGCCTGAGAGATGATGCCGCCTTGCAAAGAAATGATCCTGTGTCTGCGAGATGAATGATCCTGTGCCTGAGAGTCCTGTGCCTGAGAGATGATGCAGCCCTGCAAAGGAATGATCCTGTGCCTGAGAGATGAATAACCATGTCTCTAAGAGATGATGCCGCCTTGAAAAGGAATGATCCTGTGTCTGAGAGATGATGCCGCCTTGGAAAGGAATGATCCTGTGCCTGAGAGATGAATGATCCTGTGCCTGAGAGATGATGCCGCCTTGGAAAGGAATGATCCTGTGCCTGAGAGATGAATGATCCTGTGCCTCAGAGATGATGCCGCCTTGGAAAGGAATGATCCTGTGCCTGAGAGATGAATGATCCTGTGCCAGAGAGATGATGCAGTCTTGGAAAGGAATGATCCTGTACCTGAGAGATGACGCCGCCTTTGAAAGGAATGATCCTGTGCCTGAGAGCTGAATGATCCTGTGCGTGAGAGATAATGCCGCCTTTGAAAGGAATGATCCTGTGCCAGAGAGATGAATGATCCTGTGCCTAAGAGATGATGCCACCTTGGAAAGGAATGATCCTGTGCCTGAGAGAATATGCTGCCTTGGAAAGGAATGATCCTGTGCCTGAGAGATGAATGATCCAGTGCCTGAGAGTCCTGTGCCTGAGAGATGATACCGCCTTGGAAAGGAATGATCCTGTGCCTGAGAGATGAATGATCCTGTGCCAGAGAGATGATGCAGCCTTGGAAAGGAATAATCCTGTGCCTGAGAGATGATGCCACCTTGGAAAGGAATGATCCTGTGCCTGAGAGCTGAATGATCCCGTGGCTGAGAGATGATGCCGCCTTGGAAAGGAATGATCCTGTGCCGGAGAGATGAATGATCTTTTGCCTAAGATATGATGCCGCCTTGGAAAGGAATGATCCTGTGCCTGAGAGATGAATGATCCTGTGGCTGAGAGATGATGCCGCCTTGGAAAGGAATGATCCTGTGCCGGAGAGATGAATGATCTTGTGCCTAAGATATGATGCGGCCTTGGAATGGAATGATCCTGTGCCTGAGAGATGATGCAGTCTTGCAAAGGAATGTTCCTGTGCCTGAGAGATGAATGATCCTGTGCCTGAGAGATGAGGCAGCCTTGGCAAGGTATGATCCTGTGACCGAGAGATGATGCCGCCTTGGAAAGGAACGATATTGTGCATGAGAGATGAATGATCCTGTGAATGAGAGATGAATGATCCTGTGCCTGAGAGTCCTATGCCTTAGAGATGATGGAATGGAATGGTCCTTTGCCTGAGAGATGAATGATCCTGTGCCTGAGAGATGATGCCGCCTTGGAAAGGAATGATCCTGTGCCTGAGAGATGATGCCGCCTAGGAAAGGAACGATCCTGTGCATGAGAGATGAATGATCCTGTGCCTGAGAGATTAATGATCTTGTGCCTGAGAGTCCTGTGCCTGAGAGATGATGCTGCCTTGCAAAGGAATGATCCTGTGTCTGATAGATGAATGATCCTGTGCCTGAGAGATGAATGATCCTGTGCTGAGAGATGATGCCGCCTTGGAAAGGAATGATCCTGTGCCTGAGAGATGAATGATGTTGTGCCTGAGAGTCCTGTGCCTGAGAGATGATGCCGCCTTGCAAAGAAATGATCCTGTGCCTGCGAGATGAATGATCCTGTGCCTGAGAGTCCTGTGCCTGAGAGATGATGCAGCCCTGCAAAGGAATGATCCTGTGCCTGAGAGATGAATAACCATGTCTCTAAGAGATGATGCCGCCTTGAAAAGGAATGATCCTGTGTCTGAGAGATGATGCCGCCTTGGAAAGGAATGATCCTGTGCCTGAGAGATGAATGATCCTGTGCCTGAGAGATGATGCCGCCTTGGAAAGGAATGATCCTGTGCCTGAGAGATGAATGATCCTGTGCCTCAGAGATGATGCCGCCTTGGAAAGGAATGATCCTGTGCCTGAGAGATGAATGATCCTGTGCCTGAGAGATGATGCAGTCTTGGAAAGGAATGATCCTGTACCTGAGAGATGAATAACCATGTCTCTAAGAGATGATGCCGCCTTGAAAAGGAATGATCCTGTGTCTGAGAGATGATGCCGCCTTTGAAAGGAATGATCCTGTGCCTGAGAGCTGAATGATCCTGTGCGTGAGAGATAATGCCGCCTTTGAAAGGAATGATCCTGTGCCTGAGAGTCCTGTGCCTGAGAGATGATGCAGCCCTGCAAAGGAATGATCCTGTGCCTGAGAGATGAATAACCATGTCTCTAAGAGATGATGCCGCCTTGAAAAGGAATGATCCTGTGTCTGAGAGATGATGCCGCCTTTGAAAGGAATGATCCTGTGCCTGAGAGCTGAATGATCCTGTGCGTGAGAGATAATGCCGCCTTTGAAAGGAATGATCCTGTGCCAGAGAGATGAATGATCCTGTGCCTAAGAGATGATGCCACCTTGGAAAGGAATGATCCTGTGCCTGAGAGAATATGCTGCCTTGGAAAGGAATGATCCTGTGCCTGAGAGATGAATGATCCAGTGCCTGAGAGTCCTGTGCCTGAGAGATGATACCGCCTTGGAAAGGAATGATCCTGTGCCTGAGAGATGAATGATCCTGTGCCAGAGAGATGATGCAGCCTTGGAAAGGAATAATCCTGTGCCTGAGAGATGATGCCACCTTGGAAAGGAATGATCCTGTGCCTGAGAGCTGAATGATCCCGTGGCTGAGAGATGATGCCGCATTGGAAAGGAATGATCCTGTGCCGGAGAGATGAATGATCTTTTGCCTAAGATATGATGCCGCCTTGGAAAGGAATGATCCTGTGCCTGAGAGATGATGCAGTCTTGCAAAGGAATGATCCTGTGCCTGAGAGATGAATGATCCTGTGCCTGAGAGATAAGGCAGCCTTGGCAAGGAATGATCCTGTGCCTGAGAGATGATGCCGCCTTGGAAAGGAACGATCCTGTGCGTGAGAGATGAATGATCCTGTGCCTGAGAGATGAATGATCCTGTGCCTGAGAGTCCTGTGCCTGAGAGATGATACTGCCATGGAAAGGAATGATCCTGTGCCTGAGAGATGAATGATCCTGTGCCTGGGAGATGATGCCGCCTTGGAAAGGAACGATCCTGTGCATGAGAGATTAATTATCCTGTGCCTGAGAGATGAATGATCTTGTGCCTGAGAGTCCTGTGCTTGAGAGATGATGCTGCCTTGCAAAGGAATGATCCTGTGCCTGAGAGATGAATGATCCTGTCCCTAAGAGATGATGCCGCCTTGGAAAGGAATGATCCTGTGCCTGAGAGATGAATGATCCTGTGCCTGAGAGATGATGCTGCCTTGGAAAGGAATGATCCTGTGTCTGAGCGATGATGCCGCCTTGTAAAGGAATGATCCTGTGCCTGAGAGATGAATGATCCTCTGCCTGAGAGATGATGCCGCCTTGGAAAGGACTGATCCTGTGACTGAGAGATGAATGATCCTGTGCCTGAGAGATGATGCAGCCTTGGAGAGGAATGATCCTGTACCTGAGAGATGATGCCGCCTTTGAAAGGAATGATCCTGTGCCTGAGAGCTGAATGATCCTGTGCGTGAGAGATGATGCCGCCTTTGAAAGGAATGATCCTGTGCCGGAGAGATGAATTATCCTGTGCCTAAGAGATGATGCCACCTTGGAAAGGAATGATCCTGTGCCTGAGAGATGATGCTGCCTTGGAAAGGAATGATCCTGTGCCTGAGAGATGATGCAGCCTTGGAAAGGAATGATCCTGTGCCTGAGAGATGAATAATCCTGTGCCTAAGAGGTGATGCCGCCTTGGAAAGGAATGATCCTGTGCCTTAGAGATGAATGATCCTTTTCCTGAGAGATGATGCTGCCTTGGGAAGGAATGATCTTGTGCCTGAGAGTCCTGTGCCTGAGAGATGATGCTGCCTTGCAAAGGAATGATCCTGTGCCTTAGAGATGAATGATCCTGTGCCTGAGAGATGATCCTGCCTTGGGAAGGAATGATCCTGTGTCTGAGAGATGATGCCGCCTTAGAAAGGAATGATCCTGTGCCTGAGAGATGAATGATCCTGTGCCTGAGAGATGATGCCGCCTTGGAAAGGAATGATCCTGTGCCTGAGAGATGAATGATCCTGTGTCTGAGAGATGATGCCGCCTTGGAAAGGAATGATCCTGTGCCTGAGAGATGAATGATCCTGTGCCTGAGAGATGATGCCGCCTTGGAAAGGAATGATCCTGTGCCTGAGAGACGAATGATCCTGTGCCTGAGAGATTATGCAGCCTTGGAAAGGAATGATCCTGTAACTGAGAGATGATGCCGCCTTTGATAGGAATGATCCTATGCCTGAGAGCTGAATGATCCTGTGCGTGAGAGATGTTGCCGACTTTGAAAGGAATGATCCTGTGCCGGAGAGATGAATTATCCTGTGCCTAAGAGATGATGCCACCTTGGAAAGGAATGATCCTGTGCCTCAGAGATGATGCTGCCTTGGAAAGGAATGATCCTGTGCCTGAGAGATGAATGATCCAGTGCCTGGGAGTCCTATGCCTGAGAGATTATACCGCCTTGGAAAGGAATGATTCTGTGCCTGAGAGATGAATGATCCTGTGCCAGAGAGATGATGCAGCCTTGGAAAGGAATGATCCTGTGCCTGAGAGATGATGCCACCTTGGAAAGGAATGATCCTGTGCCTGAGAGCTGAATGATCCTGTGGCTGAGAGATGATGCCGCCTTGGAAAGGAATGATCCTGTGCCGGAGAGATGAATGATCTTGTGCCTAAGAGATGATGCCGCCTTGGAAAGGAATGATCCTGTGCCTGAGAGATGATGCCGCCTTGGAAAGGAATGATCCTGTGCCTGAGAGATGAATGATCCTGTGCCTGAGAGTCCTGTGCCTGAGAGATGATGCCGCCTTGCAAAGGAATGATCCTGTGCCTGAGAGATGAATGATCCTGTGCCTGAGACTCCTGTGGCTGAGAGATGATGCCACCTTGGAAAGGAATGATCCTGTGCCTGAGAGATGAATGATCCTGTGCCTAAGATATGATGCCGCCTTGGAAAGGAATGATCCATCCTGTGCCTGAGAGATGAATGATCCTGTGCCTGAGAGTCCTGTGCCTGAGAGATGATGCCGCCTTTGAAAGGAATTATCCTGTGCCTGAGAGATGATGCCGCCTTGGAAAGGAATGATACTGTGCCTGAGAGATGAATTATCCTGGGCCTAAGAGGTGATGCCGCCTTGGAAAGGAATGATCCTGTGCCTGAGAGATGATGCCGCCTTGGAAAGGAATGATCCTGTGCCTGAGAGATGAATGATCCTCTGCCTAAGAGGTGATGCCGCCTTGGAAAGGAATGATCCTGTGCCTTAGAGATGAATGATCCTTTGCCTGAGAGATGATGCAGCCTTGGAAAGGAATGATCCTTTGCCTGAGAGATGATGCAGCCTTGGAAAGGAATGATCCTGTGCCTGAGAGCTGATGCCGCCTAGGAAAGGAACAATCCTGTGCCAGAGAGATGAATGATCCTGTGCCTGAGAGATGAATGATCCTGTGCCTGAGAGATGATGCCGCCTTGGAAAGGAATGATCCTGTGCCTTAGAGATGATGCCGCCTTGGAAAGGAATGATTCTGTGCCTGAGAGATGAATGATCTTGTGCCTGAGAGTCCTGTGCCTGAGAGATGATGCCGCCTTGCAAAGAAATGATCCTGTGCCAGAGAGATGAATGATCCTGTGCCTGAGAGTCCTGAGCCTGAGAGATGATGCCGCCTTGGAAAGGAATGATCCCGTGCCTGAGAGATGAATGATCCTGTGCTTGAGAGATGATGCTGACTTGGGAAGGAATGATTCTGTGTCTGAGAGATGATGCCGCCTTGGAAAGGAATGATCCTATGCCTGAGAGATGATGCCGCCTTGGAAAGGAATGATCCTGTGCCTGAGAGATGAATGATCCTGTGCCTGTGCCTGAGAGATGATGCCGCCTTGGAAAGGAATGATCCTGTGCCTGAGAGATGAATGATCCTGTGCCTGATAGATGATGCAGCCTTGGAAAGGAATGATCCTCTGCCTGAGAGATGATGCCGCCTTGGAAAGGAATGACCCTGTGCCTGAGAGCTGAATGATCCTGTGCTTGAGAGATGATGCCACCTTGGAAAGGAATGATCCTGTGCCGGAGTGATGAATGATCCTGTGCCTAAGAGATGATGCCGCCTTGGAAAGGAATGATCCTGTGCCTGAGAGATGATGCCGCCTTGGAAAGGAATGATCCTGTGCCTGAGAGATTAATGAATCTGTGCCTGAGATTCCTGTGCCTGAGAGATGATGCCGCCTTGCAAAGGAATGATCCTGTGCCTGAGAGATGAATGATCTTGTTCTTGAGACTCCTGTGCCTGAGAGATGATGCCGCCTTGGAAAGGACTGATCCTGTGCCTTAGAGATGAATGATCCTGTGCCTAAGAGATGATGCCGCCTTGGAAAGGAATGATCCTGTGCCTGAGAGATGATGCCGCCTTGCAAAGGAATGATCCTGTGTATGAGAGTCCTGTGCCTGAGAGATGATGCCGCCTTGGAAAGGAATGATCCTGTGCCTGAGAGATGAATGATCCTGTGCCGGAGACTCCTGTGCCTGAGAGATGATGCCGCCTTGGAAAGGTAAGATCTTGTGCCTGAGAGATGAATGATCCTGTGCCTAAGAGATGATGCCGCCTTGGAAAGGAATGATCCTGTGCCTGGGAGATGATGCTGCCTTGCAAAGGAATGACCCTGTGCCTGAGAGATGAATGATCCTGTGCCTGAGAGTCCTGTGCTTGAGAGATGATGCCGCCTTGGAAAGGAATGATCCTGTGCCTGAGAGATGATGCCGCAGTGGAAAAAGGAATGATCCTGTGCCTGAGAGATGAATGATCCTGTGCCTAAGAGGTGATGCCGCCTTGAAAAGGAATGATCCTGTGCCTGAGAGATGAATGATCCTGTGCCTGAGAGATGATGCAACCTTGGAAAAGAATGATCCTGTGCCTGAGAGATGATGCCGCCTTGGAAAGGAATGATCCTGTGCCTGAGAGATGAATGATCCTGTGCCTGAGAGATGATGCCGCCTTGGAAAGGAATGATTCTCTGCCGGAGAGATGAATGATCCTGTGCCTAAGAGATGATGCCGACTTGGAAAGGAATGATCCTATGACTGAGAGATGATGATGCCTTGGAAAGGTATGATCCTGTGCCTGAGAGATGAATGATCCTGTGCCTGAGAGATGATGCCGCCTTGGGAAGGAATGATCCTGTGCCTGATAGATGAATGATTCTGTGCCTGACAGAGGATGCCGCCTTGGAAAGGAATTATCCTGTGCCTGAGAGACGATGCCGCCGTGGAAAGGAATGATCCTGTGCCTGAGAGATGATGCCACCTTGAAAAGGAATGATCCTGTGATTGAGAGATGATGCCGCCTTGGAAAGGAATGATCCTGTGCCTCAGAGGAATGATTCTGTGCCTGAGAGATGATGCAGCCTTGCAAAGGAATGATCCTGTGCCTGAGAGATGATGACGCCTTGGAAAGGAATGATTCTGTGCCTGAGAGATGAATGATCCTGTGCCTGAGAGATGATTCCACCTTAGAAAGGAATGATCCTGTGCCTGAGAGATGAATGAACCTGTGCCTGAGAGATGATGCCGCTTTGGAAAGGAATGATCCTGTGCCTGAGAGATGAATGATCCTGTGCCTAAGAGATGATGCCGCCTTGGAAAGGAATGACCCTGTGCCTGAGAGATGATGCCGCCTTTCCTGTGCCTCAGAGATTATGCCGCCTGGAAAGGAACGATCCTGTGACTGAGAGATGAATGATCCTGTGCCTGAGAGATGATGCCGCCTTGGAAAGGAATGATCCTGTTCCAGAGAGATGAATGATCCTGTGCCTAATAGGTGATGCCGCCTTGGAAAGGAATGATCCTGTGCCTGAGAGATGATGCCGCCTTGGAAAGGAATGATCCTGTTCCAGAGAGATGAATGATCCTGTGCCTGAGAGATGATGCCGCCTTGCAAAGGAATGATCCTGTGTCTGAGAGATGAATGATCCTGTGCCTAAGACTCCTGTGCCTGAGAGATGATGCCGCCTTGGAAAGGAATGATCCTGTGCCTGAGAATTGAATGATCCTGTGCCTAAGAGATGATGCCGTCTTGGAAAGGAATGATCCTGTGCCAGAGAGATGATACCGCCTTGGAAAGGAATGATCCTGTGCCTGAGAGATGAATGATCCTGTGCCTAAGAGGTGATGCCGCATTGGAAAGGAATGATCCTGGGCCTGAGAGATGATGCCGCCTTGGAAAGGAATGATCCTGTGCCTGAGAGATGATGCCGCCTTGGAAAGGAATGATCCTGTGCCTGAGAGATGAATGATCCTGTGCCTGAGAGTCCTGTGCCTGAGAGATGATGCCGCCTTGCAAAGGAATGATCCTGTGCCTGAGAATTGAATGATCCTGTGCCTAAGAGATGATGCCGTCTTGGAAAGGAATGATCCTGTGTCTGAGAGATGATGCCGCCTCGCAAATGAATGATCCTGTGCCTGAGAGTCCTGTGCCTGAGAGATGATGCCACCTTGGAAAGGAATGATCCTGGGCCTGAGAGATGAATGATCCTGTGCCGGAGACTCCTGTGCCTGAGAGATGATGCCGCCTTGGAAAGGAATGATCCTGTGCCTGAGAGATGAATGAACCTGTGCCGAAGAGATGATGCAGCCTTGGAAAGGAATGATCCTGTGCCTGTGAGATGATGCCGCCTTGCAAAGGAATGACCCTGTGCCTTAGAGATGAATGATCCTGTGGCTGAGAGTCCTGTTCTTGAGAGATGATGCCGCCTTGGAAAGGAATGATCCTGTGCCTGAGAGATGATGCCGCCTTGGAAAGGAATGATCCTGAGCCTGAGAGATGAATGATCCTGTGCCTAAGAGGTGATGCCGCCTTGGAAAGGAATGATCCTGGGCCTGAGAGATGAATGATCCTGTGCCTGAGAGTCCTGTGCCTGAGAGATGATGCCGCCTTGGAAAGGAATGATCCTGTGCCTGAGAGATGATGCCGCCTAGGAAAGGAATGATCCTGTGCCTGAGAGATGATCCCACCTTAGAAAGGAATGATCCTATGCCTGAGAGATGAATGATCCTGTGCCTGAGAGTCCTGTGCCTGAGATATGATGCCGCCTTGCAAAGGAATGATCCTGTGCCTGAGAGATGATTGATCCTGTGCCTGAGACTCCTGTGCCTAAGAGATGATGCCGCCTAGGAAAGGAATGATCCTGGGCCTGAGAGATGAATGATCCTGTGCCGGAGACTCCTGTGCCTGAGAGATGATGCCGCCTTGGAAAGGAATGATCCTGTGCCTGAGAGATGAATGAACCTGTGCCGAAGAGATGATGCAGCCTTGGAAAGGAATGATCCTGTGCCTGTGAGATGATGCCGCCTTGCAAAGGAATGACCCTGTGCCTTAGAGATGAATGATCCTGTGGCTGAGAGTCCTGTTCTTGAGAGATGATGCCGCCTTGGAAAGGAATGATCCTGTGCCTGAGAGATGATGCCGCCTTGGAAAGGAATGATCCTGTGCCTGAGAGATGAATGATCCTGTGCCTAAGAGGTGATGCCGCCTTGGAAAGGAATGATCCTGGGCCTGAGAGATGAATGATCCTGTGCCTGAGAGTCCTGTGCCTGAGAGATGATGCCGCCTTGGAAAGGAATGATCCTGTGCCTGAGAGATGATGCCGCCTAGGAAAGGAATGATCCTGTGCCTGAGAGATGATGCCGCCCTGGAAAGGAATGATCCTGTGCCTGAGAGATGAATGATCCTGTGCCTGAGAGATGATGCCGCCTTGGAAAGGAATGATCCTGTTCCAGAGAGATGAATGATCCTGTGCCTAATAGGTGATGCCGCCTTGGAAAGGAATGATCCTGTGCCTGAGAGATGATGCCGCCTTGGAAAGGAATGATCCTGTTCCAGAGAGATGAATGATCCTGTGCCTGAGAGATGATGCCGCCTTGCAAAGGAATGATCCTGTGTCTGAGAGATGAATGATCCTGTGCCTAAGACTCCTGTGCCTGAGAGATGATGCCGCCTTGGAAAGGAATGATCCTGTGCCTGAGAATTGAATGATCCTGTGCCTAAGAGATGATGCCGTCTTGGAAAGGAATGATCCTGTGCCAGAGAGATGATACCGCCTTGGAAAGGAATGATCCTGTGCCTGAGAGATGAATGATCCTGTGCCTAAGAGGTGATGCCGCATTGGAAAGGAATGATCTTGGGCCTGAGAGATGATGCCGCCTTGGAAAGGAATGATCCTGTGCCTGAGAGATGATGCCGCCTTGGAAAGGAATGATCCTGTGCCTGAGAGATGAATGATCCTGTGCCTGAGAGTCCTGTGCCTGAGAGATGATGCCGCCTTGCAAAGGAATGATCCTGTGCCTGAGAATTGAATGATCCTGTGCCTAAGAGATGATGCCGTCTTGGAAAGGAATGATCCTGTGTCTGAGAGATGATGCCGCCTCGCAAATGAATGATCCTGTGCCTGAGAGTCCTGTGCCTGAGAGATGATGCCACCTTGGAAAGGAATGATCCTGGGCCTGAGAGATGAATGATCCTGTGCCAGAGACTCCTGTGCCTGAGAGATGATGCCGCCTTGGAAAGGAATGATCCTGTGCCTGAGAGATGAATGAACCTGTGCCGAAGAGATGATGCAGCCTTGGAAAGGAATGATCCTGTGCCTGTGAGATGATGCCGCCTTGCAAAGGAATGACCCTGTGCCTTAGAGATGAATGATCCTGTGGCTGAGAGTCCTGTTCTTGAGAGATGATGCCGCCTTGGAAAGGAATGATCCTGTGCCTGAGAGATGATGCCGCCTTGGAAAGGAATGATCCTGTGCCTGAGAGATGAATGATCATGTGCCTAAGAGGTGATGCCGCCTTGGAAAGGAATGATCCTGGGCCTGAGAGATGAATGATCCTGTGCCTGAGAGTCCTGTGCCTGAGAGATGATGCCGCCTTGGAAAGGAATGATCCTGTGCCTGAGAGATGATGCCGCCTAGGAAAGGAATGATGCTGTGCCTGAGAGATGATGCCGCATTGGAATGGAATGATCCTGTGCCTGAGAGATGAATGATCCTGTGCCTGAGAGTCCTGTGCCTGAGAGATGATGCCGCCTTGCAAAGGAATGATCCTGTGCCTGAGAGATGATTGATCCTGTGCCTGAGACTCCTGTGCCTAAGAGATGATGCCGCCTAGGAAAGGAATGATCCTGTGCCTGATAATTGAATGATCCTGTGCCTAAGAGATGATGCCGTCTTGGAAAGGAATGATCCTGTGTCTGAGAGATGATGCCGCCTCGCAAAGGAATGATCCTGTGCCTGAGAGTCCTGTGCCTGAGATATGATGCCGCCTTGGAAAGGAATGATCCTGTGCCTGAGAGATGAATGATCCTGTGCCGGAGACTCCTGTGCCTGAGAGATGATGCCGCCTTGGAAAGGAATGATCCTGTGCCTGAGAGATGAATGAACCTGTGCCTAAGAGATGATGCCGCCTTGGAAAGGAATGATCCTGTGCCTGGGAGATGGTGCCGCCTTGCAAAGGAATGACCCTGTGCCTTAGAGATGAATGATCCTGTGGCTGAGAGTCCTGTTCTTGAGAGATGATGCCGCCTTGGAAAGGAATGATCCTGTGCCTGAGAGATGATGCCGCCTTGGAAAGGAATGATCCTGTGCTGAGAGATGAATGATCCTGTGCCTAAGAGGTGATGCCGCCTTGGAAAGGAATGATCCTGTGCTTGAGAGATGATGCCGCCTTGGAAAGGAATGATCCTGTGCCTGAGAGCTGAATGATCCTGTGCCTGAGAGATGATGCCGCCTTGGAAAGGAATGATCCTGTGCCGGATATATGATTGATCCTGTGCCTAAGAGATAATGCTGCCTTGGAAAGGAATGATCCTGTGCCTGAGAGGTGAATGATCCTGTGCCGGAGACTCCTGTGCCTGAGAGATGATGCCGCCTTGGGAAGGAATGATCCTGTGCCTGAGAGATGAATGATCCTGTGCCTAAGAGATGATGCCGCCTTGGAAAGGAATGATCCTGTGCCTGGGAGATGATGCCGCCTTGCAAAGGAATGACCCTGTGCCTGAGAGATGAATGATCCTGTGGCTGAGAGTCCTGTTCTTGAGAGATGATGCCGCCTTGGAAAGTAATGATCCTGTGCCTCAGAGATGATGCCGTCTTGGAAAGGAATGATCCTGTGCCTGAGAGATGAATGATCCTGTGCCTAAGAGGTGATGCCGCCTTGGAAAGGAATGATCCTGTGCCTGAGAGATGAATGATCCTGTACCTGAGAGATGATGCAGCCTTGGAAAGGAATGATCCTGTGCCTGAGAGATGATGCCGCCTTGGAAAGGAATGATCCTGTGCCTGAGAGCTGAGTGATCCTGTGCCTGAGAGATGATGCCGCCTTGGAAAGGAATGATCATGTGCCGGAGATATGAATCATCCTGTGCCTAAGAGATGATGCCGCCTTGGAAAGGAATGATCCTGTGCCTGAGAGATGATGCCGCCTTGGAAAGGAATGATCCTGTGCCTGAGAGTCCTGTGCCTGAAAGATGATGCCGCCTTGCAAAGGAATGATCCTGTGCCTGAGAGATGATTGATCTTTTGCCTGAGACTCCTGTGCCTGAGAGACAATGCCGCCTTGGAAAGGAATGATCCTGTCCCTGAGAGATGAATGAACCTGTGCTTAAGAGATGATGCCACCTTGCAAAGGAATGATCCTGTGCCTGAGAGATGATGCTGCCTCGGAAAGGAATGATCCTGGGCCTGAGAGATGAATGATCCTGTGCCTGAGAGTCCTGTGCCTGAGAGATGATGCCGCCTTGGAAAGGAATGATCCTGTGCCTGAGAGATGATGCCGCCTTGGAAAGGAATGATCCTGTGCCTGAGAGATGAATGATCCTGTGCCTGAGAGTCCTGTGCCTGAGAGATGATGCCGCCTTGCAAAGGAATGATCCTGTGCCTGAGAATTGAATGATCCTGTGCCTAAGAGATGATGCCGTCTTGGAAAGGAATGATCCTGTGTCTGAGAGATGATGCCGCCTCGCAAATGAATGATCCTGTGCCTGAGAGTCCTGTGCCTGAGAGATGATGCCGCCTTGGAAAGGAATGATCCTGGGCCTGAGAGATGAATGATCCTGTGCCGGAGACTCCTGTGCCTGAGAGATGATGCCGCCTAGGAAAGGAATGATGCTGTGCCTGAGAGATGATGCCGCATTGGAATGGAATGATCCTGTGCCTGAGAGATGAATGATCCTGTGCCTGAGAGTCCTGTGCCTGAGAGATGATGCCGCCTTGCAAAGGAATGATCCTGTGCCTGAGAGATGATTGATCCTGTGCCTGAGACTCCTGTGCCTAAGAGATGATGCCGCCTAGGAAAGGAATGATCCTGTGCCTGATAATTGAATGATCCTGTGCCTAAGAGATGATGCCGTCTTGGAAAGGAATGATCCTGTGTCTGAGAGATGATGCCCGCTCGCAAAGGAATGATCCTGTGCCTGAGAGTCCTGTGCCTGAGATATGATGCCGCCTTGGAAAGGAATGATCCTGTGCCTGAGAGATGAATGATCCTGTGCCGGAGACTCCTGTGCCTGAGAGATGATGCCGCCTTGGAAAGGAATGATCCTGTGCCTGAGAGATGAATGAACCTGTGCCTAAGAGATGATGCCGCCTTGGAAAGGAATGATCCTGTGCCTGGGAGATGGTGCCGCCTTGCAAAGGAATGACCCTGTGCCTTAGAGATGAATGATCCTGTGGCTGAGAGTCCTGTTCTTGAGAGATGATGCCGCCTTGGAAAGGAATGATCCTGTGCCTGAGAGATGATGCCGCCTTGGAAAGGAATGATCCTGTGCTGAGAGATGAATGATCCTGTGCCTAAGAGGTGATGCCGCCTTGGAAAGGAATGATCCTGTGCTTGAGAGATGATGCCGCCTTGGAAAGGAATGATCCTGTGCCTGAGAGCTGAATGATCCTGTGCCTGAGAGATGATGCCGCCTTGGAAAGGAATGATCCTGTGCCGGAGATATGATTGATCCTGTGCCTAAGAGATAATGCTGCCTTGGAAAGGAATGATCCTGTGCCTGAGAGGTGAATGATCCTGTGCCGGAGACTCCTGTGCCTGAGAGATGATGCCGCCTTGGGAAGGAATGATCCTGTGCCTGAGAGATGAATGATCCTGTGCCTAAGTGATGATGCCGCCTTGGAAAGGAATGATCCTGTGCCTGGGAGATGATGCCGCCTTGCAAAGGAATGACCCTGTGCCTGAGAGATGAATGATCCTGTGGCTGAGAGTCCTGTTCTTGAGAGATGATGCCGCCTTGGAAAGTAATGATCCTGTGCCTCAGAGATGATGCCGTCTTGGAAAGGAATGATCCTGTGCCTGAGAGATGAATGATCCTGTGCCTAAGAGGTGATGCCGCCTTGGAAAGGAATGATCCTGTGCCTGAGAGATGAATGATCCTGTACCTGAGAGATGATGCAGCCTTGGAAAGGAATGATCCTGTGCCTGAGAGATGATGCCGCCTTGGAAAGGAATGATCCTGTGCCTGAGAGCTGAGTGATCCTGTGCCTGAGAGATGATGCCGCCTTGGAAAGGAATGATCATGTGCCGGAGATATGAATCATCCTGTGCCTAAGAGATGATGCCGCCTTGGAAAGGAATGATCCTGTGCCTGAGAGATGATGCCGCCTTGGAAAGGAATGATCCTGTGCCTGAGAGTCCTGTGCCTGAAAGATGATGCCGCCTTGCAAAGGAATGATCCTGTGCCTGAGAGATGATTGATCTTTTGCCTGAGACTCCTGTGCCTGAGAGACAATGCCGCCTTGGAAAGGAATGATCCTGTCCCTGAGAGATGAATGAACCTGTGCTTAAGAGATGATGCCACCTTGCAAAGGAATGATCCTGTGCCTGAGAGATGATGCTGCCTCGGAAAGGAATGATCCTGGGCCTGAGAGATGAATGATCCTGTGCCTGAGAGTCCTGTGCCTGAGAGATGATGCCGCCTTGGAAAGGAATGATCCTGTGCCTGAGAGATGATGCCGCCTTGGAAAGGAATGATCCTGTGCCTGAGAGATGAATGATCCTGTGCCTGAGAGTCCTGTGCCTGAGAGATGATGCCGCCTTGCAAAGGAATGATCCTGTGCCTGAGAATTGAATGATCCTGTGCCTAAGAGATGATGCCGTCTTGGAAAGGAATGATCCTGTGTCTGAGAGATGATGCCGCCTCGCAAATGAATGATCCTGTGCCTGAGAGTCCTGTGCCTGAGAGATGATGCCGCCTTGGAAAGGAATGATCCTGGGCCTGAGAGATGAATGATCCTGTGCCGGAGACTCCTGTGCCTGAGAGATGATGCCGCCTTGGAAAGGAATGATCCTGTGCCTGAGAGATGAATGAACATGTGCCGAAGAGATGATGCAGCCTTGGAAAGGAATGATCCTGTGCCTGGGAGATGATGCCGCCTTGCAAAGGAATGACCCAGTGCCTTAGAGATGAATGATCCTGTAGCTGAGAGTCCTGTTCTTGAGAGATGATGCCGCCTTGGAAAGGTATGATCCTGTGCCTGAGAGATGATGCCGCCTTGGAAAGGAATGATCCTGTGCCTGAGAGATGATGCCGCCTAGGAAAGGAATGATCCTGTGCCTGAGAGATGATGCCGCCCTGGAAAGGAATGATCCTGTGCCTGAGAGATGAATGATGCTGTGCCTGAGAGTCCTGTGCCTGAGAGATGATGCCGCCTTGCAAAGGAATGATCCTGTGTCTGAGAGATGAATGATCCTGTGCCTAAGACTCCTGTGCCTGAGAGATGATGCCGCCTTGGAAAGGAATGATCCTGTGCCTGAGAATTGAATGATCCTGTGCCTAAGAGATGATGCCGTCTTGGAAAGGAATGATCCTGTGCCTGAGAGATGATGCCGCCTTGGAAAGGAATGATCCTGTGCCTGAGAGATGAATGATCCTGTGCCTAAGAGGTGATGCCGCATTGGAAAGGAATGATCCTGGGCCTGAGAGATGATGCCGCCTTGGAAAGGAATGATCCTGTGCCTGAGAGATGATGCCGCCTTGGAAAGGAATGATCCTGTGCCTGAGAGATGAATGATCCTGTGCCTGAGAGTCCTGTGCCTGAGAGATGATGCCGCCTTGCAAAGGAATGATCCTGTGCCTGAGAATTGAATGATCCTGTGCCTAAGAGATGATGCCGTCTTGGAAAGGAATGATCCTGTGTCTGAGAGATGATGCCGCCTCGCAAATGAATGATCCTGTGCCTGAGAGTCCTGTGCCTGAGAGATGATGCCGCCTTGGAAATGAATGATCCTGGGCCTGAGAGATGAATGATCCTGTGCCGGAGACTCCTGTGCCTGAGAGATGATGCCGCCTTGGAAAGGAATGATCCTGTGCCTGAGAGATGAATGAACCTGTGCCGAAGAGATGATGCAGCCTTGGAAAGGAATGATCCTGTGCCTGTGAGATGATGCCGCCTTGCAAAGGAATGATCCTGTGCCTGAGAGATGAATGATCCTGTGGCTGAGAGTCCTGTTCTTGAGAGATGATGCCGCCTTGGAAAGGAATGATCCTGTGCCTGAGAGATGATGCCGCCTCGGAAAGGAATGATCCTGTGCCTGAGAGATGAATGATCCTGTGCCTAAGAGGTGATGCCGCCTTGGAAAGGAATGATCCTGGGCCTGAGAGATGAATGATCCTGTGCCTGAGAGTCCTGTGCCTGAGAGATGATGCCGCCTTGGAAAGGAATGATCCTGAGCCTGAGAGATGATGCCGCCTAGGAAAGGAATGATCCTGTGCCTGAGAGCTGAGTGATCCTGTGCCTGAGAGATGATGCCGCCTTGGAAAGGAATGATCATGTGCCGGAGATATGAATCATCCTGTGCCTAAGAGATGATGCCGCCTTGGAAAGGAATGATCCTGTGCCTGAGAGATGATGCCGCCTTGGAAAGGAATGATCCTGTGCCTGAGAGTCCTGTGCCTGAAAGATGATGCCGCCTTGCAAAGGAATGATCCTGTGCCTGAGAGATGATTGATCTTTTGCCTGAGACTCCTGTGCCTGAGAGACAATGCCGCCTTGGAAAGGAATGATCCTGTCCCTGAGAGATGAATGAACCTGTGCTTAAGAGATGATGCCACCTTGCAAAGGAATGATCCTGTGCCTGAGAGATGATGCTGCCTCGGAAAGGAATGATCCTGGGCCTGAGAGATGAATGATCCTGTGCCTGAGAGTCCTGTGCCTGAGAGATGATGCCGCCTTGGAAAGGAATGATCCTGTGCCTGAGAGATGATGCCGCCTTGGAAAGGAATGATCCTGTGCCTGAGAGATGAATGATCCTGTGCCTGAGAGTCCTGTGCCTGAGAGATGATGCCGCCTTGCAAAGGAATGATCCTGTGCCTGAGAATTGAATGATCCTGTGCCTAAGAGATGATGCCGTCTTGGAAAGGAATGATCCTGTGTCTGAGAGATGATGCCGCCTCGCAAATGAATGATCCTGTGCCTGAGAGTCCTGTGCCTGAGAGATGATGCCGCCTTGGAAAGGAATGATCCTGGGCCTGAGAGATGAATGATCCTGTGCCGGAGACTCCTGTGCCTGAGAGATGATGCCGCCTTGGAAAGGAATGATCCTGTGCCTGAGAGATGAATGAACATGTGCCGAAGAGATGATGCAGCCTTGGAAAGGAATGATCCTGTGCCTGGGAGATGATGCCGCCTTGCAAAGGAATGACCCAGTGCCTTAGAGATGAATGATCCTGTAGCTGAGAGTCCTGTTCTTGAGAGATGATGCCGCCTTGGAAAGGTATGATCCTGTGCCTGAGAGATGATGCCGCCTTGGAAAGGAATGATCCTGTGCCTGAGAGATGATGCCGCCTAGGAAAGGAATGATCCTGTGCCTGAGAGATGATGCCGCCCTGGAAAGGAATGATCCTGTGCCTGAGAGATGAATGATGCTGTGCCTGAGAGTCCTGTGCCTGAGAGATGATGCCGCCTTGCAAAGGAATGATCCTGTGTCTGAGAGATGAATGATCCTGTGCCTAAGACTCCTGTGCCTGAGAGATGATGCCGCCTTGGAAAGGAATGATCCTGTGCCTGAGAATTGAATGATCCTGTGCCTAAGAGATGATGCCGTCTTGGAAAGGAATGATCCTGTGCCTGAGAGATGATGCCGCCTTGGAAAGGAATGATCCTGTGCCTGAGAGATGAATGATCCTGTGCCTAAGAGGTGATGCCGCATTGGAAAGGAATGATCCTGGGCCTGAGAGATGATGCCGCCTTGGAAAGGAATGATCCTGTGCCTGAGAGATGATGCCGCCTTGGAAAGGAATGATCCTGTGCCTGAGAGATGAATGATCCTGTGCCTGAGAGTCCTGTGCCTGAGAGATGATGCCGCCTTGCAAAGGAATGATCCTGTGCCTGAGAATTGAATGATCCTGTGCCTAAGAGATGATGCCGTCTTGGAAAGGAATGATCCTGTGTCTGAGAGATGATGCCGCCTCGCAAATGAATGATCCTGTGCCTGAGAGTCCTGTGCCTGAGAGATGATGCCGCCTTGGAAATGAATGATCCTGGGCCTGAGAGATGAATGATCCTGTGCCGGAGACTCCTGTGCCTGAGAGATGATGCCGCCTTGGAAAGGAATGATCCTGTGCCTGAGAGATGAATGAACCTGTGCCGAAGAGATGATGCAGCCTTGGAAAGGAATGATCCTGTGCCTGTGAGATGATGCCGCCTTGCAAAGGAATGATCCTGTGCCTGAGAGATGAATGATCCTGTGGCTGAGAGTCCTGTTCTTGAGAGATGATGCCGCCTTGGAAAGGAATGATCCTGTGCCTGAGAGATGATGCCGCCTCGGAAAGGAATGATCCTGTGCCTGAGAGATGAATGATCCTGTGCCTAAGAGGTGATGCCGCCTTGGAAAGGAATGATCCTGGGCCTGAGAGATGAATGATCCTGTGCCTGAGAGTCCTGTGCCTGAGAGATGATGCCGCCTTGGAAAGGAATGATCCTGAGCCTGAGAGATGATGCCGCCTAGGAAAGGAATGATCCTGTGCCTGAGAGATGATGCCGCATTGGAAAGGAATGATCCTGTGCCTGAGAGATGAATGATCCTGTGCCTGAGAGTCCTGTGCCTGAGAGATGATGCCGCCTTGCAAAGGAATGATCCTGTGCCTGAGAGATGATTGATCCTGTGCCTGAGACTCCTGTGCCTAAGAGATGATGCCGCCTAGGAAAGGAATGATCCTGTGCCTGATAATTGAATGATCCTGTGCCTAAGAGATGATGCCGTCTTGGAAAGGAATGATCCTGTGTCTGAGAGATGATGCCGCCTCGCAAAGGAATGATCCTGTGCCTGAGAGTCCTGTGCCTGAGATATAATGCCGCCTTGGAAAGGAATGATCCTGTGCCTGAGAGATGAATGATCCTGTGCCGGAGACTCCTGTGCCTGAGAGATGATGCCGCCTTGGAAAGGAATGATCCTGTGCCTGAGAGATGAATGAACCTGTGCCTAAGAGATGATGCCGCCTTGGAAAGGAATGATCCTGTGCCTGGGAGATGGTGCCGCCTTGCAAAGGAATGACCCTGTGCCTTAGAGATGAATGATCCTGTGGCTGAGAGTCCTGTTCTTGAGAGATGATGCCGCCTTGGAAAGGAATGATCCTGTGCCTGAGAGATGATGCCGCCTTGGAAAGGAATGATCCTGTGCTGAGAGATGAATGATCCTGTGCCTAAGAGGTGATGCCGCCTTGGAAAGGAATGATCCTGTGCTTGAGAGATGATGCCGCCTTGGAAAGGAATGATCCTGTGCCTGAGAGCTGAATGATCCTGTGCCTGAGAGATGATGCCGCCTTGGAAAGGAATGATCCTGTGCCGGAGATATGATTGATCCTGTGCCTAAGAGATAATGCTGCCTTGGAAAGGAATGATCCTGTGCCTGAGAGGTGAATGATCCTGTGCCGGAGACTCCTGTGCCTGAGAGATGATGCCGCCTTGGGAAGGAATGATCCTGTGCCTGAGAGATGAATGATCCTGTGCCTAAGAGATGATGCCGCCTTGGAAAGGAATGATCCTGTGCCTGGGAGATGATGCCGCCTTGCAAAGGAATGACCCTGTGCCTGAGAGATGAATGATCCTGTGGCTGAGAGTCCTGTTCTTGAGAGATGATGCCGCCTTGGAAAGGAATGATCCTGTGCCTCAGAGATGATGCCGTCTTGGAAAGGAATGATCCTGTGCCTGAGAGATGAATGATCCTGTGCCTAAGAGGTGATGCCACCTTGGAAAGGAATGATCCTGTGCCTGAGAGATGAATGATCCTGTACCTGAGAGATGATGCAGCCTTGGAAAGGAATGATCCTGTGCCTGAGAGATGATGCCGCCTTGGAAAGGAATGATCCTGTGCCTGAGAGCTGAGTGATCCTGTGCCTGAGAGAAGATGCCGCCTTGCAAAGGAATGACCCAGTGCCTTAGAGATGAATGATCCTGTAGCTGAGAGTCCTGTTCTTGAGAGATGATGCCGCCTTGGAAAGGTATGATCCTGTGCCTGAGAGATGATGCCGCCTTGGAAAGGAATGATCCTGTGCCTGAGAGATGAATGATCCTGTGCCTATGAGGTGATGCCGCCTTGGAAAGGAATGATCCTGGGCCTGAGAGATGAATGATCCTGTGCCTGAGAGTCCTGTGCCTGAGAGATGATGCCGCCTTGGAAAGGAATGATCCTGTGCCTGAGAGATGATGCCGCCTAGGAAAGGAATGATCCTGTGCCTGAGAGATGATGCCGCCCTGGAAAGGAATGATCCTGTGCCTGAGAGATGAATGATCCTGTGCCTGAGAGTCCTGTGCCTGAGAGATGATGCCGCCTTGCAAAGGAATGATCCTGTGTCTGAGAGATGAATGATCCTGTGCCTAAGACTCCTATGCCTGAGAGATGATGCCGCCTTGGAAAGGAATGATCCTGTGCCTGAGAATTGAATGATCCTGTGCCTAAGAGATGATGCCGTCTTGGAAAGGAATGATCCTGTGCCTGAGAGATGATGCCGCCTTGGAAAGGAATGATCCTGTGCCTGAGAGATGAATGATCCTGTGCCTAAGAGGTGATGCCGCATTGGAAAGGAATGATCCTGGGCCTGAGAGATGATGCCGCCTTGGAAAGGAATGATCCTGTGCCTGAGAGATGATGCCGCCTTGGAAAGGAATGATCCTGTGCCTGAGAGATGAATGATCCTGTGCCTGAGAGTCCTGTGCCTGAGAGATGATGCCGCCTTGCAAAGGAATGATCCTGTGCCTGAGAATTGAATGATCCTGTGCCTAAGAGATGATGCCGTCTTGGAAAGGAATGATCCTGTGTCTGAGAGATGATGCCGCCTCGCAAATGAATGATCCTGTGCCTGAGAGTCCTGTGCCTGAGAGATGATGCCGCCTTGGAAAGGAATGATCCTGGGCCTGAGAGATGAATGATCCTGTGCCGGAGACTCCTGTGCCTGAGAGATGATGCCGCCTTGGAAAGGAATGATCCTGTGCCTGAGAGATGAATGAACCTGTGCCGAAGAGATGATGCAGCCTTGGAAAGGAATGATCCTGTGCCTGTGAGATGATGCCGCCTTGCAAAGGAATGACCCTGTGCCTTAGAGATGAATGATCCTGTGGCTGAGAGTCCTGTTCTTGAGAGATGATGCCGCCTTGGAAAGGAATGATCCTGTGCCTGAGAGATGATGCCGCCTTGGAAAGGAATGATCCTGTGCCTGAGAGATGAATGATCCTGTGCCTAAGAGGTGATGCCGCCTTGGAAAGGAATGATCCTGGGCCTGAGAGATGAATGATCCTGTGCCTGAGAGTCCTGTGCCTGAGAGATGATGCCGCCTTGGAAAGGAATGATCCTGTGCCTGAGAGATGATGCCTCCTAGGAAAGGAATGATCCTGTGCCTGAGAGATGATGCCGCATTGGAAAGGAATGATCCTGTGCCTGAGAGATGAATGATCCTGTGCCTGAGAGTCCTGTGCCTGAGAGATGATGCCGCCTTGCAAAGGAATGATCCTGTGCCTGAGAGATGATTGATCCTGAGCCTGAGACTCCTGTGCCTAAGAGATGATGCCGCCTAGGAAAGGAATGATCCTGTGCCTGATAATTGAATGATCCTGTGCCTAAGAGATGATGCCGTCTTGGAAAGGAATGATCCTGTGTCTGAGAGATGATGCCGCCTCGCAAAGGAATGATCCTGTGCCTGAGAGTCCTGTGCCTGAGATATGATGCCGCCTTGGAAAGGAATGATCCTGTGCCTGAGAGATGAATGATCCTGTGCCGGAGACTCTTGTGCCTGAGAGATGATGCCGCCTTGGAAAGGAATGATCCTGTGCCTGAGAGATGAATGAACCTGTGCCTAAGAGATGATGCCGCCTTGGAAAGGAATGATCCTGTGCCTGGGAGATGGTGCCGCCTTGCAAAGGAATGACCCTGTGCCTTAGAGATGAATCATCCTGTGGCTGAGAGTCCTGTTCTTGAGAGATGATGCCGCCTTGGAAAGGAATGATCCTGTGCCTGAGAGATGATGCCGCCTTGGAAAGGAATGATCCTGTGCTGAGAGATGAATGATCCTGTGCCTAAGAGGTGATGCCGCCTTGGAAAGGAATGATCCTGTGCTTGAGAGAAGATGCCGCCTTGGAAAGGAATGATCCTGTGCCTGAGAGCTGAATGATCCTGTGCCTGAGAGATGATGCCGCCTTGGAAAGGAATGATCCTGTGCCGGAGATATGATTGATCCTGTGCCTAAGAGATAATGCTGCCTTGGAAAGGAATGATCCTGTGCCTGAGAGGTGAATGATCCTGTGCCTAAGAGATGATGCCGCCTTGGAAAGGAATGATCCTGTGCCTGGGAGATGATGCCGCCTTGCAAAGGAATGACCCTGTGCCTGAGAGATGAATGATCCTGTGGCTGAGAGTCCTGTTCTTGAGAGATGATGCCGCCTTGGAAAGGAATGATCCTGTGCCTCAGAGATGATGCCGTCTTGGAAAGGAATGATCCTGTGCCTGAGAGATGAATGATCCTGTGCCTAAGAGGTGATGCCGCCTTGGAAAGGAATGATCCTGTGCCTGAGAGATGAATGATCCTGTACCTGAGAGATGATGCAGCCTTGGAAAGGAATGATCCTGTGCCTGTGAGATGATGCCGCCTTGGAAAGGAATGATCCTGTGCCTGAGAGCTGAGTGATCCTGTGCCTGAGAGATGATGCCGCCTTGGAAAGGAATGATCATGTGCCGGAGATATGAATCATCCTGTGCCTAAGAGATGATGCCGCCATGGAAAGGAATGATCCTGTGCCTGAGAGATGATGCCGCCTTGGAAAGGAATGATCCTGTGCCTGAGAGATGAATGATCCTGTGCCTGAGAGTCCTGTGCCTGAAAGATGATGCCGCCTTGCAAAGGAATCATCCTGTGCCTGAGAGATGATTGATCTATTGCCTGAGACTCCTGTGCCTTAGAGACAATGCCGCCTTGGAAAGGAATGATCCTGTCCCTGAGAGATGAATGATCCTGTGCTTAAGAGATGATGCCACCTTGGAAAGGAATGATCCTGTGCCTGAGAGATGATGCTGCCTCGGAAAGGAATGATCCTGGGCCTGAGAGATGAATGATCCTGTGCCTGAGAGTCCTGTGCCTGAGAGATGATGCCGCCTTGGAAAGGAATGATCCTGTGCCTGAGAGATGATGCCGCCTTGGAAAGGAATGATCCTGTGCCTGAGAGATGAATGATCCTGTGCCTGAGAGTCCTGTGCCTGAGAGATGATGCCGCCTTGCAAAGGAATGATCCTGTGCCTGAGAATTGAATGATCCTGTGCCTAAGAGATGATGCCGTCTTGGAAAGGAATGATCCTGTGTCTGAGAGATGATGCCGCCTCGCAAATGAATGATCCTGTGCCTGAGAGTCCTGTGCCTGAGAGATGATGCCGCCTTGGAAAGGAATGATCCTGGGCCTGAGAGATGAATGATCCTGTGCCGGAGACTCCTGTGCCTGAGAGATGATGCCGCCTTGGAAAGGAATGATCCTGTGCCTGAGAGATGAATGAACCTGTGCCGAAGAGATGATGCAGCCTTGGAAAGGAATGATCCTGTGCCTGGGAGATGATGCAGCCTTGCAAAGGAATGACCCAGTGCCTTAGAGATGAATGATCCTGTGGCTGAGAGTCCTGTTCTTGAGAGATGATACCGCCTTGGAAAGGAATGATCCTGGGCCTGAGAGATGAATGATCCTGTGCCTGAGAGTCCTGTGCCTGAGAGATGATGCCGCCTTGGAAAGGAATGATCCTGTGCCTGAGAGATGATGCCGCCTAGGAAAGGAATGATCCTGTGCCTCAGAGATGATGCCGCCCTGGAAAGGAATGATCCTGTGCCTGAGAGATGAATGATCCTGTGCCTGAGAGTCCTGTGCCTGAGAGATGATGCCGCCTTGGAAAGGAATGATCCTGTGCCTGAGAATTGAATGATCCTGTGCCTGAGAGTCCTGTGCCTGAGAGATGATGCCGCCTTGGAAAGGAATGATCCTGTGCCTGAGAGATGATGCCGCCTAGGAAAGGAATGATCCTGTGCCTGAGAGATGATGCCGCATTGGAAAGGAATGATCCTGTGCCTGAGAGATGAATGATCCTGTGCCTGAGAGTCCTGTGCCTGAGAGATGATGCCGCCTTGCAAAGGAATGATCCTGTGCCTGAGAGATGATTGATCCTGTGCCTGGGACTCCTGTGCCTGAGAGATGATGCCGCCTAGCAAAGGAATGATCCTGTGCCTGATAATTGAATGATCCTGTGCCTAAGAGATGATGCCGTCTTGGAAAGGAATGATCCTGTGTCTGAGAGATGATGCCGCCTCGCAAAGGAATGATCCTGTGCCTGAGAGTCCTGTGCCTGAGATATGATGCCGCCTTGGAAAGGAATGATCCTGTGCCTGAGAGATGAATGATCCTGTGCCGGAGACTCCTGTGCCTGAGAGATGATGCCGCCTTGGAAAGGAATGATCCTGTGCCTGAGAGATGAATGAACCTGTGCCTAAGAGATGATGCCGCCTTGGAAAGGAATGATCCTGTGCCTGGGAGATGGTGCCGCCTTGCAAAGGAATGACCCTGTGCCTTAGAGATGAATGATCCTGTGGCTGAGAGTCCTGTTCTTGAGAGATGATGCCGCCTTGGAAAGGAATGATCCTGTGCCTGAGAGATGATGCCGCCTTGGAAAGGAATGATCCTGTGCTGAGAGATGAATGATCCTGTGCCTAAGAGGTGATGCCGCCTTGGAAAGGAATGATCCTGTGCTTGAGAGATGATGCCGCCTTGGAAAGGAATGATCCTGTGCCTGAGAGCTGAATGATCCTGTGCCTGAGAGATGATGCCGCCTTGCAAAGGAATGATCCTGTGCCTGAGAGCTGAATGATCCTGTGCCTGAGAGATGATGCCGCCTTGGAAAGGAATGATCCTGTGCCGGAGATATGATTGATCCTGTGCCTAAGAGATAATGCTGCCTTGGAAAGGAATGATCCTGTGCCTGAGAGGTGAATGATCCTGTGCCGGAGACTCCTGTGCCTAAGAGATGATGCCGCCTTGGAAAGGAATGATCCTGTGCCTGGGAGATGATGCCGACTTGCAAAGGAATGACCCTGTGCCTGAGAGATGAATGATCCTGTGGCTGAGAGTCCTGTTCTTGAGAGATGATGCCGCCTTGGAAAGGAATGATCCTGTGCCTCAGAGATGATGCCGTCTTGGAAAGGAATGATCCTGTGCCTGAGAGATGAATGATCCTGTGCCTAAGAGGTGATGCCGCCTTGGAAAGGAATGATCCTGTGCCTGAGAGATGAATGATACTGTACCTGAGAGATGATGCAGCCTTGGAAAGGAATGATCCTGTGCCTGAGAGATGATGCCGCCTTGGAAAGGAATGATCCTGTGCCTGAGAGCTGAGTGATCCTGTGCCTGAGAGATGATGCCGCCTTGGAAAGGAATGATCATGTGCCGGAGATATGAATCATCCTGTGCCTAAGAGATGATGCCGCCTTGGAAAGGAATGATCCTGTGCCTGAGAGATGATGCCGCCTTGGAAAGGAATGATCCTGTGCCTGAGAGATGAATGATCCTGTGCCTGAGAGTCCTGTGCCTGAAAGATGATGCCGCCTTGCAAAGGAATGATCCTGTGCCTGAGAGATGATTGATCTATTGCCTGAGACTCCTGTGCCTGAGAGACAATGCCGCCTTGGAAAGGAATGATCCTGTCCCTGAGAGATGAATGATCCTGTGCTTAAGAGATGATGCCACCTTGGAAAGGAATGATCCTGTGCCTGAGAGATGATGCTGCCTCGGAAAGGAATGATCCTGGGCCTGAGAGATGAATGATCCTGTGCCTGAGAGTCCTGTGCCTGAGAGATGATGCCGCCTTGGAAAGGAATGATCCTGTGCCTGAGAGATGATGCCGCCTTGGAAAGGAATGATCCTGGGCCTGAGAGATGAATGATTCTGTGCCGGAGACTCCTGTGCCTGAGAGATGATGCCGCCTTGGAAAGGAATGATCCTGTGCCGGAGAGATGAATGAACCTGTGCCGAAGAGATGATGCAGCCTTGGAAAGGAATGATCCTGTGCCTGGGAGATGATGCCGCCTTGCAAAGGAATGACCCAGTGCCTTAGAGATGAATGATCCTGTGGCTGAGAGTCCTGTTCTTGAGAGATGATGCCGCCTTGGAAAGGAATGATCCTGTGCCTGAGAGATGATGCCGCCTTGGAAAGGAATGATCCTGTGCCTGAGAGATGAATGATCCTGTGCCTAAGAGGTGATGCCGCCTTGGAAAGGAATGATCCTGGGCCTGAGAGATGAATGATCCTGTGCCTGAGAGTCCTGTGCCTGAGAGATGATGCCGCCTTGGAAAGGAATGATCCTGTGCCTGAGAGATGATGCCGCCTCGGAAAGGAATGATCCTGTGCCTGAGAGATGATGCCGCCCTGGAAAGGAATGATCCTGTGCCTGAGAGATGAATGATCCTGTGCCTGAGAGTCCTGTGCCTGAGAGATGATGCCGCCTTGCAAAGGAATGATCCTGTGCCTGAGAGATGAATGATCCTGTGCCTAAGACTCCTGTGCCTGAGAGATGATGCCGCCTTGGAAAGGAATGATCCTGTGCCTGAGAATTGAATGATCCTGTGCCTAAGAGATGATGCCGTCTTGGAAAGGAATGATCCTGTGCCTGAGAGATGATGCCGCCTTGGAAAGGAATGATCCTGTGCCTGAGAGATGAATGATCCTGTGCCTAAGAGGTGATGCCGCATTGGAAAGGAATGATCCTGGGCCTGAGAGATGATGCCGCCTTGGAAAGGAATGATCCTGTGCCTGAGAGATGATGCCGCCTTGGAAAGGAATGATCCTGTGCCTGAGAGATGAATGATCCTGTACCTGAGAGTCCTGTGCCTGAGAGATGATGCCGCCTTGCAAAGGAATGATCCTGTGCCTGAGAATTGAATGATCCTGTGCCTAAGAGATGATGCCGTCTTGGAAAGGAATGATCCTGTGTCTGAGAGATGTTGCCGCCTCGCAAATGAATGATCCTGTGCCTGAGAGTCCTGTGCCTGAGAGATGATGCCGCCTTGGAAAGGAATGATCCTGGGCCTGAGAGATGAATGATCCTGTGCCGGAGACTCCTGTGCCTGAGAGATGATGCCGCCTTGGAAAGGAATGATCCTGTGCCTGAGAGATGAATGAACCTGTGCCGAAGAGATGATGCAGCCTTGGAAAGGAATGATCCTGTGCCTGTGAGATGATGCCGCCTTGCAAAGGAATGACCCTGTGCCTTAGAGATGAATGATCCTGTGGCTGAGAGTCCTGTTCTTGAGAGATGATGCCGCCTTGGAAAGGAATGATCCTGTGCCTGAGAGATGATGCCGCCTTGGAAAGGAATGATCCTGTGCCTGAGAGATGAATGATCCTGTGCCTAAGAGGTGATGCCGCCTTGGAAAGGAATGATCCTGGGCCTGAAAGATGAATGATCCTGTGCCTGAGAGTCCTGTGCCTGAGAGATGATGCTGCCTTCAAAAGGAATGATCCTGTGCCTGAGAGATGATGCCGCCTAGGAAAGGAATGATCCTGTGCCTGAGAGATGATGCCGCCTTGGAAAAGAATGATCCTGTGCCTGAGAGATGAATGATCCTGTGCCTGAGAGTCCTGTGCCTGAGAGATGATGCCGCCTTGCAAAGGAATGATCCTGTGCCTGAGAGATGAATGATCCTGTGCCTAAGACTCCTGTGCCTGAGAGATGATGCCGCCTTGGAAAGGAATGATCCTGTGCCTGAGAATTGAATGATCCTGTGCCTAAGAGATGATGCCGTCTTGGAAAGGAATGATCCTGTGCCTGAGAGATGATGCCGCCTTGGAAAGGAATGATCCTGTGCCTGAGAGATGAATTATCCTGTGCCTACGAGGTGATGCCGCATTGGAAAGGAATGATCCTGGGCCTGAGAGATGAATGATCCTGTGCCTGAGAGTCCTGTGCCTGAGAGATGATGCCGCCTTGGAAAGGAATGATCCTGTGCCTGAGAGATGATGCCGCCTAGGAAAAGAATGATATTGTGCCTGAGAGATGATGCCGCCTTTGAAAGGAATGATCCTGTGCCGGAAAGATTAATTATCCTGTGCCTAAGAGACGATGCCGCCTTGGAAAGGAATGATCCTGTGCCTGAGAGATGATACCGCCTTGGAAAGGAATGATCCTGTGCCTAAGAGATGAATGATCCTGTGCCTGAGAGTCCTGTGCCTGAGAGATGATGCCGCCTTGCAAAGGAATGATCCTGTGTCTGAGAGATGAATGATCCTGTGCCAGAGACTCCTTTGCCTGAGAGATGATGCCGCCTTGGAAAGGAATGATCCTGTGCCTGAGAGATGAATGATCCTGTGCCTAAGAGATGATGCCGCCTTGGAAAGGAATGATCCTGTGCCTTTGAGATGATGCCACCTTGCAAAGGAATGATCCTGTGCCTGAGAGATGAATGATCCTGTGCCTGAGAGTCCTGTGCCTGAGAGATGATGCAGCCTTGGAAAGGAATGATCCTGTGTCTGAGAGATGATGCCGCCTCGCAAATGAATGATCCTGTGCCTGAGAGTCCTGTGCCTGAGAGATGATGCCGCCTTGGAAAGGAATGATCCTGGGCCTGAGAGATGAATGATCGTGTGCCGGAGACTCCTGTGCCTGAGAGATGATGCCGCCTTGGAAAGGAATGATCCTGTGCCTGAGAGATGAATGAACCTGTGCCGAAGAGATGATGCAGCCTTGGAAAGGAATGATCCTGTGCCTGTGAGATGATGCCGCCTTGCAAAGGAATGACCCTGTGCCTTAGAGATGAATGATCCTGTGGCTGAGAGTCCTGTTCTTGAGAGATGATGCCGCCTTGGAAAGGAATGATCCTGTGCCTGAGAGATGATGCCGCCTTGGAAAGGAATGATCATGTGCCTGAGAGATGAATGATCCTGTGCCTAAGAGGTGATGCCGCCTTGGAAAGGAATGATCCTGGGCCTGAGAGGTGAATGATCCTGTGCCTGAGAGTCTGCCTGAGAGATGATGCCGCCTTGGAAAGGAATGATCCTGTGCCTGAGAGATGATGCCGCCTAGGAAAGGAATGATCCTGTGCCTGAGAGATGATGCCGCCTTGGAAAGGAATGATCCTGTGCCTGAGAGATGAATGATCCTGTGCCTGAGAGTCCTGTGCCTGAGAGATGATGCCGCCTTGCAAAGGAATGATCCTGTGCCTGAGAGATGAATGATCCTGTGCCTAAGACTCCTGTGCCTGAGAGATGATGCCGCCTTGGAAAGGAATGATCCTGTGCCTGAGAATTGAATGATCCTGTGCCTAAGATATGATGCCGTCTTGGAAAGGAATGATCCTGTGCCTGAGAGATGATGCCGCCTTGGAAAGGAATGATCCTGTGCCTGAGAGATGAATTATCCTGTGCCTACGAGGTGATGCTGCATTGGAAAGGAATGATCCTGGGCCTGAGAGATGAATGATCCTGTGCCTGAGAGTCCTGTGCCTGAGAGATGATGCCGCCTTGTAAAGGAATGATCCTGTGCCTGAGAGATGATGCCGCCTAGGAAAGGAATGATCCTGTGCCTAAGAGATGAATGATCCTGTGCCTGAGAGTCCTGTGCCTGAGAGATGATGCCGCCTTGCAAAGGAATGATCCTGTGTCTGAGAGATGAATGATCCTGTGCCAGAGACTCCTTTGCCTGAGAGATGATGCCGCCTTGGAAAGGAATGATCCTGTGCCTGAGAGATGAATGATCCTGTGCCTAAGAGATGATGCCGCCTTGGAAAGGAATGATCCTGTGCCTTTGAGATGATGCCACCTTGCAAAGGAATGATCCTATGCCTGAGAGATGAATGATCCTGTGCCTGAGAGTCCTGTGCCTGAGTGATGATGCAGCCTTGGAAAGGAATGATCCTGTGCCTGAGAGATGATGCTGCCTTGGAAAGGAATGATCCTGTGCCTGAGATATGAATGATCCTGTGCCTGAGAGATGATGCAGCCTTGGAAAGGAATGATCCTGTGCATGAGAGATGATGCCGCCTTGCAAAGGAATGATCCTGTGCCTGAGAGCTGAATGATCCTGTGCCTGAGAGATGATGCCGCCTTAGAAAGGAATGATCCTCTGCCGTGGAGATGAATGATCCTGTGCCTAAGAGATGATGCCGCCTTGGAAAGGAATGATCCTGGGCCTGAGAGATGAATGATCCTGTGCCTGAGTCCTGTGCCTGAGAGATGATGCCGCCTTGGAAAGGAATGATCCTGTGCCTGAGAGATGATGCCGCCTAGGAAAGGAATGATCCTGTGCCTGAGAGATGATGCCGCCTTGGAAAGGAATGATCCTGTGCCTGAGAGATGAATGATCCTGTGCCTGAGAGTCCTGTGCCTGAGAGATGATGCCGCCTTGCAAAGGAATGATCCTGTGCCTGAGAGATGAATGATCCTGTGGCTGAGAGTCCTGTTCTTGAGAGATGATGCCGCCTTGGAAAGGAATGATCCTGTGCCTGAGAGATGATGCCGCCTTGGAAAGGAATGATCCTGTGCCTAAGAGGTGATGCCGCCTTGGAAAGGAATGATCCTGGGCCTGAGAGATGAATGATCCTGTGCCTGAGAGTCCTGTGCCTGAGAGATGATGCCGCCTTGGAAAGGAATGATCCTGTGCCTGAGAGATGATGCCGCCTAGGAAAGGAATGATCCTGTGCCTGAGAGATGAATGATCCTGTACCTGAGAGATGATGCAGCCTTGGAAAGGAAGGATCCTGTGCCTGAGAGATGATGCCGCCTTGGAAAGGAATGATCCTGTGCCTGAGAGGTGAATGATCCTGTGCAGGAGACTCCTGTGCGTGAGAGATGATGCCGCCTTGGAAAGGAATGATCCTGTGCCTGAGAGATGAATGATCCTGTGCCTAAGAGATGATGCCGCCTTGGAAAGGAATGATCCTGTGCCTGGGAGATGATGCCGCCTTGCAAAGGAATGACTCTGTGCCTGAGAGATCAATGATCCTGTGGCTGAGAGTCCTGTTCTTGAGAGATGATGCCGCCTTGGAAAGGAATGATCCTGTGCCTGAGAGATGATGCTGTCTTGGAAAGGAATAATCCTGTGCCTGAGAGATGAATAATCCTGTGCCTAAGAGGTGATGCCGCCTTGGAAAGGAATGATCCTGTGCCTGAGAGATGAATGATCCTGTACCTGAGAGATGATGCAGCCTTGGAAAGGAATGATCCTGTGCCTGAGAGATGATGCCGCCTTGGAAAGGAATGATCCTGTGCCTGAGAGCTGAGTGATCCTGTGCCTGAGAGATGATGCCGCCTTAGAAAGGAATGATCCTGTGCCGGAGATATGAATCATCCTGTGCCTAAGACATGATGCCGCCTTGGAAAGGAATGATCCTGTGCCTGAGAGATGATGCCACCTTGGAAAGGAATGATCCTGTGCCTCAGAGATGAATGATCCTGTGCCTGAGAGTCCTGTGCCTGAAAGATGATGCCGCCTTTGCAAAGGAATGATCCTGTGCCTGAGAGATGATTGATCTTTTGCCTGAGACTCCTGTGCCTGAGAGACAATGCCGCCTTGGAAAGGAATGATCCTGTTCCTGCGAGATGAATGATCCTGTGCTTAAGAGATGATGCCACCTTGGAAAGGAATGATCCTGTGCCTGAGAGATGATGCCGCCTTGGAAAGGAATGATCCTGTGTCTGAGAGATGAATGATCCTGTGCCTGAGAGTCCTGTGCATGAGAGATGATGCCGCCTTGCAAAGGAATGATCCTGTGCCTGAGAATTGAATGATCCTGTGCCTAAGAGATGATGCCATCTTGGAAAGGAATGATCCTGTGTCTGAGAGATGATGCCGCTTCGCAAAGGAATGATCCGGTGCCTGAGAGTCCTGTGCCTGAGAGATGATGCCGCCTTGGAAAAGAATGATCCTGTGCCTGAGAGATGAATGATCCTGTGGCTGAGAGTCCTGTTCTTGAGAGATGATGCCGCCTTGGAAAGGAATGATCCTGTGCCTGATAGATGATGCCGCCTTGGAAAGGAATGATCCTGTCCCTAAGAGGTGATGCCGCCTTGGAAAGGAATGATCCTGGGCCTGAGAGATGAATGATCCTGTGCCTGAGAGTCCTGTGCCTGAGAGATGATGCCGCCTTGGAAAGGAATGATCCTGTGCCTGAGAGATGATGCCGCCTAGGAAAGGAATGATCCTGTGCCTGAGAGATGAATGATCCTGTACCTGAGAGATGATTAAGCCTTGGAAAGGAAGGATCCTGTGCCTGAGAGATGATGCCGCCTTGGAAAGGAATGATCCTGTGCCTGAGAGGTGAATGATCCTGTGCAGGAGACTCCTGTGCGTGAGAGATGATGCCGCCTTGGAAAGGAATGATCCTGTGCCTGAGGGATGAATGATCCTGTGCCTAAGAGATGATGCCGCCTTGGAAAGGAATGATCCTGTGCCTGGGAGATGATGCCGCCTTGCAAAGGAATGACTCTGTGCCTGAGAGATCAATGATCCTGTGGCTGAGAGTCCTGTTCTTGAGAGATGATGCCGCCTTGGAAAGGAAGATCCTGTGCCTGAGAGATGATGCCGTCTTGGAAAGGAATAATCCTGTGCCTGAGAGATGAATAATCCTGTGCCTAAGAGGTGATGCCGCCTTGGAAAGGAATGATCCTGTGCCTGAGAGATGAATGATCCTGTACCTGAGAGATGATGCAGCCTTGGAAAGGAATGATCCTGTGCCTGAGAGCTGAGTGATCCTGTGCCTGAGAGATGATGCCGCCTTGGAAAGGAATGATCCTGTGCCGGAGAATTGAATGATCCTGTGCCTAAGAGATGATGCGTCTTGGAAAGGAATGATCCTGTGTCTGAGAGATGATGCCGCTTCGCAAAGGAATGATCCGGTGCCTGAGAGTCCTGTGCCTGAGAGATGATGCCGCCTTGGAAAAGAATGATCCTGTGCCTGAGAGATGAATGATCCTGTGGCTGAGAGTCCTGTTCTTGAGAGATGATGCCGCCTTGGAAAGGAATGATCCTGTGCCTGATAGATGATGCCGCCTTGGAAAGGAATGATCCTGTCCCTAAGAGGTGATGCCGCCTTGGAAAGGAATGATCCTGGGCCTGAGAGATGAATGATCCTGTGCCTGAGAGTCCTGTGCCTGAGAGATGATGCCGCCTTGGAAAGGAATGATCCTGTGCCTGAGAGATGATGCCGCCTAGGAAAGGAATGATCCTGTGCCTGAGAGATGAATGATCCTGTACCTGAGAGATGATTAAGCCTTGGAAAGGAAGGATCCTGTGCCTGAGAGATGATGCCGCCTTGGAAAGGAATGATCCTGTGCCTGAGAGGTGAATGATCCTGTGCAGGAGACTCCTGTGCGTGAGAGATGATGCCGCCTTGGAAAGGATTGATCCTGTGCCTGAGGGATGAATGATCCTGTGCCTAACAGATGATGCCGCCTTGGAAAGGAATGATCCTGTGCCTGGGAGATGATGCCGCCTTGCAAAGGAATGACTCTGTGCCTGAGAGATCAATGATCCTGTGGCTGAGAGTCCTGTTCTTGAGAGATGATGCCGCCTTGGAAAGGAAGATCCTGTGCCTGAGAGATGATGCCGTCTTGGAAAGGAATAATCCTGTGCCTGAGAGATGAATAATCCTGTGCCTAAGAGGTGATGCCGCCTTGGAAAGGAATGATCCTGTGCCTGAGAGATGAATGATCCTGTACCTGAGAGATGATGCAGCCTTGGAAAGGAATGATCCTGTGCCTGAGAGCTGAGTGATCCTATGCCTGAGAGATGATGCCGCCTTGGAAAGGAATGATCCTGTGCCGGAGATATGAATCATCCTGTGCCTAAGAGATGATGCCGCCTTGGAAAGGAATGATCCTGTGCCTGAGAGATGATGCCACCTTGGAAAGGAATGATCCTGTGCCTCAGAGATGAATGATCCTGTGCCGGAGAGTCCTGTGCCTGAAAGATGATGCCGCCTTTGCAAAGGAATGATCCTGTGCCTGAGAGATGATTGATCTTTTGCCTGAGACTCCTGCGCCTGAGAGACAATGCCGCCTTGGAAAGGAATGATCCTGTTCCTGCGAGATGAATGATCCTGTGCTTAAGAGATGATGCCACCTTGGAAAGGAATGATCCTGTGCCTGAGAGATGATGCCGCCTTGGAAAGGAATGATCCTGTGCCTGAGAGATGAATGATCCTGTGCCTGAGAGTCCTGTGCATGAGAGATGATGCCGCCTTGCAAAGGAATGATCCTGTGCCTGAGAATTGAATGATCCTGTGCCTAAGAGATGATGCCGTCTTGGAAAGGAATGATCTTGTGTCTGAGAGATGATGCCGCCTCGCAAAGGAATGATCCGGTGCCTGAGAGTCCTGCGCCTGAGAGATGATGCCGCCTTGGAAAAGAATGATCCTGTGCCTGAGAGATGAATGATCCTGTGCCGGAGACTCCTGTGCCTGAGAGATGATGCCGCCTTGGAAAGGAATGATCCTGTGCCTGAGAGATGAATGAACCTGTGCCTAAGAGATGATGCCGCCTTGGAAAGAAATGATCCTGTGCCTGGGAGATGATGCCGCCTTACAAAGGAATGACCCTGTGCCTTAGAGATGAATGATCCTGTGGCTGAGAGTCCTGTTCTTGAGAGATGATGCCGCCTTGGAAAGGAATGATCCTGTGCCTGAGAGATGATGCCGCCTTGGAAAGGAATGATCCTGTGCCTGAGAGATGAATGATCTTGTGCCTGAGAGTCCTGTGCCTGAGAGATGATGCCGCCTTGCAAAGGAATGATCCTGTGCCTGAGAGATGATTGATCCTGTGCCTGAGACTCCTGTGCCTGAGAGATGATGCCGCCTAGGAAAGGAATGATCCTGTGCCTGATAATTGAATGATCCTGTGCCTAAGAGACGATGCCGTCTTGGAAAGGAATGATCCTGTGTCTGAGAGATGATGCCGCCTCGCAAAGGAATGATCCTGTGCCTGAGAGTCCTGTGCCTGAGATATGATGCCTCCTTGGAAAGGAATGATCCTGTGCCTGAGAGATGAATGATCCTGTGCCGGAGACTCCTGTGCCTGAGAGATGATGCCGCCTTGGAAAGGAATGATCCTGTGCCTGAGAGATGAATGAACCTGTGCCTAAGAGATGATGCCGCCTTGGAAAGGAATGATCCTGTGCCTGGGAGATGGTGCCGCCTTGCAAAGGAATGACCCTGTGCCTTAGAGATGAATGATCCTGTGGCTGAGAGTCCTGTTCTTGAGAGATGATGCCGCCTTGGAAAGGAATGATACTGTGCCTGAGAGATGATGCCGCCTTGGAAAGGAATGATCCTGTGCTGAGAGATGAATGATCCTGTGCCTAAGAGGTGATGCCGCCTTGGAAAGGAATGATCCTGTGCTTGAGAGATGATGCCGCCTTGGAAAGGAATGATCCTGTGCCTGAGAGCTGAATGATCCTGTGCCTGAGAGATGATGCCGCCTTGGAAAGGAATGATCCTGTGCCGGAGATATGATTGATCCTGTGCCTAAGAGATAATGCTGCCTTGGAAAGGAATGATCCTGTGCCTGAGAGGTGAATGATCCTGTGCCGGAGACTCCTGTGCCTGAGAGATGATGCCGCCTTGGGAAGGAATGATCCTGTGCCTGAGAGATGAATGATCCTGTGCCTAAGAGATGATGCCGCCTTGGAAAGGAATGATCCTGTGCCTGGGAGATGATGCCGCCTTGCAAAGGAATGACCCTGTGCCTGAGAGAAGAATGATCCTGTGTCTGAGAGTCCTGTTCTTGAGAGATGATGCCGCCTTGGAAAGGAATGATCCTGTGCCTCAGAGATGATGCCGTCTTGGAAAGGAATGATCCTGTGCTTAAGAGATGAATGATCCTGTGCCTAAGAGGTGATGCCGCCTTGGAAAAGAATGATCCTGTGCCTGAGAGATGAATGATCCTGTACCTGAGAGATGATGCAGCCTTGGAAAGGAATGATCCTGTGCCTGAGAGATGATGCCGCCTTGGAAAGGAATGATCCTGTGCCTGAGAGCTGAGTGATCCTGTGCCTGAGAGATGATGCCGCCTTGGAAAGGAATGATCATGTGCCGGAGATATGAATCATCCTTTGCCTAAGAGAAGATGCCGCCTTGGAAAGGAATGATCCTGTTCCTGAGAGATGATGCCGCCTTGGAAAGGAATGATCCTGTGCCTGAGAAATGAATGATCCTGTGCCTGAGAGTCCTGTGCCTGAAAGATGATGCCGCCTTGCAAAGGAATGATCCTGTGCCTGAGAGATGATTGATGTTTTGCCTGAGACTCCTGTGCCTGAGAGACAATGCCGCCTTGGAAAGGAATGATCATGTCTCTGAGAGATGAATGATCCTGTGCTTAAGAGATGATGCCACCTTGGAAAGGAATGATCCTGTGCCTGAGAGATGATGCTGCCTCGGAAAGGAATGATCCTGGGCCTGAGAGATGAATGATCCTGTGCCTGAGAGTCCTGTGCCTGAGAGATGATGCCGCCTTGGAAAGGAATGATCCTGTGCCTGAGAGATGATGCCGCCTTGGAAAGGAATGATCCTGTGCCTGAGAGATGAATGATCCTGTGCCTGAGAGTCCTGTGCCTGAGAGATGATGCCGCCTTGCAAAGGAATGATCCTGTGCCTGAGAATTGAATGATTCTGTGCCTAAGAGATGATGCCATCTTGGAAAGGAATGATCCTGTGTCTGAGAGATGATGCCGCCTCGCAAATGAATGATCCTGTGCCTGAGAGTCCTGTGCCTGAGAGATGATGCCGCCTTGGAAAGGAATGATCCTGGGCCTGAGAGAAGAATGATCCTGTGCCGGAGACTCCTGTGCCTGAGAGATGATGCCGCCTTGGAAATGAATGATCCTGTGCCTGAGAGATGAATGAACCTGTGCCGAAGAGATGATGCAGCCTTGGAAAGGAATGATCCTGTGCCTGGGAGATGATGCCGCCTTGCAAAGGAATGACCCAGTGCCTTATAGATGAATGATCCTGTGGCTGAGAGTCTTGTTCTTGAGAGATGATGCCGCCTTGGAAAGGAATGATCCTGTGCCTGAGAGATGATGCCGCCTTGGAAAGGAATGATCCTGTGCCTGAGAGATGAATGATCCTGTGCCTAAGAGGTGATGCCGCCTTGGAAAGGAATGATCCTGGGCCTGAGAGATGAATGATCCTGTGCCTGAGAGTCCTGTGCCTGAGAGATGATGCCGCCTTGGAAAGGAATGATCCTGTGCCTGAGAGATGATGCCGCCTAGGAAAGGAATGATCCTGTGCCTGAGAGATGATGCCGCCCTGGAAAGGAATGATCCTGTGCCTGAGAGATGAATGATCCTGTGCCTAAGACTCCTGTGCCTGAGAGAAGATGCCGCCTTGGAAAGGAATGATCCTGTGCCTGAGAATTGAATGATCCTGTGCCTAAGAGATGATGCCGTCTTGGAAAGGAATGATCCTGTGCCTGAGAGATGATGCCGCCTTGGAAAGGAATGATCCTGTGCCTGAGAGATGATGCCGTCTTGGAAAGGAATAATCCTGTGCCTGAGAGATGAATAATCCTGTGCCTAAGAGGTGATGCCGCCTTGGAAAGGAATGATCCTGTGCCTGAGAGATGAATGATCCTGTACCTGAGAGATGATGCAGCCTTGGAAAGGAATGATCCTGTGCCTGAGAGATGATGCCGCCTTGGAAAGGAATGATCCTGTGTCTGAGAGATGATGCCGCCTCGCAAAGGAATGATCCGGTGCCTGAGAGTCCTGCGCCTGAGAGATGATGCCGCCTTGGAAAAGAATGATCCTGTGCCTGAGAGATGAATGATCCTGTGCCTGAGAGTCCTGTACCTGAGAGATGATGCCGCCTTGCAAAGGAATGATCCTGTGCCTGAGAGATGAATGATCCTGTGCCTAAGACTCCTGTGCCTGAGAGATGATGCCGCCTTGGAAAGGAATGATCCTGTGCCTGAGAATTGAATGATCCTGTGCCTAAGAGATGATGCCGTCTTGGAAAGGAATGATCCTGTGCCTGAGAGATGATGCCGCCTTGGAAAGGAATGATCCTGTGCCTGAGAGATGATGCCGTCTTGCAAAGGAATAATCCTGTGCCTGAGAGATGAATAATCCTGTGCCTAAGAGGTGATGCCGCCTTGGAAAGGAATGATCCTGTGCCTGAGAGATGAATGATCCTGTACCTGAGAGATGATGCAGCCTTGGAAAGGAATGATCCTGTGCCTGAGAGATGATGCCGCCTTGGAAAGGAATGATCCTGTGTCTGAGAGATGATGCCGCCTCGCAAAGGAATGATCCGGTGCCTGAGAGTCCTGCGCCTGAGAGATGATGCCGCCTTGGAAAAGAATGATCCTGTGCCTGAGAGATGAATGATCCTGTGCCAGAGACTCCTGTGCCTGAGAGATGATGCCGCCTTGGAAATGAATGATCCTGTGCCTGAGAGATGAATGAACCTGTGCCGAAGAGATGATGCAGCCTTGGAAAGGAATGATCCTGTGCCTGGGAGATGATGCCGCCTTGCAAAGGAATGACCCAGTGCCTTATAGATGAATGATCCTGTGGCTGAGAGTCTTGTTCTTGAGAGATGATGCCGCCTTGGAAAGGAATGATCCTGTGCCTGAGAGATGATGCCGCCTTGGAAAGGAATGATGCTGTGCCTGAGAGATGAATGATCCTGTGCCTAAGAGGTGATGCCGCCTTGGAAAGGAATGATCCTGGGCCTGAGAGATGAATGATCCTGTGCCTGAGAGTCCTGTGCCTGAGAGATGATGCCGCCTTGGAAAGGAATGATCCTGTGCCTGAGAGATGATGCCGCCTAGGAAAGGAATGATCCTGTGCCTGAGAGATGATGCCGCCCTGGAAAGGAATGATCCTGTGCCTGAGAGATGAATGATCCTGTGCCTAAGACTCCTGTGCCTGAGAGAAGATGCCGCCTTGGAAAGGATTGATCCTGTGCCTGAGAATTGAATGATCCTGTGCCTAAGAGATGATGCCGTCTTGGAAAGGAATGATCCTGTGCCTGAGAGATGATGCCGCCTTGGAAAGGAATGATCCTGTGCCTGAGAGATGATGCCGTCTTGGAAAGGAATAATCCTGTGCCTGAGAGATGAATAATCCTGTGCCTAAGAGGTGATGCCGCCTTGGAAAGGAATGATCCTGTGCCTGAGAGATGAATGATCCTGTACCTGAGAGATGATGCAGCCTTGGAAAGGAATGATCCTGTGCCTGAGAGATGATGCCGCCTTGGAAAGGAATGATCCTGTGTCTGAGAGATGATGCCGCCTCGCAAAGGAATGATCCGGTGCCTGAGAGTCCTGCGCCTGAGAGATGATGCCGCCTTGGAAAAGAATGATCCTGTGCCTGAGAGATGAATGATCCTGTGCCTGAGAGTCCTGTACCTGAGAGATGATGCCGCCTTGCAAAGGAATGATCCTGTGCCTGAGAGATGAATGATCCTGTGCCTAAGACTCCTGTGCCTGAGAGATGATGCCGCCTTGGAAAGGAATGATCCTGTGCCTGAGAATTGAATGATCCTGTGCCTAAGAGATGATGCCGTCTTGGAAAGGAATGATCCTGTGCCTGAGAGATGATGCCGCCTTGGAAAGGAATGATCCTGTGCCTGAGAGATGATGCCGTCTTGGAAAGGAATAATCCTGTGCCTGAGAGATGAATAATCCTGTGCCTAAGAGGTGATGCCGCCTTGGAAAGGAATGATCCTGTGCCTGAGAGATGAATGATCCTGTACCTGAGAGATGATGCAGCCTTGGAAAGGAATGATCCTGTGCCTGAGAGATGATGCCGCCTTGGAAAGGAATGATCCTGTGTCTGAGAGATGATGCCGCCTCGCAAAGGAATGATCCGGTGCCTGAGAGTCCTGCGCCTGAGAGATGATGCCGCCTTGGAAAAGAATGATCCTGTGCCTGAGAGATGAATGATCCTGTGCCAGAGACTCCTGTGCCTGAGAGATGATGCCGCCTTGGAAAGGAATGATCCTGTGCCTGAGAGATGAATGAACCTGTGCCTAAGAGATGATGCCGCCTTGGAAAGGAATGATCCTGTGCCTGAGAGATGATGCCGCCTAGGAAAGGAATGATCCTGTGCCTGAGAGATGATGCCGCCTTGGAAAGGAATGATCCTGTGCCTGAGATATGAATGATCCTGTGCCTGAGAGTCCTGTGCCTGAGAGATGATGCCGCCTTGCAAAGGAATGATCCTGTGCCTGAGAGATGAATGATCCTGTGCCTAAGACTCCTGTGCCTGAGAGATGATGTCGCCTTGGAAAGGAATGATCCTGTGCCTGAGAATTGAATGATCCTGTGCCTAAGAGATGATGCCGTCTTGGAAAGGAATGATCCTGCGCCTGAGAGATGATGCCGCCTTGGAAAGAAATGATCCTGTGCCTGAGAGATGAATTATCCTGTGCCTACGAGGTGATGCTGCATTGGAAAGGAATGATCCTGGGCCTGAGAGATGAATGATCCTGTGCCTGAGAGTCCTGTGCCTGAGAGATGATGCCGCCTTGGAAAGGAATGATCCTGTGCCTGAGAGATGATGCCGCCTAGGAAAGGAATGATCCTGTGCCTGAGAGATGATGCCGCCTTTGAAAGGAATGATCCTGTGCCGGAAAGATTAATTATCCTGTGCCTAAGGGACGATGCCGCCTTGGAAAGGAATGATCCTGTGCCTGAGAGATGATACCGCCTTGGAAAGGAATGATCCTGTGCCTAAGAGATGAATGATCCTGTGCCTGAGAGTCCTGTGCCTGAGAGATGATGCCGCCTTGCAAAGGAATGATCCTGTGTCTGAGAGATGAATGATCCTGTGCCAGAGACTCCTTTGCCTGAGAGATGATGCCGCCTTGGAAAGGAATGATCCTGTGCCTGAGAGATGAATGATCCTGTGCCTAAGAGATGATGCCGCCTTGGAAAGGAATGATCCTGTGCCTTTGAGATGATGCCACCTTGCAAAGGAATGATCCTATGCCTGAGAGATGAATGATCCTGTGCCTGAGAGTCCTGTGCCTGAGAGATGATGCAGCCTTGGAAAGGAATGATCCTGTGCCTGAGAGATGATGCTGCCTTGGAAAGGAATGATCCTGTGCCTGAGATATGAATGATCCTGTGCCTGAGAGATGATGCAGCCTTGGAAAGGAATGATCCTGTGCTTGAGAGATGATGCCGCCTTGCAAAGGAATGATCCTGTGCCTGAGAGCTGAATGATCCTGTGCCTGAGAGATGATGCCGCCTTAGAAAGGAATGATCCTCTGCCGTGGAGATGAATGATCCTGTGCCTAAGAGATGATGCCGCCTTGGAAAGGAATGATCCTGGGCCTGAGAGATGAATGATCCTGTGCCTGAGTCCTGTGCCTGAGAGATGATGCCGCCTTGGAAAGGAATGATCCTGTGCCTGAGAGATGATGCCGCCTAGGAAAGGAATGATCCTGTGGCTGAGAGATGATGCCGCCTTGGAAAGGAATGATCCTGTGCCTGAGAGATGAATGATCCTGTGCCTGAGAGTCCTGTGCCTGAGAGATGATGCCGCCTTGCAAAGGAATGATCCTGTGCCTGAGAGATGAATGATCCTGTGGCTGAGAGTCCTGTTCTTGAGAGATGATGCCGCCTTGGAAAGGAATGATCCTGTGCCTGATAGATGATGCCGCCTTGGAAAGGAATGATCCTGTGCCTAAGAGGTGATGCCGCCTTGGAAAGGAATGATCCTGGGCCTGAGAGATGAATGATCCTGTGCCTGAGAGTCCTGTGCCTGAGAGATGATGCCGCCTTGGAAAGGAATGATCCTGTGCCTGAGAGATGATGCCGCCTAGGAAAGGAATGATCCTGTGCCTGAGAGATGAATGATCCTGTACCTGAGAGATGATGCAGCCTTGGAAAGGAAGGATCCTGTGCCTGAGAGATGATGCCGCCTTGGAAAGGAATGATCCTGTGCCTGAGAGGTGAATGATCCTGTGCAGGAGACTCCTGTGCGTGAGAGATGATGCCGCCTTGGAAAGGAATGATCCTGTGCCTGAGAGATGATGCCGCCTTGCAAAGGAATGACTCTGTGCCTGAGAGATCAATGATCCTGTGGCTGAGAGTCCTGTTCTTGAGAGATGATGCCGTCTTGGAAAGGAATGATCCTGTGCCTGAGAGATGATGCCGCCTTGGAAAGGAATGATCCTGTGTCTGAGAGATGATGCCGCCTCGCAAAGGAATGATCCGGTGCCTGAGAGTCCTGCGCCTGAGAGATGATGCCGCCTTGCAAAGGAATGATCCTGTGCCTGAGAGATGAATGATCCTGTGCCTAAGACTCCTGTGCCTGAGAGATGATGCCGCCTTGGAAAGGAATGATCCTGTGCCTGAGAATTGAATGATCCTGTGCCTAAGAGATGATGCCGTCTTGGAAAGGAATGATCCTGTGCCTGAGAGATGATGCCGCCTTGGAAAGGAATGATCCTGTGCCTGAGAGATGATGCCGTCTTGGAAAGGAATAATCCTGTGCCTGAGAGATGAATAATCCTGTGCCTAAGAGGTGATGCCGCCTTGGAAAGGAATGATCCTGTGCCTGAGAGATGAATGATCCTGTACCTGAGAGATGATGCAGCCTTGGAAAGGAATGATCCTGTGCCTGAGAGATGATGCCGCCTTGGAAAGGAATGATCCTGTGTCTGAGAGATGATGCCGCCTCGCAAAGGAATGATCCGGTGCCTGAGAGTCCTGCGCCTGAGAGATGATGCCGCCTTGGAAAAGAATGATCCTGTGCCTGAGAGATGAATGATCCTGTGCCAGAGACTCCTGTGCCTGAGAGATGATGCCGCCTTGGAAAGGAATGATCCTGTGCCTGAGAGATGAATGAACCTGTGCCTAAGAGATGATGCCGCCTTGGAAAGGAATGATCCTGTGCCTGAGAGATGATGCCGCCTAGGAAAGGAATGATCCTGTGCCTGAGAGATGATGCCGCCTTGGAAAGGAATGATCCTGTGCCTGAGATATGAATGATCCTGTGCCTGAGAGTCCTGTGCCTGAGAGATGATGCCGCCTTGCAAAGGAATGATCCTGTGCCTGAGAGATGAATGATCCTGTGCCTAAGACTCCTGTGCCTGAGAGATGATGTCGCCTTGGAAAGGAATGATCCTGTGCCTGAGAATTGAATGATCCTGTGCCTAAGAGATGATGCCGTCTTGGAAAGGAATGATCCTGCGCCTGAGAGATGATGCCGCCTTGGAAAGGAATGATCCTGTGCCTGAGAGATGAATTATCCTGTGCCTACGAGGTGATGCTGCATTGGAAAGGAATGATCCTGGGCCTGAGAGATGAATGATCCTGTGCCTGAGAGTCCTGTGCCTGAGAGATGATGCCGCCTTGGAAAGGAATGATCCTGTGCCTGAGAGATGATGCCGCCTAGGAAAGGAATGATCCTGTGCCTGAGAGATGATGCCGCCTTTGAAAGGAATGATCCTGTGCCGGAAAGATTAATTATCCTGTGCCTAAGGGACGATGCCGCCTTGGAAAGGAATGATCCTGTGCCTGAGAGATGATACCGCCTTGGAAAGGAATGATCCTGTGCCTAAGAGATGAATGATCCTGTGCCTGAGAGTCCTGTGCCTGAGAGATGATGCCGCCTTGCAAAGGAATGATCCTGTGTCTGAGAGATGAATGATCCTGTGCCAGAGACTCCTTTGCCTGAGAGATGATGCCGCCTTGGAAAGGAATGATCCTGTGCCTGAGAGATGAATGATCCTGTGCCTAAGAGATGATGCCGCCTTGGAAAGGAATGATCCTGTGCCTTTGAGATGATGCCACCTTGCAAAGGAATGATCCTATGCCTGAGAGATGAATGATCCTGTGCCTGAGAGTCCTGTGCCTGAGAGATGATGCAGCCTTGGAAAGGAATGATCCTGTGCCTGAGAGATGATGCTGCCTTGGAAAGGAATGATCCTGTGCCTGAGATATGAATGATCCTGTTCCTGAGAGATGATGCAGCCTTGGAAAGGAATGATCCTGTGCTTGAGAGATGATGCCGCCTTGCAAAGGAATGATCCTGTGCCTGAGAGCTGAATGATCCTGTGCCTGAGAGATGATGCCGCCTTAGAAAGGAATGATCCTCTGCCGTGGAGATGAATGATCCTATGCCTAAGAGATGATGCCGCCTTGGAAAGGAATGATCCTGGGCCTGAGAGATGAATGATCCTGTGCCTGAGTCCTGTGCCTGAGAGATGATGCCGCCTTGGAAAGGAATGATCCTGTGCCTGAGAGATGATGCCGCCTAGGAAAGGAATGATCCTGTGGCTGAGAGATGATGCCGCCTTGGAAAGGAATGATCCTGTGCCTGAGAGATGAATGATCCTGTGCCTGAGAGTCCTGTGCCTGAGAGATGATGCCGCCTTGCAAAGGAATGATCCTGTGCCTGAGAGATGAATGATCCTGTGGCTGAGAGTCCTGTTCTTGAGAGATGATGCCGCCTTGGAAAGGAATGATCCTGTGCCTGATAGATGATGCCGCCTTGGAAAGGAATGATCCTGTGCCTAAGAGGTGATGCCGCCTTGGAAAGGAATGATCCTGGGCCTGAGAGATGAATGATCCTGTGCCTGAGAGTCCTGTGCCTGAGAGATGATGCCGCCTTGGAAAGGAATGATCCTGTGCCTGAGAGATGATGCCGCCTAGGAAAGGAATGATCCTGTGCCTGAGAGATGAATGATCCTGTACCTGAGAGATGATGCAGCCTTGGAAAGGAAGGATCCTGTGCCTGAGAGATGATGCCGCCTTGGAAAGGAATGATCCTGTGCCTGAGAGGTGAATGATCCTGTGCAGGAGACTCCTGTGCGTGAGAGATGATGCCGCCTTGGAAAGGAATGATCCTGTGCCTGAGAGATGAATGATCCTGTGCCTAAGAGATGATGCCGCCTTGGAAAGGAATGATCCTGTGCCTGGGAGATGATGCCGCCTTGCAAAGGAATGACTCTGTGCCTGAGAGATCAATGATCCTGTGGCTGAGAGTCCTGTTCTTGAGAGATGATGCCGCCTTGGAAAGGAATGATCCTGTGCCTGAGAGATGATGCCGTCTTGGAAAGGAATAATCCTGTGCCTGAGAGATGAATAATCCTGTGCCTAAGAGGTGATGCCGCCTTGGAAAGGAATGATCCTGTGCCTGAGAGATGAATGATCCTGTACCTGAGAGATGATGCAGCCTTGGAAAGGAATGATCCTGTGCCTGAGAGATGATGCCGCCTTGGAAAGGAATGATCCTGTGCCTGAGAGCTGAGTGATCCTGTGCCTGAGAGATGATGCCGCCTTAGAAAGGAATGATCCTGTGCCGGAGATATGAATCATCCTGTGCCTAAGACATGATGCCGCCTTGGAAAGGAATGATCCTGTGCCTGAGAGATGATGCCACCTTGGAAAGGAATGATCCTGTGCCTCAGAGATGAATGATCCTGTGCCTGAGAGTCCTGTGCCTGAAAGATGATGCCGCCTTTGCAAAGGAATGATCCTGTGCCTGAGAGATGATTGATCTTTTGCCTGAGACTCCTGTGCTTGAGAGACAATGCCGCATTGAAAAGGAATGATCCTGTTCCTGCGAGATGAATGATCCTGTGCTTAAGAGATGATGCCACCTTGGAAAGGAATGATCCTGTGCCTGAGAGATGATGCCGCCTTGGAAAGGAATGATCCTGTGCCTGAGAGATGAATGATCCTGTGCCTGAGAGTCCTGTGCATGAGAGATGATGCCGCCTTGCAAAGGAATGATCCTGTGCCTGAGAATTGAATGATCCTGTGCCTAAGAGATGATGCCGTCTAGGAAAGGAATGATCCTGTGTCTGAGAGATGATGCCGCTTCGCAAAGGAATGATCCGGTGCCTGAGAGTCCTGTGCCTGAGAGATGATGCCGCCTTGGAAAAGAATGATCCTGTGCCTGAGAGATGAATGATCCTGTGGCTGAGAGTCCTGTTCTTGAGAGATGATGCCGCCTTGGAAAGGAATGATCCTGTGCCTGATAGATGATGCCACCTTGGAAAGGAATGATCCTGTCCCTAAGAGGTGATGCCGCCTTGGAAAGGAATGATCCTGGGCCTGAGAGATGAATGATCCTGTGCCTGAGAGTCCTGTGCCTGAGAGATGATGCCGCCTTGGAAAGGAATGATCCTGTGCCTAAGAGATGATGCCGCCTTGGAAAGGAATGACCCTGTGCCTGAGAGATGATGCCGCCTTTCCTGTGCCTCAGAGATTATGCCGCCTGGAAAGGAACGATCCTGTGACTGAGAGATGAATGATCCTGTGCCTGAGAGATGATGCCGCCTTGGAAAGGAATGATCCTGTTCCAGAGAGATGAATGATCCTGTGCCTAATAGGTGATGCCGCCTTGGAAAGGAATGATCCTGTGCCTGAGAGATGATGCCGCCTTGGAAAGGAATGATCCTGTTCCAGAGAGATGAATGATCCTGTGCCTGAGAGATGATGCCGCCTTGCAAAGGAATGATCCTGTGTCTGAGAGATGAATGATCCTGTGCCTAAGACCCCTGTGCCTGAGAGATGATGCCGCCTTGGAAAGGAATGATCCTGTGCCTGAGAATTGAATGATCCTGTGCCTAAGAGATGATGCCGTCTTGGAAAGGAATGATCCTGTGCCAGAGAGATGATACCGCCTTGGAAAGGAATGATCCTGTGCCTGAGAGATGAATGATCCTGTGCCTAAGAGGTGATGCCGCATTGGAAAGGAATGATCCTGGGCCTGAGAGATGATGCCGCCTTGGAAAGGAATGATCCTGTGCCTGAGAGATGATGCCGCCTTGGAAAGGAATGATCCTGTGCCTGAGAGATGAATGATCCTGTGCCTGAGAGTCCTGTGCCTGAGAGATGATGCCGCCTTGCAAAGGAATGATCCTGTGCCTGAGAATTGAATGATCCTGTGCCTAAGAGATGATGCCGTCTTGGAAAGGAATGATCCTGTGTCTGAGAGATGATGCCGCCTCGCAAATGAATGATCCTGTGCCTGAGAGTCCTGTGCCTGAGAGATGATGCCACCTTGGAAAGGAATGATCCTGGGCCTGAGAGATGAATGATCCTGTGCCGGAGACTCCTGTGCCTGAGAGATGATGCCGCCTTGGAAAGGAATGATCCTGTGCCTGAGAGATGAATGAACCTGTGCCGAAGAGATGATGCAGCCTTGGAAAGGAATGATCCTGTGCCTGTGAGATGATGCCGCCTTGCAAAGGAATGACCCTGTGCCTTAGAGATGAATGATCCTGTGGCTGAGAGTCCTGTTCTTGAGAGATGATGCCGCCTTGGAAAGGAATGATCCTGTGCCTGAGAGATGATGCCGCCTTGGAAAGGAATGATCCTGAGCCTGAGAGATGAATGATCCTGTGCCTAAGAGGTGATGCCGCCTTGGAAAGGAATGATCCTGGGCCTGAGAGATGAATGATCCTGTGCCTGAGAGTCCTGTGCCTGAGAGATGATGCCGCCTTGGAAAGGAATGATCCTGTGCCTGAGAGATGATGCCGCCTAGGAAAGGAATGATGCTGTGCCTGAGAGATGATGCCGCATTGGAAAGGAATGATCCTGTGCCTGAGAGATGAATGATCCTGTGCCTGAGAGTCCTGTGCCTGAGATATGATGCCGCCTTGCAAAGGAATGATCCTGTGCCTGAGAGATGATTGATCCTGTGCCTGAGACTCCTGTGCCTAAGAGATGATGCCGCCTAGGAAAGGAATGATCCTGGGCCTGAGAGATGAATGATCCTGTGCCGGAGACTCCTGTGCCTGAGAGATGATGCCGCCTTGGAAAGGAATGATCCTGTGCCTGAGAGATGAATGAACCTGTGCCGAAGAGATGATGCAGCCTTGGAAAGGAATGATCCTGTGCCTGTGAGATGATGCCGCCTTGCAAAGGAATGACCCTGTGCCTTAGAGATGAATGATCCTGTGGCTGAGAGTCCTGTTCTTGAGAGATGATGCCGCCTTGGAAAGGAATGATCCTGTGCCTGAGAGATGATGCCGCCTTGGAAAGGAATGATCCTGTGCCTGAGAGATGAATGATCCTGTGCCTAAGAGGTGATGCCGCCTTGGAAAGGAATGATCCTGGGCCTGAGAGATGAATGATCCTGTGCCTGAGAGTCCTGTGCCTGAGAGATGATGCCGCCTTGGAAAGGAATGATCCTGTGCCTGAGAGATGATGCCGCCTAGGAAAGGAATGATCCTGTGCCTGAGAGATGATGCCGCCCTGGAAAGGAATGATCCTGTGCCTGAGAGATGAATGATCCTGTGCCTGAGAGATGATGCCGCCTTGGAAAGGAATGATCCTGTTCCAGAGAGATGAATGATCCTGTGCCTAATAGGTGATGCCGCCTTGGAAAGGAATGATCCTGTGCCTGAGAGATGATGCCGCCTTGGAAAGGAATGATCCTGTTCCAGAGAGATGAATGATCCTGTGCCTGAGAGATGATGCCGCCTTGCAAAGGAATGATCCTGTGTCTGAGAGATGAATGATCCTGTGCCTAAGACTCCTGTGCCTGAGAGATGATGCCGCCTTGGAAAGGAATGATCCTGTGCCTGAGAATTGAATGATCCTGTGCCTAAGAGATGATGCCGTCTTGGAAAGGAATGATCCTGTGCCAGAGAGATGATACCGCCTTGGAAAGGAATGATCCTGTGCCTGAGAGATGAATGATCCTGTGCCTAAGAGGTGATGCCGCATTGGAAAGGAATGATCTTGGGCCTGAGAGATGATGCCGCCTTGGAAAGGAATGATCCTGTGCCTGAGAGATGATGCCGCCTTGGAAAGGAATGATCCTGTGCCTGAGAGATGAATGATCCTGTGCCTGAGAGTCCTGTGCCTGAGAGATGATGCCGCCTTGCAAAGGAATGATCCTGTGCCTGAGAATTGAATGATCCTGTGCCTAAGAGATGATGCCGTCTTGGAAAGGAATGATCCTGTGTCTGAGAGATGATGCCGCCTCGCAAATGAATGATCCTGTGCCTGAGAGTCCTGTGCCTGAGAGATGATGCCACCTTGGAAAGGAATGATCCTGGGCCTGAGAGATGAATGATCCTGTGCCAGAGACTCCTGTGCCTGAGAGATGATGCCGCCTTGGAAAGGAATGATCCTGTGCCTGAGAGATGAATGAACCTGTGCCGAAGAGATGATGCAGCCTTGGAAAGGAATGATCCTGTGCCTGTGAGATGATGCCGCCTTGCAAAGGAATGACCCTGTGCCTTAGAGATGAATGATCCTGTGGCTGAGAGTCCTGTTCTTGAGAGATGATGCCGCCTTGGAAAGGAATGATCCTGTGCCTGAGAGATGATGCCGCCTTGGAAAGGAATGATCCTGTGCCTGAGAGATGAATGATCCTGTGCCTAAGAGGTGATGCTGCCTTGGAAAGGAATGATCCTGGGCCTGAGAGATGAATGATCCTGTGCCTGAGAGTCCTGTGCCTGAGAGATGATGCCGCCTTGGAAAGGAATGATCCTGTGCCTGAGAGATGATGCCGCCTAGGAAAGGAATGATGCTGTGCCTGAGAGATGATGCCGCATTGGAATGGAATGATCCTGTGCCTGAGAGATGAATGATCCTGTGCCTGAGAGTCCTGTGCCTGAGAGATGATGCTGCCTTGCAAAGGAATGATCCTGTGCCTGAGAGATGATTGATCCTGTGCCTGAGACTCCTGTGCCTAAGAGATGATGCCGCCTAGGAAAGGAATGATCCTGTGCCTGATAATTGAATGATCCTGTGCCTAAGAGATGATGCCGTCTTGGAAAGGAATGATCCTGTGTCTGAGAGATGATGCCGCCTCGCAAAGGAATGATCCTGTGCCTGAGAGTCCTGTGCCTGAGATATGATGCCGCCTTGGAAAGGAATGATCCTGTGCCTGAGAGATGAATGATCCTGTGCCGGAGACTCCTGTGCCTGAGAGATGATGCCGCCTTGGAAAGGAATGATCCTGTGCCTGAGAGATGAATGAACCTGTGCCTAAGAGATGATGCCGCCTTGGAAAGGAATGATCCTGTGCCTGGGAGATGGTGCCGCCTTGCAAAGGAATGACCCTGTGCCTTAGAGATGAATGATCCTGTGGCTGAGAGTCCTGTTCTTGAGAGATGATGCCGCCTTGGAAAGGAATGATCCTGTGCCTGAGAGATGATGCCGCCTTGGAAAGGAATGATCCTGTGCTGAGAGATGAATGATCCTGTGCCTAAGAGGTGATGCCGCCTTGGAAAGGAATGATCCTGTGCTTGAGAGATGATGCCGCCTTGGAAAGGAATGATCCTGTGCCTGAGAGCTGAATGATCCTGTGCCTGAGAGATGATGCCGCCTTGGAAAGGAATGATCCTGTGCCGGAGATATGATTGATCCTGTGCCTAAGAGATAATGCTGCCTTGGAAAGGAATGATCCTGTGCCTGAGAGGTGAATGATCCTGTGCCGGAGACTCCTGTGCCTGAGAGATGATGCCGCCTTGGGAAGGAATGATCCTGTGCCTGAGAGATGAATGATCCTGTGCCTGTGAGATGATGCCGCCTTGCAAAGGAATGACCCTGTGCCTTAGAGATGAATGATCCTGTGGCTGAGAGTCCTGTTCTTGAGAGATGATGCCGCCTTGGAAAGGAATGATCCTGTGCCTGAGAGATGATGCCGCCTTGGAAAGGAATGATCCTGTGCCTGAGAGATGAATGATCCTGTGCCTAAGAGGTGATGCTGCCTTGGAAAGGAATGATCCTGGGCCTGAGAGATGAATGATCCTGTGCCTGAGAGTCCTGTGCCTGAGAGATGATGCCGCCTTGGAAAGGAATGATCCTGTGCCTGAGAGATGATGCCGCCTAGGAAAGGAATGATGCTGTGCCTGAGAGATGATGCCGCATTGGAATGGAATGATCCTGTGCCTGAGAGATGAATGATCCTGTGCCTGAGAGTCCTGTGCCTGAGAGATGATGCCGCCTTGCAAAGGAATGATCCTGTGCCTGAGAGATGATTGATCCTGTGCCTGAGACTCCTGTGCCTAAGAGATGATGCCGCCTAGGAAAGGAATGATCCTGTGCCTAATAATTGAATGATCCTGTGCCTAAGAGATGATGCCGTCTTGGAAAGGAATGATCCTGTGTCTGAGAGATGATGCCGCCTCGCAAAGGAATGATCCTGTGCCTGAGAGTCCTGTGCCTGAGATATGATGCCGCCTTGGAAAGGAATGATCCTGTGCCTGAGAGATGAATGATCCTGTGCCGGAGACTCCTGTGCCTGAGAGATGATGCCGCCTTGGAAAGGAATGATCCTGTGCCTGAGAGATGAATGAACCTGTGCCTAAGAGATGATGCCGCCTTGGAAAGGAATGATCCTGTGCCTGGGAGATGGTGCCGCCTTGCAAAGGAATGACCCTGTGCCTTAGAGATGAATGATCCTGTGGCTGAGAGTCCTGTTCTTGAGAGATGATGCCGCCTTGGAAAGGAATGATCCTGTGCCTGAGAGATGATGCCGCCTTGGAAAGGAATGATCCTGTGCTGAGAGATGAATGATCCTGTGCCTAAGAGGTGATGCCGCCTTGGAAAGGAATGATCCTGTGCTTGAGAGATGATGCCGCCTTGGAAAGGAATGATCCTGTGCCTGAGAGCTGAATGATCCTGTGCCTGAGAGATGATGCCGCCTTGGAAAGGAATGATCCTGTGCCGGAGATATGATTGATCCTGTGCCTAAGAGATAATGCTGCCTTGGAAAGGAATGATCCTGTGCCTGAGAGGTGAATGATCCTGTGCCGGAGACTCCTGTGCCTGAGAGATGATGCCGCCTTGGGAAGGAATGATCCTGTGCCTGAGAGATGAATGATCCTGTGCCTAAGAGATGATGCCGCCTTGGAAAGGAATGATCCTGTGCCTGGGAGATGATGCCGCCTTGCAAAGGAATGACCCTGTGCCTGAGAGATGAATGATCCTGTGGCTGAGAGTCCTGTTCTTGAGAGATGATGCCGCCTTGGAAAGTAATGATCCTGTGCCTCAGAGATGATGCCGTCTTGGAAAGGAATGATCCTGTGCCTGAGAGATGAATGATCCTGTGCCTAAGAGGTGATGCCGCCTTGGAAAGGAATGATCCTGTGCCTGAGAGATGAATGATCCTGTACCTGAGAGATGATGCAGCCTTGGAAAGGAATGATCCTGTGCCTGAGAGATGATGCCGCCTTGGAAAGGAATGATCCTGTGCCTGAGAGCTGAGTGATCCTGTGCCTGAGAGATGATGCCGCCTTGGAAAGGAATGATCATGTGCCGGAGATATGAATCATCCTGTGCCTAAGAGATGATGCCGCCTTGGAAAGGAATGATCCTGTGCCTGAGAGATGATGCCGCCTTGGAAAGGAATGATCCTGTGCCTGAGAGTCCTGTGCCTGAAAGATGATGCCGCCTTGCAAAGGAATGATCCTGTGCCTGAGAGATGATTGATCTTTTGCCTGAGACTCCTGTGCCTGAGAGACAATGCCGCCTTGGAAAGGAATGATCCTGTCCCTGAGAGATGAATGAACCTGTGCTTAAGAGATGATGCCACCTTGCAAAGGAATGATCCTGTGCCTGAGAGATGATGCTGCCTCGGAAAGGAATGATCCTGGGCCTGAGAGATGAATGATCCTGTGCCTGAGAGTCCTGTGCCTGAGAGATGATGCCGCCTTGGAAAGGAATGATCCTGTGCCTGAGAGATGATGCCGCCTTGGAAAGGAATGATCCTGTGCCTGAGAGATGAATGATCCTGTGCCTGAGAGTCCTGTGCCTGAGAGATGATGCCGCCTTGCAAAGGAATGATCCTGTGCCTGAGAATTGAATGATCCTGTGCCTAAGAGATGATGCCGTCTTGGAAAGGAATGATCCTGTGTCTGAGAGATGATGCCGCCTCGCAAATGAATGATCCTGTGCCTGAGAGTCCTGTGCCTGAGAGATGATGCCGCCTTGGAAAGGAATGATCCTGGGCCTGAGAGATGAATGATCCTGTGCCGGAGACTCCTGTGCCTGAGAGATGATGCCGCCTAGGAAAGGAATGATGCTGTGCCTGAGAGATGATGCCGCATTGGAATGGAATGATCCTGTGCCTGAGAGATGAATGATCCTGTGCCTGAGAGTCCTGTGCCTGAGAGATGATGCCGCCTTGCAAAGGAATGATCCTGTGCCTGAGAGATGATTGATCCTGTGCCTGAGACTCCTGTGCCTAAGAGATGATGCCGCCTAGGAAAGGAATGATCCTGTGCCTGATAATTGAATGATCCTGTGCCTAAGAGATGATGCCGTCTTGGAAAGGAATGATCCTGTGTCTGAGAGATGATGCCGCCTCGCAAAGGAATGATCCTGTGCCTGAGAGTCCTGTGCCTGAGATATGATGCCGCCTTGGAAAGGAATGATCCTGTGCCTGAGAGATGAATGATCCTGTGCCGGAGACTCCTGTGCCTGAGAGATGATGCCGCCTTGGAAAGGAATGATCCTGTGCCTGAGAGATGAATGAACCTGTGCCTAAGAGATGATGCCGCCTTGGAAAGGAATGATCCTGTGCCTGGGAGATGGTGCCGCCTTGCAAAGGAATGACCCTGTGCCTTAGAGATGAATGATCCTGTGGCTGAGAGTCCTGTTCTTGAGAGATGATGCCGCCTTGGAAAGGAATGATCCTGTGCCTGAGAGATGATGCCGCCTTGGAAAGGAATGATCCTGTGCTGAGAGATGAATGATCCTGTGCCTAAGAGGTGATGCCGCCTTGGAAAGGAATGATCCTGTGCTTGAGAGATGATGCCGCCTTGGAAAGGAATGATCCTGTGCCTGAGAGCTGAATGATCCTGTGCCTGAGAGATGATGCCGCCTTGGAAAGGAATGATCCTGTGCCGGAGATATGATTGATCCTGTGCCTAAGAGATAATGCTGCCTTGGAAAGGAATGATCCTGTGCCTGAGAGGTGAATGATCCTGTGCCTGAGACTCCTGTGCCTGAGAGATGATGCCGCCTTGGGAAGGAATGATCCTGTGCCTGAGAGATGAATGATCCTGTGCCTAAGAGATGATGCCGCCTTGGAAAGGAATGATCCTGTGCCTGGGAGATGATGCCGCCTTGCAAAGGAATGACCCTGTGCCTGAGAGATGAATGATCCTGTGGCTGAGAGTCCTGTTCTTGAGAGATGATGCCGCCTTGGAAAGTAATGATCCTGTGCCTCAGAGATGATGCCGTCTTGGAAAGGAATGATCCTGTGCCTGAGAGATGAATGATCCTGTGCCTAAGAGGTGATGCCGCCTTGGAAAGGAATGATCCTGTGCCTGAGAGATGAATGATCCTGTACCTGAGAGATGATGCAGCCTTGGAAAGGAATGATCCTGTGCCTGAGAGATGATGCCGCCTTGGAAAGGAATGATCCTGTGCCTGAGAGCTGAGTGATCCTGTGCCTGAGAGATGATGCCGCCTTGGAAAGGAATGATCATGTGCCGGAGATATGAATCATCCTGTGCCTAAGAGATGATGCCGCCTTGGAAAGGAATGATCCTGTGCCTGAGAGATGATGCCGCCTTGGAAAGGAATGATCCTGTGCCTGAGAGTCCTGTGCCTGAAAGATGATGCCGCCTTGCAAAGGAATGATCCTGTGCCTGAGAGATGATTGATCTTTTGCCTGAGACTCCTGTGCCTGAGAGACAATGCCGCCTTGGAAAGGAATGATCCTGTCCCTGAGAGATGAATGAACCTGTGCTTAAGAGATGATGCCACCTTGCAAAGGAATGATCCTGTGCCTGAGAGATGATGCTGCCTCGGAAAGGAATGATCCTGGGCCTGAGAGATGAATGATCCTGTGCCTGAGAGTCCTGTGCCTGAGAGATGATGCCGCCTTGGAAAGGAATGATCCTGTGCCTGAGAGATGATGCCGCCTTGGAAAGGAATGATCCTGTGCCTGAGAGATGAATGATCCTGTGCCTGAGAGTCCTGTGCCTGAGAGATGATGCCGCCTTGCAAAGGAATGATCCTGTGCCTGAGAATTGAATGATCCTGTGCCTAAGAGATGATGCCGTCTTGGAAAGGAATGATCCTGTGTCTGAGAGATGATGCCGCCTCGCAAATGAATGATCCTGTGCCTGAGAGTCCTGTGCCTGAGAGATGATGCCGCCTTGGAAAGGAATGATCCTGGGCCTGAGAGATGAATGATCCTGTGCCGGAGACTCCTGTGCCTGAGAGATGATGCCGCCTTGGAAAGGAATGATCCTGTGCCTGAGAGATGAATGAACCTGTGCCGAAGAGATGATGCAGCCTTGGAAAGGAATGATCCTGTGCCTGGGAGATGATGCCGCCTTGCAAAGGAATGACCCAGTGCCTTAGAGATGAATGATCCTGTAGCTGAGAGTCCTGTTCTTGAGAGATGATGCCGCCTTGGAAAGGTATGATCCTGTGCCTGAGAGATGATGCCGCCTTGGAAAGGAATGATCCTGTGCCTGAGAGATGATGCCGCCTAGGAAAGGAATGATCCTGTGCCTGAGAGATGATGCCGCCCTGGAAAGGAATGATCCTGTGCCTGAGAGATGAATGATGCTGTGCCTGAGAGTCCTGTGCCTGAGAGATGATGCCGCCTTGCAAAGGAATGATCCTGTGTCTGAGAGATGAATGATCCTGTGCCTAAGACTCCTGTGCCTGAGAGATGATGCCGCCTTGGAAAGGAATGATCCTGTGCCTGAGAATTGAATGATCCTGTGCCTAAGAGATGATGCCGTCTTGGAAAGGAATGATCCTGTGCCTGAGAGATGATGCCGCCTTGGAAAGGAATGATCCTGTGCCTGAGAGATGAATGATCCTGTGCCTAAGAGGTGATGCCGCATTGGAAAGGAATGATCCTGGGCCTGAGAGATGATGCCGCCTTGGAAAGGAATGATCCTGTGCCTGAGAGATGATGCCGCCTTGGAAAGGAATGATCCTGTGCCTGAGAGATGAATGATCCTGTGCCTGAGAGTCCTGTGCCTGAGAGATGATGCCGCCTTGCAAAGGAATGATCCTGTGCCTGAGAATTGAATGATCCTGTGCCTAAGAGATGATGCCGTCTTGGAAAGGAATGATCCTGTGTCTGAGAGATGATGCCGCCTCGCAAATGAATGATCCTGTGCCTGAGAGTCCTGTGCCTGAGAGATGATGCCGCCTTGGAAAGGAATGATCCTGGGCCTGAGAGATGAATGATCCTGTGCCGGAGACTCCTGTGCCTGAGAGATGATGCCGCCTTGGAAAGGAATGATCCTGTGCCTGAGAGATGAATGAACCTGTGCCGAAGAGATGATGCAGCCTTGGAAAGGAATGATCCTGTGCCTGTGAGATGATGCCGCCTTGCAAAGGAATGATCCTGTGCCTGAGAGATGAATGATCCTGTGGCTGAGAGTCCTGTTCTTGAGAGATGATGCCGCCTTGGAAAGGAATGATCCTGTGCCTGAGAGATGATGCCGCCTCGGAAAGGAATGATCCTGTGCCTGAGAGATGAATGATCCTGTGCCTAAGAGGTGATGCCGCCTTGGAAAGGAATGATCCTGGGCCTGAGAGATGAATGATCCTGTGCCTGAGAGTCCTGTGCCTGAGAGATGATGCCGCCTTGGAAAGGAATGATCCTGAGCCTGAGAGATGATGCCGCCTAGGAAAGGAATGATCCTGTGCCTGAGAGATGATGCCGCATTGGAAAGGAATGATCCTGTGCCTGAGAGATGAATGATCCTGTGCCTGAGAGTCCTGTGCCTGAGAGATGATGCCGCCTTGCAAAGGAATGATCCTGTGCCTGAGAGATGATTGATCCTGTGCCTGAGACTCCTGTGCCTAAGAGATGATGCCGCCTAGGAAAGGAATGATCCTGTGCCTGATAATTGAATGATCCTGTGCCTAAGAGATGATGCCGTCTTGGAAAGGAATGATCCTGTGTCTGAGAGATGATGCCGCCTCGCAAAGGAATGATCCTGTGCCTGAGAGTCCTGTGCCTGAGATATAATGCCGCCTTGGAAAGGAATGATCCTGTGCCTGAGAGATGAATGATCCTGTGCCGGAGACTCCTGTGCCTGAGAGATGATGCCGCCTTGGAAAGGAATGATCCTGTGCCTGAGAGATGAATGAACCTGTGCCTAAGAGATGATGCCGCCTTGGAAAGGAATGATCCTGTGCCTGGGAGATGGTGCCGCCTTGCAAAGGAATGACCCTGTGCCTTAGAGATGAATGATCCTGTGGCTGAGAGTCCTGTTCTTGAGAGATGATGCCGCCTTGGAAAGGAATGATCCTGTGCCTGAGAGATGATGCCGCCTTGGAAAGGAATGATCCTGTGCTGAGAGATGAATGATCCTGTGCCTAAGAGGTGATGCCGCCTTGGAAAGGAATGATCCTGTGCTTGAGAGATGATGCCGCCTTGGAAAGGAATGATCCTGTGCCTGAGAGCTGAATGATCCTGTGCCTGAGAGATGATGCCGCCTTGGAAAGGAATGATCCTGTGCCGGAGATATGATTGATCCTGTGCCTAAGAGATAATGCTGCCTTGGAAAGGAATGATCCTGTGCCTGAGAGGTGAATGATCCTGTGCCGGAGACTCCTGTGCCTGAGAGATGATGCCGCCTTGGGAAGGAATGATCCTGTGCCTGAGAGATGAATGATCCTGTGCCTAAGAGATGATGCCGCCTTGGAAAGGAATGATCCTGTGCCTGGGAGATGATGCCGCCTTGCAAAGGAATGACCCTGTGCCTGAGAGATGAATGATCCTGTGGCTGAGAGTCCTGTTCTTGAGAGATGATGCCGCCTTGGAAAGGAATGATCCTGTGCCTCAGAGATGATGCCGTCTTGGAAAGGAATGATCCTGTGCCTGAGAGATGAATGATCCTGTGCCTAAGAGGTGATGCCACCTTGGAAAGGAATGATCCTGTGCCTGAGAGATGAATGATCCTGTACCTGAGAGATGATGCAGCCTTGGAAAGGAATGATCCTGTGCCTGAGAGATGATGCCGCCTTGGAAAGGAATGATCCTGTGCCTGAGAGCTGAGTGATCCTGTGCCTGAGAGAAGATGCCGCCTTGCAAAGGAATGACCCAGTGCCTTAGAGATGAATGATCCTGTAGCTGAGAGTCCTGTTCTTGAGAGATGATGCCGCCTTGGAAAGGTATGATCCTGTGCCTGAGAGATGATGCCGCCTTGGAAAGGAATGATCCTGTGCCTGAGAGATGAATGATCCTGTGCCTATGAGGTGATGCCGCCTTGGAAAGGAATGATCCTGGGCCTGAGAGATGAATGATCCTGTGCCTGAGAGTCCTGTGCCTGAGAGATGATGCCGCCTTGGAAAGGAATGATCCTGTGCCTGAGAGATGATGCCGCCTAGGAAAGGAATGATCCTGTGCCTGAGAGATGATGCCGCCCTGGAAAGGAATGATCCTGTGCCTGAGAGATGAATGATCCTGTGCCTGAGAGTCCTGTGCCTGAGAGATGATGCCGCCTTGCAAAGGAATGATCCTGTGTCTGAGAGATGAATGATCCTGTGCCTAAGACTCCTGTGCCTGAGAGATGATGCCGCCTTGGAAAGGAATGATCCTGTGCCTGAGAATTGAATGATCCTGTGCCTAAGAGATGATGCCGTCTTGGAAAGGAATGATCCTGTGCCTGAGAGATGATGCCGCCTTGGAAAGGAATGATCCTGTGCCTGAGAGATGAATGATCCTGTGCCTAAGAGGTGATGCCGCATTGGAAAGGAATGATCCTGGGCCTGAGAGATGATGCCGCCTTGGAAAGGAATGATCCTGTGCCTGAGAGATGATGCCGCCTTGGAAAGGAATGATCCTGTGCCTGAGAGATGAATGATCCTGTGCCTGAGAGTCCTGTGCCTGAGAGATGATGCCGCCTTGCAAAGGAATGATCCTGTGCCTGAGAATTGAATGATCCTGTGCCTAAGAGATGATGCCGTCTTGGCAAGGAATGATCCTGTGTCTGAGAGATGATGCCGCCTCGCAAATGAATGATCCTGTGCCTGAGAGTCCTGTGCCTGAGAGATGATGCCGCCTTGGAAAGGAATGATCCTGGGCCTGAGAGATGAATGATCCTGTGCCGGAGACTCCTGTGCCTGAGAGATGATGCCGCCTTGGAAAGGAATGATCCTGTGCCTGAGAGATGAATGAACCTGTGCCGAAGAGATGATGCAGCCTTGGAAAGGAATGATCCTGTGCCTGTGAGATGATGCCGCCTTGCAAAGGAATGACCCTGTGCCTTAGAGATGAATGATCCTGTGGCTGAGAGTCCTGTTCTTGAGAGATGATGCCGCCTTGGAAAGGAATGATCCTGTGCCTGAGAGATGATGCCGCCTTGGAAAGGAATGATCCTGTGCCTGAGAGATGAATGATCCTGTGCCTAAGAGGTGATGCCGCCTTGGAAAGGAATGATCCTGGGCCTGAGAGATGAATGATCCTGTGCCTGAGAGTCCTGTGCCTGAGAGATGATGCCGCCTTGGAAAGGAATGATCCTGTGCCTGAGAGATGATGCCTCCTAGGAAAGGAATGATCCTGTGCCTGAGAGATGATGCCGCATTGGAAAGGAATGATCCTGTGCCTGAGAGATGAATGATCCTGTGCCTGAGAGTCCTGTGCCTGAGAGATGATGCCGCCTTGCAAAGGAATGATCCTGTGCCTGAGAGATGATTGATCCTGTGCCTGAGACTCCTGTGCCTAAGAGATGATGCCGCTTAGGAAAGGAATGATCCTGTGCCTGATAATTGAATGATCCTGTGCCTAAGAGATGATGCCGTCTTGGAAAGGAATGATCCTGTGTCTGAGAGATGATGCCGCCTCGCAAAGGAATGATCCTGTGCCTGAGAGTCCTGTGCCTGAGATATGATGCCGCCTTGGAAAGGAATGATCCTGTGCCTGAGAGATGAATGATCCTGTGCCGGAGACTCCTGTGCCTGAGAGATGATGCCGCCTTGGAAAGGAATGATCCTGTGCCTGAGAGATGAATGAACCTGTGCCTAAGAGATGATGCCGCCTTGGAAAGGAATGATCCTGTGCCTGGGAGATGGTGCCGCCTTGCAAAGGAATGACCCTGTGCCTTAGAGATGAATCATCCTGTGGCTGAGAGTCCTGTTCTTGAGAGATGATGCCGCCTTGGAAAGGAATGATCCTGTGCCTGAGAGATGATGCCGCCTTGGAAAGGAATGATCCTGTGCTGAGAGATGAATGATCCTGTGCCTAAGAGGTGATGCCGCCTTGGAAAGGAATGATCCTGTGCTTGAGAGAAGATGCCGCCTTGGAAAGGAATGATCCTGTGCCTGAGAGCTGAATGATCCTGTGCCTGAGAGATGATGCCGCCTTGGAAAGGAATGATCCTGTGCCGGAGATATGATTGATCCTGTGCCTAAGAGATAATGCTGCCTTGGAAAGGAATGATCCTGTGCCTGAGAGGTGAATGATCCTGTGCCTAAGAGATGATGCCGCCTTGGAAAGGAATGATCCTGTGCCTGGGAGATGATGCCGCCTTGCAAAGGAATGACCCTGTGCCTGAGAGATGAATGATCCTGTGGCTGAGAGTCCTGTTCTTGAGAGATGATGCCGCCTTGGAAAGGAATGATCCTGTGCCTCAGAGATGATGCCGTCTTGGAAAGGAATGATCCTGTGCCTGAGAGATGAATGATCCTGTGCCTAAGAGGAGATGCCGCCTTGGAAAGGAATAATCCTGTGCCTGAGAGATGAATGATCCTGTACCTGAGAGATGATGCAGCCTTGGAAAGGAATGATCCTGTGCCTGTGAGATGATGCCGCCTTGGAAAGGAATGATCCTGTGCCTGAGAGCTGAGTGATCCTGTGCCTGAGAGATGATGCCGCCTTGGAAAGGAATGATCATGTGCCGGAGATATGAATCATCCTGTGCCTAAGAGATGATGCCGCCATGGAAAGGAATGATCCTGTGCCTGAGAGATGATGCCGCCTTGGAAAGGAATGATCCTGTGCCTGAGAGATGAATGATCCTGTGCCTGAGAGTCCTGTGCCTGAAAGATGATGCCGCCTTGCAAAGGAATCATCCTGTGCCTGAGAGATGATTGATCTATTGCCTGAGACTCCTGTGCCTTAGAGACAATGCCGCCTTGGAAAGGAATGATCCTGTCCCTGAGAGATGAATGATCCTGTGCTTAAGAGATGATGCCACCTTGGAAAGGAATGATCCTGTGCCTGAGAGATGATGCTGCCTCGGAAAGGAATGATCCTGGGCCTGAGAGATGAATGATCCTGTGCCTGAGAGTCCTGTGCCTGAGAGATGATGCCGCCTTGGAAAGGAATGATCCTGTGCCTGAGAGATGATGCCGCCTTGGAAAGGAATGATCCTGTGCCTGAGAGATGAATGATCCTGTGCCTGAGAGTCCTGTGCCTGAGAGATGATGCCGCCTTGCAAAGGAATGATCCTGTGCCTGAGAATTGAATGATCCTGTGCCTAAGAGATGATGCCGTCTTGGAAAGGAATGATCCTGTGTCTGAGAGATGATGCCGCCTCGCAAATGAATGATCCTGTGCCTGAGAGTCCTGTGCCTGAGAGATGATGCCGCCTTGGAAAGGAATGATCCTGGGCCTGAGAGATGAATGATCCTGTGCCGGAGACTCCTGTGCCTGAGAGATGATGCCGCCTTGGAAAGGAATGATCCTGTGCCTGAGAGATGAATGAACCTGTGCCGAAGAGATGATGCAGCCTTGGAAAGGAATGATCCTGTGCCTGGGAGATGATGCCGCCTTGCAAAGGAATGACCCAGTGCCTTAGAGATGAATGATCCTGTGGCTGAGAGTCCTGTTCTTGAGAGATGATACCGCCTTGGAAAGGAATGATCCTGGGCCTGAGAGATGAATGATCCTGTGCCTGAGAGTCCTGTGCCTGAGAGATGATGCCGCCTTGGAAAGGAATTATCCTGTGCCTGAGAGATGATGCCGCCTAGGAAAGGAATGATCCTGTGCCTCAGAGATGATGCCGCCCTGGAAAGGAATGATCCTGTGCCTGAGAGATGAATGATCCTGTGCCTGAGAGTCCTGTGCCTGAGAGATGATGCCGCCTTGGAAAGGAATGATCCTGTGCCTGAGAATTGAATGATCCTGTGCCTGAGAGTCCTGTGCCTGAGAGATGATGCCGCCTTGGAAAGGAATGATCCTGTGCCTGAGAGATGATGCCGCCTAGGAAAGGAATGATCCTGTGCCTGAGAGATGATGCCGCATTGGAAAGGAATGATCCTGTGCCTGAGAGATGAATGATCCTGTGCCTGAGAGTCCTGTGCCTGAGAGATGATGCCGCCTTGCAAAGGAATGATCCTGTGCCTGAGAGATGATTGATCCTGTGCCTGGGACTCCTGTGCCTGAGAGATGATGCCGCCTAGGAAAGGAATGATCCTGTGCCTGATAATTGAATGATCCTGTGCCTAAGAGATGATGCCGTCTTGGAAAGGAATGATCCTGTGTCTGAGAGATGATGCCGCCTCGCAAAGGAATGATCCTGTGCCTGAGAGTCCTGTGCCTGAGATATGATGCCGCCTTGGAAAGGAATGATCCTGTGCCTGAGAGATGAATGATCCTGTGCCGGAGACTCCTGTGCCTGAGAGATGATGCCGCCTTGGAAAGGAATGATCCTGTGCCTGAGAGATGAATGAACCTGTGCCTAAGAGATGATGCCGCCTTGGAAAGGAATGATCCTGTGCCTGGGAGATGGTGCCGCCTTGCAAAGGAATGACCCTGTGCCTTAGAGATGAATGATCCTGTGGCTGAGAGTCCTGTTCTTGAGAGATGATGCCGCCTTGGAAAGGAATGATCCTGTGCCTGAGAGATGATGCCGCCTTGGAAAGGAATGATCCTGTGCTGAGAGATGAATGATCCTGTGCCTAAGAGGTGATGCCGCCTTGGAAAGGAATGATCCTGTGCTTGAGAGATGATGCCGCCTTGGAAAGGAATGATCCTGTGCCTGAGAGCTGAATGATCCTGTGCCTGAGAGATGATGCCGCCTTGCAAAGGAATGATCCTGTGCCTGAGAGCTGAATGATCCTGTGCCTGAGAGATGATGCCGCCTTGGAAAGGAATGATCCTGTGCCGGAGATATGATTGATCCTGTGCCTAAGAGATAATGCTGCCTTGGAAAGGAATGATCCTGTGCCTGAGAGGTGAATGATCCTGTGCCGGAGACTCCTGTGCCTGGGAGATGATGCCGCCTTGCAAAGGAATGACCCTGTGCCTGAGAGATGAATGATCCTGTGGCTGAGAGTCCTGTTCTTGAGAGATGATGCCGCCTTGGAAAGGAATGATCCTGTGCCTCAGAGATGATGCCGTCTTGGAAAGGAATGATCCTGTGCCTGAGAGATGAATGATCCTGTGTCTAAGAGGTGATGCCGCCTTGGAAAGGAATGATCCTGTGCCTGAGAGATGAATGATACTGTACCTGAGAGATGATGCAGCCTTGGAAAGGAATGATCCTGTGCCTGAGAGATGATGCCGCGTTGGAAAGGAATGATCCTGTGCCTGAGAGCTGAGTGATCCTGTGCCTGAGAGATGATGCCGCCTTGGAAAGGAATGATCATGTGCCGGAGATATGAATCATCCTGTGCCTAAGAGATGATGCCGCCTTGGAAAGGAATGATCCTGTGCCTGAGAGATGATGCCGCCTTGGAAAGGAATGATCCTGTGCCTGAGAGATGAATGATCCTGTGCCTGAGAGTCCTGTGCCTGAAAGATGATGCCGCCTTGCAAAGGAATGATCCTGTGCCTGAGAGATGATTGATCTATTGCCTGAGACTCCTGTGCCTGAGAGACAATGCCGCCTTGGAAAGGAATGATCCTGTCCCTGAGAGATGAATGATCCTGTGCTTAAGAGATGATGCCACCTTGGAAAGGAATGATCCTGTGCCTGAGAGATGATGCTGCCTCGGAAAGGAATGATCCTGGGCCTGAGAGATGAATGATCCTGTGCCTGAGAGTCCTGTGCCTGAGAGATGATGCCGCCTTGGAAAGGAATGATCCTGTGCCTGAGAGATGATGCCGCCTTGGAAAGGAATGATCCTGGGCCTGAGAGATGAATGATTCTGTGCCGGAGACTCCTGTGCCTGAGAGATGATGCCGCCTTGGAAAGGAATGATCCTGTGCCGGAGAGATGAATGAACCTGTGCCGAAGAGATGATGCAGCCTTGGAAAGGAATGATCCTGTGCCTGGGAGATGATGCCGCCTTGCAAAGGAATGACCCAGTGCCTTAGAGATGAATGATCCTGTGGATGAGAGTCCTGTTCTTGAGAGATGATGCCGCCTTGGAAAGGAATGATCCTGTGCCTGAGAGATGATGCCGCCTTGGAAAGGAATGATCCTGTGCCTGAGAGATGAATGATCCTGTGCCTAAGAGGTGATGCCGCCTTGGAAAGGAATGATCCTGGGCCTGAGAGATGAATGATCCTGTGCCTGAGGGTCCTGTGCCTGAGAGATGATGCCGCCTTGGAAAGGAATGATCCTGTGCCTGTGAGATGATGCCGCCTCGGAAAGGAATGATCCTGTGCCTGAGAGATGATGCCGCCCTGGAAAGGAATGATCCTGTGCCTGAGAGATGAATGATCCTGTGCCTGAGAGTCCTGTGCCTGAGAGATGATGCCGCCTTGCAAAGGAATGATCCTGTGCCTGAGAGATGAATGATCCTGTGCCTAAGACTCCTGTGCCTGAGAGATGATGCCGCCTTGGAAAGGAATGATCCTGTGCCTGAGAATTGAATGATCCTGTGCCTAAGAGATGATGCCGTCTTGGAAAGGAATGATCCTGTGCCTGAGAGATGATGCCGCCTTGGAAAGGAATGATCCTGTGCCTGAGAGATGAATGATCCTGTGCCTAAGAGGTGATGCCGCATTGGAAAGGAATGATCCTGGGCCTGAGAGATGATGCCGCCTTGGAAAGGAATGATCCTGTGCCTGAGAGATGATGCCGCCTTGGAAAGGAATGATCCTGTGCCTGAGAGATGAATGATCCTGTACCTGAGAGTCCTGTGCCTGAGAGATGATGCCGCCTTGCAAAGGAATGATCCTGTGCCTGAGAATTGAATGATCCTGTGCCTAAGAGATGATGCCGTCTTGGAAAGGAATGATCCTGTGTCTGAGAGATGTTGCCGCCTCGCAAATGAATGATCCTGTGCCTGAGAGTCCTGTGCCTGAGAGATGATGCCGCCTTGGAAAGGAATGATCCTGGGCCTGAGAGATGAATGATCCTGTGCCGGAGACTCCTGTGCCTGAGAGATGATGCCGCCTTGGAAAGGAATGATCCTGTGCCTGAGAGATGAATGAACCTGTGCCGAAGAGATGATGCAGCCTTGGAAAGGAATGATCCTGTGCCTGTGAGATGATGCCGCCTTGCAAAGGAATGACCCTGTGCCTTAGAGATGAATGATCCTGTGGCTGAGAGTCCTGTTCTTGAGAGATGATGCCGCCTTGGAAAGGAATGATCCTGTGCCTGAGAGATGATGCCGCCTTGGAAAGGAATGATCCTGTGCCTGAGAGATGAATGATCCTGTGCCTAAGAGGTGATGCCGCCTTGGAAAGGAATGATCCTGGGCCTGAAAGATGAATGATCCTGTGCCTGAGAGTCCTGTGCCTGAGAGATGATGCTGCCTTGGAAAGGAATGATCCTGTGCCTGAGAGATGATGCCGCCTAGGAAAGGAATGATCCTGTGCCTGAGAGATGATGCCGCCTTGGAAAAGAATGATCCTGTGCCTGAGAGATGAATGATCCTGTGCCTGAGAGTCCTGTGCCTGAGAGATGATGCCGCCTTGCAAAGGAATGATCCTGTGCCTGAGAGATGAATGATCCTGTGCCTAAGACTCCTGTGCCTGAGAGATGATGCCGCCTTGGAAAGGAATGATCCTGTGCCTGAGAATTGAATGATCCTGTGCCTAAGAGATGATGCCGTCTTGGAAAGGAATGATCCTGTGCCTGAGAGATGATGCCGCCTTGGAAAGGAATGATCCTGTGCCTGAGAGATGAATTATCCTGTGCCTACGAGGTGATGCCGCATTGGAAAGGAATGATCCTGGGCCTGAGAGATGAATGATCCTGTGCCTGAGAGTCCTGTGCCTGAGAGATGATGCCGCCTTGGAAAGGAATGATCCTGTGCCTGAGAGATGATGCCGCCTAGGAAAAGAATGATATTGTGCCTGAGAGATGATGCCGCCTTTGAAAGGAATGATCCTGTGCCGGAAAGATTAATTATCCTGTGCCTAAGAGACGATGCCGCCTTGGAAAGGAATGATCCTGTGCCTGAGAGATGATACCGCCTTGGAAAGGAATGATCCTGTGCCTAAGAGATGAATGATCCTGTGCCTGAGAGTCCTGTGCCTGAGAGATGATGCCGCCTTGCAAAGGAATGATCCTGTGTCTGAGAGATGAATGATCCTGTGCCAGAGACTCCTTTGCCTGAGAGATGATGCCGCCTTGGAAAGGAATGATCCTGTGCCTGAGAGATGAATGATCCTGTGCCTAAGAGATGATGCCGCCTTGGAAAGGAATGATCCTGTGCCTTTGAGATTATGCCACCTTGCAAAGGAATGATCCTGTGCCTGAGAGATGAATGATCCTGTGCCTGAGAGTCCTGTGCCTGAGAGATGATGCAGCCTTGGAAAGGAATGATCCTGTGTCTGAGAGATGATGCCGCCTCGCAAATGAATGATCCTGTGCCTGAGAGTCCTGTGCCTGAGAGATGATGCCGCCTTGGAAAGGAATGATCCTGGGCCTGAGAGATGAATGATCGTGTGCCGGAGACTCCTGTGCCTGAGAGATGATGCCGCCTTGGAAAGGAATGATCCTGTGCCTGAGAGATGAATGAACCTGTGCCGAAGAGATGATGCAGCCTTGGAAAGGAATGATCCTGTGCCTGTGAGATGATGCCGCCTTGCAAAGGAATGACCCTGTGCCTTAGAGATGAATGATCCTGTGGCTGAGAGTCCTGTTCTTGAGAGATGATGCCGCCTTGGAAAGGAATGATCCTGTGCCTGAGAGATGATGCCGCCTTGGAAAGGAATGATCATGTGCCTGAGAGATGAATGATCCTGTGCCTAAGAGGTGATGCCGCCTTGGAAAGGAATGATCCTGGGCCTGAGAGGTGAATGATCCTGTGCCTGAGAGTCTGCCTGAGAGATGATGCCGCCTTGGAAAGGAATGATCCTGTGCCTGAGAGATGATGCCGCCTAGGAAAGGAATGATCCTGTGCCTGAGAGATGATGCCGCCTTGGAAAGGAATGATCCTGTGCCTGAGAGATGAATGATCCTGTGCCTGAGAGTCCTGTGCCTGAGAGATGATGCCGCCTTGCAAAGGAATGATCCTGTGCCTGAGAGATGAATGATCCTGTGCCTAAGACTCCTGTGCCTGAGAGATGATGCCGCCTTGGAAAGGAATGATCCTGTGCCTGAGAATTGAATGATCCTGTGCCTAAGAGATGATGCCGTCTTGGAAAGGAATGATCCTGTGCCTGAGAGATGATGCCGCCTTGGAAAGGAATGATCCTGTGCCTGAGAGATGAATTATCCTGTGCCTACGAGGTGATGCTGCATTGGAAAGGAATGATCCTGGGCCTGAGAGATGAATGATCCTGTGCCTGAGAGTCCTGTGCCTGAGAGATGATGCCGCCTTGTAAAGGAATGATCCTGTGCCTGAGAGATGATGCCGCCTAGGAAAGGAATGATCCTGTGCCTGAGAGATGATGCCGCCTTTGAAAGGAATGATCCTGTGCCGGAAAGATTAATTATCCTGTGCCTAAGGGACGATGCCGCCTTGGAAAGGAATGATCCTGTGCCTGAGAGATGATACCGCCTTGGAAAGGAATGATCCTGTGCCTAAGAGATGAATGATCCTGTGCCTGAGAGTCCTGTGCCTGAGAGATGATGCCGCCTTGCAAAGGAATGATCCTGTGTCTGAGAGATGAATGATCTTGTGCCAGAGACTCCTTTGCCTGAGAGATGATGCCGCCTTGGAAAGGAATGATCCTGTGCCTGAGAGATGAATGATCCTGTGCCTAAGAGATGATGCCGCCTTGGAAAGGAATGATCCTGTGCCTTTGAGATGATGCCACCTTGCAAAGGAATGATCCTATGCCTGAGAGATGAATGATCCTGTGCCTGAGAGTCCTGTGCCTGAGTGATGATGCAGCCTTGGAAAGGAATGATCCTGTGCCTGAGAGATGATGCTGCCTTGGAAAGGAATGATCCTGTGCCTGAGATATGAATGATCCTGTGCCTGAGAGATGATGCAGCCTTGGAAAGGAATGATCCTGTGCATGAGAGATGATGCCGCCTTGCAAAGGAATGATCCTGTGCCTGAGAGCTGAATGATCCTGTGCCTGAGAGATGATGCCGCCTTAGAAAGGAATGATCCTCTGCCGTGGAGATGAATGATCCTGTGCCTAAGAGATGATGCCGCCTTGGAAAGGAATGATCCTGTGCCTGAGAGATGAATGATCCTGTGGCTGAGAGTCCTGTTCTTGAGAGATGATGCCGCCTTGGAAAGGAATGATCCTGTGCCTGATAGATGATGCCGCCTTGGAAAGGAATGATCCTGTGCCTAAGAGGTGATGCCGCCTTGGAAAGGAATGATCCTGGGCCTGAGAGATGAATGATCCTGTGCCTGAGAGTCCTGTGCCTGAGAGATGATGCCGCCTTGGAAAGGAATGATCCAGTGCCTGAGAGATGATGCCGCCTAGGAAAGGAATGATCCTGTGCCTGAGAGATGAATGATCCTGTACCTGAGAGATGATGCAGCCTTGGAAAGGAAGGATCCTGTGCCTGAGAGATGATGCCGCCTTGGAAAGGAATGATCCTGTGCCTGAGAGGTGAATGATCCTGTGCAGGAGACTCCTGTGCGTGAGAGATGATGCCGCCTTGGAAAGGAATGATCCTGTGCCTGAGAGATGAATGATCCTGTGCCTAAGAGATGATGCCGCCTTGGAAAGGAATGATCCTGTGCCTGGGAGATGATGCCGCCTTGCAAAGGAATGACTCTGTGCCTGAGAGATCAATGATCCTGTGGCTGAGAGTCCTGTTCTTGAGAGATGATGCCGCCTTGGAAAGGAATGATCCTGTGCCTGAGAGATGATGCCGTCTTGGAAAGGAATAATCCTGTGCCTGAGAGATGAATAATCCTGTGCCTAAGAGGTGATGCCGCCTTGGAAAGGAATGATCCTGTGCCTGAGAGATGAATGATCCTGTACCTGAGAGATGATGCAGCCTTGGAAAGGAATGATCCTGTGCCTGAGAGATGATGCCGCCTTGGAAAGGAATGATCCTGTGCCTGAGAGCTGAGTGATCCTGTGCCTGAGAGATGATGCCGCCTTAGAAAGGAATGATCCTGTGCCGGAGATATGAATCATCCTGTGCCTAAGACATGATGCCGCCTTGGAAAGGAATGATCCTGTGCCTGAGAGATGATGCCACCTTGGAAAGGAATGATCCTGTGCCTCAGAGATGAATGATCCTGTGCCTGAGAGTCCTGTGCCTGAAAGATGATGCCGCCTTTGCAAAGGAATGATCCTGTGCCTGAGAGATGATTGATCTTTTGCCTGAGACTCCTGTGCCTGAGAGACAATGCCGCCTTGGAAAGGAATGATCCTGTTCCTGCGAGATGAATGATCATGTGCTTAAGAGATGATGCCACCTTGGAAAGGAATGATCCTGTGCGTGAGAGATGATGCCGCCTTGGAAAGGAATGATCCTGTGTCTGAGAGATGAATGATCCTGTGCCTGAGAGTCCTGTGCATGAGAGATGATGCCGCCTTGCAAAGGAATGATCCTGTGCCTGAGAATTGAATGATCCTGTGCCTAAGAGATGATGCCGTCTTGGAAAGGAATGATCCTGTGCCTGAGAGATGATGCCGCCTTGGAAAGGAATAATCCTGTGCCTGAGAGATGAATAATCCTGTGGCTGAGAGTCCTGTTCTTGAGAGATGATGCCGCCTTGGAAAGGAAGATCCTGTGCCTGAGAGATGATGCCGTCTTGGAAAGGAATAATCCTGTGCCTGAGAGATGAATAATCCTGTGCCTAAGAGGTGATGCCGCCTTGGAAAGGAATGATCCTGTGCCTGAGAGATGAATGATCCTGTACCTGAGAGATGATGCAGCCTTGGAAAGGAATGATCCTGTGCCTGAGAGCTGAGTGATCCTGTGCCTGAGAGATGATGCCGCCTTGGAAAGGAATGATCCTGTGCCGGAGAATTGAATGATCCTGTGCCTAAGAGATGATGCGTCTTGGAAAGGAATGATCCTGTGTCTGAGAGATGATGCCGCTTCGCAAAGGAATGATCCAGTGCCTGAGAGTCCTGTGCCTGAGAGATGATGCCGCCTTGGAAAAGAATGATCCTGTGCCTGAGAGATGAATGATCCTGTGGCTGAGAGTCCTGTTCTTGAGAGATGATGCCGCCTTGGAAAGGAATGATCCTGTGCCTGATAGATGATGCCGCCTTGGAAAGGAATGATCCTGTCCCTAAGAGGTGATGCCGCCTTGGAAAGGAATGATCCTGGGCCTGAGAGATGAATGATCCTGTGCCTGAGAGTCCTGTGCCTGAGAGATGATGCCGCCTTGGAAAGGAATGATCCTGTGCCTGAGAGATGATGCCGCCTAGGAAAGGAATGATCCTGTGCCTGAGAGATGAATGATCCTGTACCTGAGAGATGATTAAGCCTTGGAAAGGAAGGATCCTGTGCCTGAGAGATGATGCCGCCTTGGAAAGGAATGATCCTGTGCCTGAGAGGTGAATGATCCTGTGCAGGAGACTCCTGTGCGTGAGAGATGATGCCGCCTTGGAAAGGATTGATCCTGTGCCTGAGGGATGAATGATCCTGTGCCTAAGAGATGATGCCGCCTTGGAAAGGAATGATCCTGTGCCTGGGAGATGATGCCGCCTTGCAAAGGAATGACTCTGTGCCTGAGAGATCAATGATCCTGTGGCTGAGAGTCCTGTTCTTGAGAGATGATGCCGCCTTGGAAAGGAAGATCCTGTGCCTGAGAGATGATGCCGTCTTGGAAAGGAATAATCCTGTGCCTGAGAGATGAATAATCCTGTGCCTAAGAGGTGATGCCGCCTTGGAAAGGAATGATCCTGTGCCTGAGAGATGAATGATCCTGTACCTGAGAGATGATGCAGCCTTGGAAAGGAATGATCCTGTGCCTGAGAGCTGAGTGATCCTATGCCTGAGAGATGATGCCGCCTTGGAAAGGAATGATCCTGTGCCGGAGATATGAATCATCCTGTGCCTAAGAGATGATGCCGCCTTGGAAAGGAATGATCCTGTGCCTGAGAGATGATGCCACCTTGGAAAGGAATGATCCTGTGCCTCAGAGATGAATGATCCTGTGCCGGAGAGTCCTGTGCCTGAAAGATGATGCCGCCTTTGCAAAGGAATGATCCTGTGCCTGAGAGATGATTGATCTTTTGCCTGAGACTCCTGCGCCTGAGAGACAATGCCGCCTTGGAAAGGAATGATCCTGTTCCTGCGAGATGAATGATCCTGTGCTTAAGAGATGATGCCACCTTGGAAAGGAATGATCCTGTGCCTGAGAGATGATGCCGCCTTGGAAAGGAATGATCCTGTGCCTGAGAGATGAATGATCCTGTGCCTGAGAGTCCTGTGCATGAGAGATGATGCCGCCTTGCAAAGGAATGATCATGTGCCTGAGAATTGAATGATCCTGTGCCTAAGAGATGATGCCGTCTTGGAAAGGAATGATCTTGTGTCTGAGAGATGATGCCGCCTCGCAAAGGAATGATCCGGTGCCTGAGAGTCCTGCGCCTGAGAGATGATGCCGCCTTGGAAAAGAATGATCCTGTGCCTGAGAGATGAATGATCCTGTGCCGGAGACTCCTGTGCCTGAGAGATGATGCCGCCTTGGAAAGGAATGATCCTGTGCCTGAGAGATGAATGAACCTGTGCCTAAGAGATGATGCCGCCTTGGAAAGAAATGATCCTGTGCCTGGGAGATGATGCTGCCTTACAAAGGAATGACCCTGTGCCTTAGAGATGAATGATCCTGTGGCTGAGAGTCCTGTTCTTGAGAGATGATGCCGCCTTGGAAAGGAATGATCCTGTGCCTGAGAGATGATGCCGCCTTGGAAAGGAATGATCCTGTGCCTGAGAGATGAATGATCCTGTGCCTGAGAGTCCTGTGCCTGAGAGATGATGCCGCCTTGCAAAGGAATGATCCTGTGCCTGAGAGATGATTGATCCTGTGCCTGAGACTCCTGTGCCTGAGAGATGATGCCGCCTAGGAAAGGAATGATCCTGTGCCTGATAATTGAATGATCCTGTGCCTAAGAGACGATGCCGTCTTGGAAAGGAATGATCCTGTGTCTGAGAGATGATGCCGCCTCGCAAAGGAATGATCCTGTGCCTGAGAGTCCTGTGCCTGAGATATGATGCCTCCTTGGAAAGGAATGATCCTGTGCCTGAGAGATGAATGATCCTGTGCCGGAGACTCCTGTGCCTGAGAGATGATGCCGCCTTGGAAAGGAATGATCCTGTGCCTGAGAGATGAATTAACCTGTGCCTAAGAGATGATGCCGCCTTGGAAAGGAATGATCCTGTGCCTGGGAGATGGTGCCGCCTTGCAAAGGAATGACCCTGTGCCTTAGAGATGAATGATCCTGTGGCTGAGAGTCCTGTTCTTGAGAGATGATGCCGCCTTGGAAAGGAATGATACTGTGCCTGAGAGATGATGCCGCCTTGGAAAGGAATGATCCTGTGCTGAGAGATGAATGATCCTGTGCCTAAGAGGTGATGCCGCCTTGGAAAGGAATGATCCTGTGCTAGAGAGATGATGCCGCCTTGGAAAGGAATGATCCTGTGACTGAGAGCTGAATGATCCTGTGCCTGAGAGATGATGCCGCCTTGGAAAGGAATGATCCTGTGCCGGAGATATGATTGATCCTGTGCCTAAGAGATAATGCTGCCTTGGAAAGGAATGATCCTGTGCCTGAGAGGTGAATGATCCTGTGCCGGAGACTCCTGTGCCTGAGAGATGATGCCGCCTTGGGAAGGAATGATCCTGTGCCTGAGAGATGAATGATCCTGTGCCTAAGAGATGATGCCGCCTTGGAAAGGAATGATCCTGTGCCTGGGAGATGATGCCGCCTTGCAAAGGAATGACCCTGTGCCTGAGAGAAGAATGATCCTGTGTCTGAGAGTCCTGTTCTTGAGAGATGATGCCGCCTTGGAAAGGAATGATCCTGTGCCTCAGAGATGATGCCGTCTTGGAAAGGAATGATCCTGTGCCTGAGAGATGAATGATCCTGTGCCTAAGAGGTGATGCCGCCTTGGAAAAGAATGATCCTGTGCCTGAGAGATGAATGATCCTGTACCTGAGAGATGATGCAGCCTTGGAAAGGAATGATCCTGTGCCTGAGAGATGATGCCGCCTTGGAAAGGAATGATCCTGTGCCTGAGAGCTGAGTGATCCTGTGCCTGAGAGATGATGCCGCCTTGGAAAGGAATGATCATGTGCCGGAGATATGAATCATCCTTTGCCTAAGAGAAGATGCCGCCTTGGAAAGGAATGATCCTGTTCCTGAGAGATGATGCCGCCTTGGAAAGGAATGATCCTGTGCCTGAGAAATGAATGATCCTGTGCCTGAGAGTCCTGTGCCTGAAAGATGATGCCGCCTTGCAAAGGAATGATCCTGTGCCTGAGAGATGATTGATGTTTTGCCTGAGACTCCTGTGCCTGAGAGACAATGCCGCCTTGGAAAGGAATGATCATGTCTCTGAGAGATGAATGATCCTGTGCTTAAGAGATGATGCCACCTTGGAAAGGAATGATCCTGTGCCTGAGAGATGATGCTGCCTCGGAAAGGAATGATCCTGAGCCTGAGAGATGAATGATCCTGTGCCTGAGAGTCCTGTGCCTGAGAGATGATGCCGCCTTGGAAAGGAATGATCCTGTGCCTGAGAGATGATGCCGCCTTGGAAAGGAATGATCCTGTGCCTGAGAGATGAATGATCCTGTGCCTGAGAGTCCTGTGCCTGAGAGATGATGCCGCCTTGCAAAGGAATGATCCTGTGCCTGAGAATTGAATGATTCTGTGCCTAAGAGATGATGCCATCTTGGAAAGGAATAATCCTGTGTCTGAGAGATGATGCCGCCTCGCAAATGAATGATCCTGTGCCTGAGAGTCCTGTGCCTGAGAGATGATGCCGCCTTGGAAAGGAATGATCCTGGGCCTGAGAGAAGAATGATCCTGTGCCGGAGACTCCTGTGCCTGAGAGATGATGCCGCCTTGGAAATGAATGATCCTGTGCCTGAGAGATGAATGAACCTGTGCCGAAGAGATGATGCAGCCTTGGAAAGGAATGATCCTGTGCCTGGGAGATGATGCCGCCTTGCAAAGGAATGACCCAGTGCCTTATAGATGAATGTTCCTGTGGCTGAGAGTCTTGTTCTTGAGAGATGATGCCGCCTTGGAAAGGAATGATCCTGTGCCTGAGAGATGATGCCGCCTTGGAAAGGAATGATCCTGTGCCTGAGAGATGAATGATCCTGTGCCTAAGAGGTGATGCCGCCTTGGAAAGGAATGATCCTGGGCCTGAGAGATGAATGATCCTGTGCCTGAGAGTCCTGTGCCTGAGAGATGATGCCGCCTTGGAAAGGAATGATCCTGTGCCTGAGAGATGATGCCGCCTAGGAAAGGAATGATCCTGTGCCTGAGAGATGATGCCGCCCTGGAAATGAATGATCCTGTGCCTGAGAGATGAATGATCCTGTGCCTAAGACTCCTGTGCCTGAGAGAAGATGCCGCCTTGGAAAGGAATGATCCTGTGCCTGAGAATTGAATGATCCTGTGCCTAAGAGATGATGCCGTCTTGGAAAGGAATGATCCTGTGCCTGAGAGATGATGCCGCCTTGGAAAGGAATGATCCTGTGCCTGAGAGATGATGCCGTCTTGGAAAGGAATAATCCTGTGCCTGAGAGATGAATAATCCTGTGCCTAAGAGGTGATGCCGCCTTGGAAAGGAATGATCCTGTGCCTGAGAGATGAATGATCCTGTACCTGAGAGATGATGCAGCCTTGGAAAGGAATGATCCTGTGCCTGAGAGATGATGCCGCCTTGGAAAGGAATGATCCTGTGTCTGAGAGATGATGCCGCCTCGCAAAGGAATGATCCGGTGCCTGAGAGTCCTGCGCCTGAGAGATGATGCCGCCTTGGAAAAGAATGATCCTGTGCCTGAGAGATGAATGATCCTGTGCCTGAGAGTCCTGTACCTGAGAGATGATGCCGCCTTGCAAAGGAATGATCCTGTGCCTGAGAGATGAATGATCCTGTGCCTAAGACTCCTGTGCCTGAGAGATGATGCCGCCTTGGAAAGGAATGATCCTGTGCCTGAGAATTGAATGATCCTGTGCCTAAGAGATGATGCCGTCTTGGAAAGGAATGATCCTGTGCCTGAGAGATGATGCCGCCTTGGAAAGGAATGATGCTGTGCCTGAGAGATGATGCCGTCTTGCAAAGGAATAATCCTGTGCCTGAGAGATGAATAATCCTGTGCCTAAGAGGTGATGCCGCCTTGGAAAGGAATGATCCTGTGCCTGAGAGATGAATGATCCTGTACCTGAGAGATGATGCAGCCTTGGAAAGGAATGATCCTGTGCCTGAGAGATGATGCCGCCTTGGAAAGGAATGATCCTGTGTCTGAGAGATGATGCCGCCTCGCAAAGGAATGATCCGGTGCCTGAGAGTCCTGCGCCTGAGAGATGATGCCGCCTTGGAAAAGAATGATCCTGTGCCTGAGAGATGAATGATCCTGTGCCAGAGACTCCTGTGCCTGAGAGATGATGCCGCCTTGGAAATGAATGATCCTGTGCCTGAGAGATGAATGAACCTGTGCCGAAGAGATGATGCAGCCTTGGAAAGGAATGATCCTGTGCCTGGGAGATGATGCCGCCTTGCAAAGGAATGACCCAGTGCCTTATAGATGAATGATCCTGTGGCTGAGAGTCTTATTCTTGAGAGATGATGCCGCCTTGGAAAGGAATGATCCTGTGCCTGAGAGATGATGCCGCCTTGGAAAGGAATGATCCTGTGCCTGAGAGATGAATGATCCTGTGCCTAAGAGGTGATGCCGCCTTGGAAAGGAATGATCCTGGGCCTGAGAGATGAATGATCCTGTGCCTGAGAGTCCTGTGCCTGAGAGATGATGCCGCCTTGGAAAGGAATGATCCTGTGCCTGAGAGATGATGCCGCCTAGGAAAGGAATGATCCTGTGCCTGAGAGATGATGCCGCCCTGGAAAGGAATGATCCTGTGCCTGAGAGATGAATGATCCTGTGCCTAAGACTCCTGTGCCTGAGAGAAGATGCCGCCTTGGAAAGGAATGATCCTGTGCCTGAGAATTGAATGATCCTGTGCCTAAGAGATGATGCCGTCTTGGAAAGGAATGATCCTGTGCCTGAGAGATGATGCCGCCTTGGAAAGGAATGATCCTGTGCCTGAGAGATGATGCCGTCTTGGAAAGGAATAATCCTGTGCCTGAGAGATGAATAATCCTGTGCCTAAGAGGTGATGCCGCCTTGGAAAGGAATGATCCTGTGCCTGAGAGATGAATGATCCTGTACCTGAGAGATGATGCAGCCTTGGAAAGGAATGATCCTGTGCCTGAGAGATGATGCCGCCTTGGAAAGGAATGATCCTGTGTCTGAGAGATGATGCCGCCTCGCAAAGGAATGATCCGGTGCCTGAGAGTCCTGCGCCTGAGAGATGATGCCGCCTTGGAAAAGAATGATCCTGTGCCTGAGAGATGAATGATCCTGTGCCTGAGAGTCCTGTACCTGAGAGATGATGCCGCCTTGCAAAGGAATGATCCTGTGCCTGAGAGATGAATGATCCTGTGCCTAAGACTCCTGTGCCTGAGAGATGATGCCGCCTTGGAAAGGAATGATCCTGTGCCTGAGAATTGAATGATCCTGTGCCTAAGAGATGATGCCGTCTTGGAAAGGAATGATCCTGTGCCTGAGAGATGATGCCGCCTTGGAAAGGAATGATCCTGTGCCTGAGAGATGATGCCGTCTTGGAAAGGAATAATCCTGTGCCTGAGAGATGAATAATCCTGTGCCTAAGAGGTGATGCCGCCTTGGAAAGGAATGATCCTGTGCCTGAGAGATGAATGATCCTGTACCTGAGAGATGATGCAGCCTTGGAAAGGAATGATCCTGTGCCTGAGAGATGATGCCGCCTTGGAAAGGAATGATCCTGTGTCTGAGAGATGATGCCGCCTCGCAAAGGAATGATCCGGTGCCTGAGAGTCCTGCGCCTGAGAGATGATGCCGCCTTGGAAAAGAATGATCCTGTGCCTGAGAGATGAATGATCCTGTGCCAGAGACTCCTGTGCCTGAGAGATGATGCCGCCTTGGAAAGGAATGATCCTGTGCCTGAGAGATGAATGAACCTGTGCCTAAGAGATGATGCCGCCTTGGAAAGGAATGATCCTGTGCCTGAGAGATGATGCCGCCTAGGAAAGGAATGATCCTGTGCCTGAGAGATGATGCCGCCTTGGAAAGGAATGATCCTGTGCCTGAGATATGAATGATCCTGTGCCTGAGAGTCCTGTGCATGAGAGATGATGCCGCCTTGCAAAGGAATGATCCTGTGCCTGAGAGATGAATGATCCTGTGCCTAAGACTCCTGTGCCTGAGAGATGATGTCGCCTTGGAAAGGAATGATCCTGTGCCTGAGAATTGAATGATCCTGTGCCTAAGAGATGATGCCGTCTTGGAAAGGAATGATCCTGCGCCTGAGAGATGATGCCGCCTTGGAAAGGAATGATCCTGTGCCTGAGAGATGAATTATCCTGTGCCTACGAGGTGATGCTGCATTGGAAAGGAATGATCCTGGGCCTGAGAGATGAATGATCCTGTGCCTGAGAGTCCTGTGCCTGAGAGATGATGCCGCCTTGGAAAGGAATGATCCTGTGCCTGAGAGATGATGCCGCCTAGGAAAGGAATGATCCTGTGCCTGAGAGATGATGCCGCCTTTGAAAGGAATGATCCTGTGCCGGAAAGATTAATTATCCTGTGCCTAAGGGACGATGCCGCCTTGGAAAGGAATGATCCTGTGCCTGAGAGATGATACCGCCTTGGAAAGGAATGATCCTGTGCCTAAGAGATGAATGATCCTGTGCCTGAGAGTCCTGTGCCTGAGAGATGATGCCGCCTTGCAAAGGAATGATCCTGTGTCTGAGAGATGAATGATCCTGTGCCAGAGACTCCTTTGCCTGAGAGATGATGCCGCCTTGGAAAGGAATGATCCTGTGCCTGAGAGATGAATGATCCTGTGCCTAAGAGATGATGCCGCCTTGGAAAGGAATGATCCTGTACCTTTGAGATGATGCCACCTTGCAAAGGAATGATCCTATGACTGAGAGATGAATGATCCTGTGCCTGAGAGTCCTGTGCCTGAGAGATGATGCAGCCTTGGAAAGGAATGATCCTGTGCCTGAGAGATGATGCTGCCTTGGAAAGGAATGATCCTGTGCCTGAGATATGAATGATCCTGTGCCTGAGAGATGATGCAGCCTTGGAAAGGAATGATCCTGTGCTTGAGAGATGATGCCGCCTTGCAAAGGAATGATCCTGTGCCTGAGAGCTGAATGATCCTGTGCCTGAGAGATGATGCCGCCTTAGAAAGGAATGATCCTCTGCCGTGGAGATGAATGATCCTGTGCCTAAGAGATGATGCCGCCTTGGAAAGGAATGATCCTGGGCCTGAGAGATGAATGATCCTGTGCTTGAGTCCTGTGCCTGAGAGATGATGCCGCCTTGGAAAGGAATGATCCTGTGCCTGAGAGGTGAATGATCCTGTGCAGGAGACTCCTGTGCGTGAGAGATGATGCCGCCTTGGAAAGGAATGATCCTGTGCCTGAGAGATGATGCCGCCTTGCAAAGGAATGACTCTGTGCCTGAGAGATCAATGATCCTGTGGCTGAGAGTCCTGTTCTTGAGAGATGATGCCGCCTTGGAAAGGAATGATCCTGTGCCTGAGAGATGATGCCGCCTTGGAAAGGAATGATCCTGTGTCTGAGAGATGATGCCGCCTCGCAAAGGAATGATCCGGTGCCTGAGAGTCCTGCGCCTGAGAGATGATGCCGCCTTGGAAAAGAATGATCCTGTGCCTGAGAGATGAATGATCCTGTGCCTGAGAGTCCTGTACCTGAGAGATGATGCCGCCTTGCAAAGGAATGATCCTGTGCCTAAGACTCCTGTGCCTGAGAGATGATGTCGCCTTGGAAAGGAATGATCCTGTGCCTGAGAATTGAATGATCCTGTGCCTAAGAGATGATGCCGTCTTGGAAAGGAATGATCCTGCGCCTGAGAGATGATGCCGCCTTGGAAAGGAATGATCCTGTTCCTGAGAGATGAATTATCCTGTGCCTACGAGGTGATGCTGCATTGGAAAGGAATGATCCTGGGCCTGAGAGATGAATGATCCTGTGCCTGAGAGTCCTGTGCCTGAGAGATGATGCCGCCTTGGAAAGGAATGATCCTGTGCCTGAGAGATGATGCCGCCTAGGAAAGGAATGATTCTGTGCCTGAGAGATGTTGCCGCCTTTGAAAGGAATGATCCTGTGCCGGAAAGATTAATTATCCTGTGCCTAAGGGACGATGCCGCCTTGGAAAGGAATGATCCTGTGCCTGAGAGATGATACCGCCTTGGAAAGGAATGATCCTGTGCCTAAGAGATGAATGATCCTGTGCCTGAGAGTCCTGTGCCTGAGAGATGATGCCGCCTTGCAAAGGAATGATCCTGTGTCTGAGAGATGAATGATCCTGTGCCAGAGACTCCTTTGCCTGAGAGATGATGCCGCCTTGGAAAGGAATGATCCTGTGCCTGAGAGATGAATGATCCTGTGCCTAAGAGATGATGCCGCCTTGGAAAGGAATGATCCTGTGCCTTTGAGATGATGCCACCTTGCAAAGGAATGATCCTATGCCTGAGAGATGAATGATCCTGTGCCTGAGAGTCCTGTGCCTGAGAGATGATGCAGCCTTGGAAAGGAATGATCCTGTGCCTGAGAGATGATGCTGCCTTGGAAAGGAATGATCCTGTGCCTGAGATATGAATGATCCTGTGCCTGAGAGATGATGCAGCCTTGGAAAGGAATGATCCTGTGCTTGAGAGATGATGCCGCCTTGCAAAGGAATGATCCTGTGCCTGAGAGCTGAATGATCCTGTGCCTGAGAGATGATGCCGCCTTAGAAAGGAATGATCCTCTGCCGTGGAGATGAATGATCCTGTGCCTAAGAGATGATGCCGCCTTGGAAAGGAATGATCCTGGGCCTGAGAGATGAATGATCCTGTGCCTGAGTCCTGTGCCTGAGAGATGATGCCGCCTTGGAAAGGAATGATCCTGTGCCTGAGAGATGATGCCGCCTAGGAAAGGAATGATCCTGTGGCTGAGAGATGATGCCGCCTTGGAAAGGAATGATCCTGTGCCTGAGAGATGAATGATCCTGTGCCTGAGAGTCCTGTGCCTGAGAGATGATGCCGCCTTGCAAAGGAATGATCCTGTGCCTGAGAGATGAATGATCCTGTGGCTGAGAGTCCTGTTCTTGAGAGATGATGCCGCCTTGGAAAGGAATGATCCTGTGCCTGATAGATGATGCCGCCTTGGAAAGGAATGATCCTGTGCCTAAGAGGTGATGCCGCCTTGGAAAGGAATGATCCTGGACCTGAGAGATGAATGATCCTGTGCCTGAGAGTCCTGTGCCTGAGAGATGATGCCGCCTTGGAAAGGAATGATCCTGTGCCTGAGAGATGATGCCGCCTAGGAAAGGAATGATCCTGTGCCTGAGAGATGAATGATCCTGTACCTGAGAGATGATGCAGCCTTGGAAAGGAAGGATCCTGTGCCTGAGAGATGATGCCGCCTTGGAAAGGAATGATCCTGTGCCTGAGAGGTGAATGATCCTGTGCAGGAGACTCCTGTGCGTGAGAGATGATGCCGCCTTGGAAAGGAATGATCCTGTGCCTGAGAGATGATGCCGCCTTGCAAAGGAATGACTCTGTGCCTGAGAGATCAATGATCCTGTGGCTGAGAGTCCTGTTCTTGAGAGATGATGCCGCCTTGGAAAGGAATGATCCTGTGCCTGAGAGATGATGCCGCCTTGGAAAGGAATGATCCTGTGTCTGAGAGATGATGCCGCCTCGCAAAGGAATGATCCGGTGCCTGAGAGTCCTGCGCCTGAGAGATGATGCCGCCTTGGAAAAGAATGATCCTGTGCCTGAGAGATGAATGATCCTGTGCCTGAGAGTCCTGTACCTGAGAGATGATGCCGCCTTGCAAAGGAATGATCCTGTGCCTGAGAGATGAATGATCCTGTGCCTAAGAGATGATGCCGTCTTGGAAAGGAATGATCCTGTGCCTGAGAGATGATGCCGCCTTGGAAAGGAATGATCCTGTGCCTGAGAGATGATGCCGTCTTGGAAAGGAATAATCCTGTGCCTGAGAGATGAATAATCCTGTGCCTAAGAGGTGATGCCGCCTTGGAAAGGAATGATCCTGTGCCTGAGAGATGAATGATCCTGTGCCTAAGAGACGATGCCGTCTTGGAAAGGAATGATCCTGTGTCTGAGAGATGATGCCGCCTCGCAAAGGAATGATCCTGTGCCTGAGAGTCCTGTGCCTGAGATATGATGCCTCCTTGGAAAGGAATGATCCTGTGCCTGAGAGATGAATGATCCTGTGCCGGAGACTCCTGTGCCTGAGAGATGATGCCGCCTTGGAAAGGAATGATCCTGTGCCTGAGAGATGAATGAACCTGTGCCTAAGAGATGATGCCGCCTTGGAAAGGAATGATCCTGTGCCTGGGAGATGGTGCCGCCTTGCAAAGGAATGACCCTGTGCCTTAGAGATGAATGATCCTGTGGCTGAGAGTCCTGTTCTTGAGAGATGATGCCGCCTTGGAAAGGAATGATACTGTGCCTGAGAGATGATGCCGCCTTGGAAAGGAATGATCCTGTGCTGAGAGATGAATGATCCTGTGCCTAAGAGGTGATGCCGCCTTGGAAAGGAATGATCCTGTGCTAGAGAGATGATGCCGCCTTGGAAAGGAATGATCCTGTGACTGAGAGCTGAATGATCCTGTGCCTGAGAGATGATGCCGCCTTGGAAAGGAATGATCCTGTGCCGGAGATATGATTGATCCTGTGCCTAAGAGATAATGCTGCCTTGGAAAGGAATGATCCTGTGCCTGAGAGGTGAATGATCCTGTGCCGGAGACTCCTGTGCCTGAGAGATGATGCCGCCTTGGGAAGGAATGATCCTGTGCCTGAGAGATGAATGATCCTGTGCCTAAGAGATGATGCCGCCTTGGAAAGGAATGATCCTGTGCCTGGGAGATGATGCCGCCTTGCAAAGGAATGACCCTGTGCCTGAGAGAAGAATGATCCTGTGTCTGAGAGTCCTGTTCTTGAGAGATGATGCCGCCTTGGAAAGGAATGATCCTGTGCCTCAGAGATGATGCCGTCTTGGAAAGGAATGATCCTGTGCCTGAGAGATGAATGATCCTGTGCCTAAGAGGTGATGCCGCCTTGGAAAAGAATGATCCTGTGCCTGAGAGATGAATGATCCTGTACCTGAGAGATGATGCAGCCTTGGAAAGGAATGATCCTGTGCCTGAGAGATGATGCCGCCTTGGAAAGGAATGATCCTGTGCCTGAGAGCTGAGTGATCCTGTGCCTGAGAGATGATGCCGCCTTGGAAAGGAATGATCATGTGCCGGAGATATGAATCATCCTTTGCCTAAGAGAAGATGCCGCCTTGGAAAGGAATGATCCTGTTCCTGAGAGATGATGCCGCCTTGGAAAGGAATGATCCTGTGCCTGAGAAATGAATGATCCTGTGCCTGAGAGTCCTGTGCCTGAAAGATGATGCCGCCTTGCAAAGGAATGATCCTGTGCCTGAGAGATGATTGATGTTTTGCCTGAGACTCCTGTGCCTGAGAGACAATGCCGCCTTGGAAAGGAATGATCATGTCTCTGACAGATGAATGATCCTGTGCTTAAGAGATGATGCCACCTTGGAAAGGAATGATCCTGTGCCTGAGAGATGATGCTGCCTCGGAAAGGAATGATCCTGGGCCTGAGAGATGAATGATCCTGTGCCTGAGAGTCCTGTGCCTGAGAGATGATGCCGCCTTGGAAAGGAATGATCCTGTGCCTGAGAGATGATGCCGCCTTGGAAAGGAATGATCCTGTGCCTGAGAGATGAATGATCCTGTGCCTGAGAGTCCTGTGCCTGAGAGATGATGCCGCCTTGCAAAGGAATGATCCTGTGCCTGAGAATTGAATGATTCTGTGCCTAAGAGATGATGCCATCTTGGAAAGGAATGATCCTGTGTCTGAGAGATGATGCCGCCTCGCAAATGAATGATCCTGTGCCTGAGAGTCCTGTGCCTGAGAGATGATGCCGCCTTGGAAAGGAATGATCCTGGGCCTGAGAGAAGAATGATCCTGTGCCGGAGACTCCTGTGCCTGAGAGATGATGCCGCCTTGGAAATGAATGATCCTGTGCCTGAGAGATGAATGAACCTGTGCCGAAGAGATGATGCAGCCTTGGAAAGGAATGATCCTGTGCCTGGGAGATGATGCCGCCTTGCAAAGGAATGACCCAGTGCCGTATAGATGAATGATCCTGTGGCTGAGAGTCTTGTTCTTGAGAGATGATGCCGCCTTGGAAAGGAATGATCCTGTGCCTGAGAGATGATGCCGCCTTGGAAAGGAATGATCCTGTGCCTGAGAGATGAATGATCCTGTGCCTAAGAGGTGATGCCGCCTTGGAAAGGAATGATCCTGGGCCTGAGAGATGAATGATCCTGTGCCTGAGAGTCCTGTGCCTGAGAGATGATGCCGCCTTGGAAAGGAATGATCCTGTGCCTGAGAGATGATGCCGCCTAGGAAAGGAATGATCCTGTGCCTGAGAGATGATGCCGCCCTGGAAAGGAATGATCCTGTGCCTGAGAGATGAATGATCCTGTGCCTAAGACTCCTGTGCCTGAGAGAAGATGCCGCCTTGGAAAGGAATGATCCTGTGCCTGAGAATTGAATGATCCTGTGCCTAAGAGATGATGCCGTCTTGGAAAGGAATGATCCTGTGCCTGAGAGATGATGCCGCCTTGGAAAGGAATGATCCTGTGCCTGAGAGATGATGCCGTCTTGGAAAGGAATAATCCTGTGCCTGAGAGATGAATAATCCTGTGCCTAAGAGGTGATGCCGCCTTGGAAAGGAATGATCCTGTGCCTGAGAGATGAATGATCCTGTACCTGAGAGATGATGCAGCCTTGGAAAGGAATGATCCTGTGCCTGAGAGATGATTCCGCCTTGGAAAGGAATGATCCTGTGTCTGAGAGATGATGCCGCCTCGCAAAGGAATGATCCGGTGCCTGAGAGTCCTGCGCCTGAGAGATGATGCCGCCTTGGAAAAGAATGATCCTGTGCCTGAGAGATGAATGATCCTGTGCCTGAGAGTCCTGTACCTGAGAGATGATGCCGCCTTGCAAAGGAATGATCCTGTGCCTGAGAGATGAATGATCCTGTGCCTAAGACTCCTGTGCCTGAGAGATGATGCCGCCTTGGAAAGGAATGATCCTGTGCCTGAGAATTGAATGATCCTGTGCCTAAGAGATGATGCCGTCTTGGAAAGGAATGATCCTGTGCCTGAGAGATGATGCCGCCTTGGAAAGGAATGATCCTGTGCCTGAGAGATGATGCCGTCTTGCAAAGGAATAATCCTGTGCCTGAGAGATGAATAATCCTGTGCCTAAGAGGTGATGCCGCCTTGGAAAGGAATGATCCTGTGCCTGAGAGATGAATGATCCTGTACCTGAGAGATGATGCAGCCTTGGAAAGGAATGATCCTGTGCCTGAGAGATGATGCCGCCTTGGAAAGGAATGATCCTGTGTCTGAGAGATGATGCCACCTCGCAAAGGAATGATCCGGTGCCTGAGAGTCCTGCGCCTGAGAGATGATGCCGCCTTGGAAAAGAATGATCCTGTGCCTGAGAGATGAATGATCCTGTGCCAGAGACTCCTGTGCCTGAGAGATGATGCCGCCTTGGAAATGAATGATCCTGTGCCTGAGAGATGAATGAACCTGTGCCGAAGAGATGATGCAGCCTTGGAAAGGAATGATCCTGTGCCTGGGAGATGATGCCGCCTTGCAAAGGAATGACCCAGTGCCTTATAGATGAATGATCCTGTGGCTGAGAGTCTTGTTCTTGAGAGATGATGCCGCCTTGGAAAGGAATGATCCTGTGCCTGAGAGATGATGCCGCCTTGGAAAGGAATGATCCTGTGCCTGAGAGATGAATGATCCTGTGCCTAAAAGGTGATGCCGCCTTGGAAAGGAATGATCCTGGGCCTGAGAGATGAATGATCCTGTGCCTGAGAGTCCTGTGCCTGAGAGATGATGCCGCCTTGGAAAGGAATGATCCTGTGCCTGAGAGATGATGCCGCCTAGGAAAGGAATGATCCTGTGCCTGAGAGATGATGCCGCCCTGGAAAGGAATGATCCTGTGCCTGAGAGATGAATGATCCTGTGCCTAAGACTCCTGTGCCTGAGAGAAGATGCCGCCTTGGAAAGGAATGATCCTGTGCCTGAGAATTGAATGATCCTGTGCCTAAGAGATGATGCCGTCTTGGAAAGGAATGATCCTGTGCCTGAGAGATGATGCCGCCTTGGAAAGGAATGATCCTGTGCCTGAGAGATGATGCCGTCTTGGAAAGGAATAATCCTGTGCCTGAGAGATGAATAATCCTGTGCCTAAGAGGTGATGCCGCCTTGGAAAGGAATGATCCTGTGCCTGAGAGATGAATGATCCTGTACCTGAGAGATGATGCAGCCTTGGAAAGGAATGATCCTGTGCCTGAGAGATGATGCCGCCTTGGAAAGGAATGATCCTGTGTCTGAGAGATGATGCCGCCTCGCAAAGGAATGATCCGGTGCCTGAGAGTCCTGCGCCTGAGAGATGATGCCGCCTTGGAAAAGAATGATCCTGTGCCTGAGAGATGAATGATCCTGTGCCTGAGAGTCCTGTACCTGAGAGATGATGCCGCCTTGCAAAGGAATGATCCTGTGCCTGAGAGATGAATGATCCTGTGCCTAAGACTCCTGTGCCTGAGAGATGATGCCGCCTTGGAAAGGAATGATCCTGTGCCTGAGAATTGAATGATCCTGTGCCTAAGAGATGATGCCGTCTTGGAAAGGAATGATCCTGTGCCTGAGAGATGATGCCGCCTTGGAAAGGAATGATCCTGTGCCTGAGAGATGATGCCGTCTTGGAAAGGAATAATCCTGTGCCTGAGAGATGAATAATCCTGTGCCTAAGAGGTGATGCCGCCTTGGAAAGGAATGATCCTGTGCCTGAGAGATGAATGATCCTGTACCTGAGAGATGATGCAGCCTTGGAAAGGAATGATCCTGTGCCTGAGAGATGATGCCGCCTTGGAAAGGAATGATCCTGTGTCTGAGAGATGATGCCGCCTCGCAAAGGAATGATCCGGTGCCTGAGAGTCCTGCGCCTGAGAGATGATGCCGCCTTGGAAAAGAATGATCCTGTGCCTGAGAGATGAATGATCCTGTGCCAGAGACTCCTGTGCCTGAGAGATGATGCCGCCTTGGAAAGGAATGATCCTGTGCCTGAGAGATGAATGAACCTGTGCCTAAGAGATGATGCCGCCTTGGAAAGGAATGATCCTGTGCCTGAGAGATGATGCCGCCTAGGAAAGGAATGATCCTGTGCCTGAGAGATGATGCCGCCTTGGAAAGGAATGATCCTGTGCCTGAGATATGAATGATCCTGTGCCTGAGAGTCCTGTGCCTGAGAGATGATGCCGCCTTGCAAAGGAATGATCCTGTGCCTGAGAGATGAATGATCCTGTGCCTAAGACTCCTGTGCCTGAGAGATGATGTCGCCTTGGAAAGGAATGATCCTGTGCCTGAGAATTGAATGATCCTGTGCCTAAGAGATGATGCCGTCTTGGAAAGGAATGATCCTGCGCCTGAGAGATGATGCCGCCTTGGAAAGGAATGATCCTGTGCCTGAGAGATGAATTATCCTGTGCCTACGAGGTGATGCTGCATTGGAAAGGAATGATCCTGGGCCTGAGAGATGAATGATCCTGTGCCTGAGAGTCCTGTGCCTGAGAGATGATGCCGCCTTGGAAAGGAATGATCCTGTGCCTGAGAGATGATGCCGCCTAGGAAAGGAATGATCCTGTGCCTGAGAGATGATGCCGCCTTTGAAAGGAATGATCCTGTGCCGGAAAGATTAATTATCCTGTGCCTAAGGGACGATGCCGCCTTGGAAAGGAATGATCCTGTGCCTGAGAGATGATACCGCCTTGGAAAGGAATGATCCTGTGCCTAAGAGATGAATGATCCTGTGCCTGAGAGTCCTGTGCCTGAGAGATGATGCCGCCTTGCAAAGGAATGATCCTGTGTCTGAGAGATGAATGATCCTGTGCCAGAGACTCCTTTGCCTGAGAGATGATGCCGCCTTGGAAAGGAATGATCCTGTGCCTGAGAGATGAATGATCCTGTGCCTAAGAGATGATGCCGCCTTGGAAAGGAATGATCCTGTGCCTTTGAGATGATGCCACCTTGCAAAGGAATGATCCTATGCCTGAGAGATGAATGATCCTGTGCCTGAGAGTCCTGTGCCTGAGAGATGATGCAGCCTTGGAAAGGAATGATCCTGTGCCTGAGAGATGATGCTGCCTTGGAAAGGAATGATCCTGTGCCTGAGATATGAATGATCCTGTGCCTGAGAGATGATGCAGCCTTGGAAAGGAATGATCCTGTGCTTGAGAGATGATGCCGCCTTGCAAAGGAATGATCCTGTGCCTGAGAGCTGAATGATCCTGTGCCTGAGAGATGATGCCGCCTTAGAAAGGAATGATCCTCTGCCGTGGAGATGAATGATCCTGTGCCTAAGAGATGATGCCGCCTTGGAAAGGAATGATCCTGGGCCTGAGAGATGAATGATCCTGTGCCTGAGTCCTGTGCCTGAGAGATGATGCCGCCTTGGAAAGGAATGATCCTGTGCCTGAGAGATGATGCCGCCTAGGAAAGGAATGATCCTGTGGCTGAGAGATGATGCCGCCTTGGAAAGGAATGATCCTGTGCCTGAGAGATGAATGATCCTGTGCCTGAGAGTCCTGTGCCTGAGAGATGATGCCGCCTTGCAAAGGAATGATCCTGTGCCTGAGAGATGAATGATCCTGTGGCTGAGAGTCCTGTTCTTGAGAGATGATGCCGCCTTGGAAAGGAATGATTCTGTGCCTGATAGATGATGCCGCCTTGGAAAGGAATGATCCTGTGCCTAAGAGGTGATGCCGCCTTAGAAAGGAATGATCCTGGGCCTGAGAGATGAATGATCCTGTGCCTGAGAGTCCTGTGCCTGAGAGATGATGCCGCCTTGGAAAGGAATGATCCTGTGCCTGAGAGATGATGCCGCCTAGGAAAGGAATGATCCTGTGCCTGAGAGATGAATGATCCTGTACCTGAGAGATGATGCAGCCTTGGAAAGGAAGGATCCTGTGCCTGAGAGATGATGCCGCCTTGGAAAGGAATGATCCTGTGCCTGAGAGGTGAATGATCCTGTGCAGGAGACTCCTGTGCGTGAGAGATGATGCCGCCTTGGAAAGGAATGATCCTGTGCCTGAGAGATGATGCCGCCTTGCAAAGGAATGACTCTGTGCCTGAGAGATCAATGATCCTGTGGCTGAGAGTCCTGTTCTTGAGAGATGATGCCGCCTTGGAAAGGAATGATCCTGTGCCTGAGAGATGATGCCGCCTTGGAAAGGAATGATCCTGTGTCTGAGAGATGATGCCGCCTCGCAAAGGAATGATCCGGTGCCTGAGAGTCCTGCGCCTGAGAGATGATGCCGCCTTGGAAAAGAATGATCCTGTGCCTGAGAGATGAATGATCCTGTGCCTGAGAGTCCTGTACCTGAGAGATGATGCCGCCTTGCAAAGGAATGATCCTGTGCCTGAGAGATGAATGATCCTGTGCCTAAGACTCCTGTGCCTGAGAGATGATGCCGCCTTGGAAAGGAATGATCCTGTGCCTGAGAATTGAATGATCCTGTGCCTAAGAGATGATGCCGTCTTGGAAAGGAATGATCCTGTGCCTGAGAGATGATGCCGCCTTGGAAAGGAATGATCCTGTGCCTGAGAGATGATGCCGTCTTGGAAAGGAATAATCCTGTGCCTGAGAGATGAATAATCCTGTGCCTAAGAGGTGATGCCGCCTTGGAAAGGAATGATCCTGTGCCTGAGAGATGAATGATCCTGTACCTGAGAGATGATGCAGCCTTGGAAAGGAATGATCCTGTGCCTGAGAGATGATGCCGCCTTGGAAAGGAATGATCCTGTGTCTGAGAGATGATGCCGCCTCGCAAAGGAATGATCCGGTGCCTGAGAGTCCTGCGCCTGAGAGATGATGCCGCCTTGGAAAAGAATGATCCTGTGCCTGAGAGATGAATGATCCTGTGCCAGAGACTCCTGTGCCTGAGAGATGATGCCGCCTTGGAAAGGAATGATCCTGTGCCTGAGAGATGAATGAACCTGTGCCTAAGAGATGATGCCGCCTTGGAAAAGAATGATCCAGTGCCTGAGAGATGATGCCGCCTAGGAAAGGAATGATCCTGTGCCTGAGAGATGATGCCGCCTTGGAAAGGAATGATCCTGTGCCTGAGATATGAATGATCCTGTGCCTGAGAGTCCTGTGCCTGAGAGATGATGCCGCCTTGCAAAGGAATGATCCTGTGCCTGAGAGATGAATGATCCTGTGCCTAAGACTCCTGTGCCTGAGAGATGATGTCGCCTTGGAAAGGAATGATCCTGTGCCTGAGAATTGAATGATCCTGTGCCTAAGAGATGATGCCGTCTTGGAAAGGAATGATCCTGCGCCTGAGAGATGATGCCGCCTTGGAAAGGAATGATCCTGTGCCTGAGAGATGAATTATCCTGTGCCTACGAGGTGATGCTGCATTGGAAAGGAATGATCCTGGGCCTGAGAGATGAATGATCCTGTGCCTGAGAGTCCTGTGCCTGAGAGATGATGCCGCCTTGGAAAGGAATGATCCTGTGCCTGAGAGATGATGCCGCCTAGGAAAGGAATGATCCTGTGCCTGAGAGATGATGCCGCCTTTGAAAGGAATGATCCTGTGCCGGAAAGATTAATTATCCTGTGCCTAAGGGACGATGCCGCCTTGGAAAGGAATGATCCTGTGCCTGAGAGATGATACCGCCTTGGAAAGGAATGATCCTGTGCCTAAGAGATGAATGATCCTGTGCCTGAGAGTCCTGTGCCTGAGAGATGATGCCGCCTTGCAAAGGAATGATCCTGTGTCTGAGAGATGAATGATCCTGTGCCAGAGACTCCTTTGCCTGAGAGATGATGCCGCCTTGGAAAGGAATGATCCTGTGCCTGAGAGATGAATGATCCTGTGCCTAAGAGATGATGCCGCCTTGGAAAGGAATGATCCTGTGCCTTTGAGATGATGCCACCTTGCAAAGGAATGATCCTATGCCTGAGAGATGAATGATCCTGTGCCTGAGAGTCCTGTGCCTGAGAGATGATGCAGCCTTGGAAAGGAATGATCCTGTGCCTGAGAGATGATGCTGCCTTGGAAAGGAATGATCCTGTGCCTGAGATATGAATGATCCTGTGCCTGAGAGATGATGCAGCCTTGGAAAGGAATGATCCTGTGCTTGAGAGATGATGCCGCCTTGCAAAGGAATGATCCTGTGCCTGAGAGCTGAATGATCCTGTGCCTGAGAGATGATGCCGTCTTAGAAAGGAATGATCCTCTGCCGTGGAGATGAATGATCCTGTGCCTAAGAGATGATGCCGCCTTGGAAAGGAATGATCCTGGGCCTGAGAGATGAATGATCCTGTGCCTGAGTCCTGTGCCTGAGAGATGATGCCGCCTTGGAAAGGAATGATCCTGTGCCTGAGAGATGATGCCGCCTAGGAAAGGAATGATCCTGTGGCTGAGAGATGATGCCGCCTTGGAAAGGAATGATCCTGTGCCTGAGAGATGAATGATCCTGTGCCTGAGAGTCCTGTGCCTGAGAGATGATGCCGCCTTGCAAAGGAATGATCCTGTGCCTGAGAGATGAATGATCCTGTGGCTGAGAGTCCTGTTCTTGAGAGATGATGCCGCCTTGGAAAGGAATGATCCTGTGCCTGATAGATGATGCCGCCTTGGAAAGGAATGATCCTGTGCCTAAGAGGTGATGCCGCCTTGGAAAGGAATGATCCTGGGCCTGAGAGATGAATGATCCTGTGCCTGAGAGTCCTGTGCCTGAGAGATGATGCCGCCTTGGAAAGGAATGATCCTGTGCCTGAGAGATGATGCCGCCTAGGAAAGGAATGATCCTGTGCCTGAGAGATGAATGATCCTGTACCTGAGAGATGATGCAGCCTTGGAAAGGAAGGATCCTGTGCCTGAGAGATGATGCCGCCTTGGAAAGGAATGATCCTGTGCCTGAGAGGTGAATGATCCTGTGCAGGAGACTCCTGTGCGTGAGAGATGATGCCGCCTTGGAAAGGAATGATCCTGTGCCTGAGAGATGAATGATCCTGTGCCTAAGAGATGATGCCGCCTTGGAAAGGAATGATCCTGTGCCTGGGAGATGATGCCGCCTTGCAAAGGAATGACTCTGTGCCTGAGAGATCAATGATCCTGTGGCTGAGAGTCCTGTTCTTGAGAGATGATGCCGCCTTGGAAAGGAATGATCCTGTGCCTGAGAGATGATGCCGTCTTGGAAAGGAATAATCCTGTGCCTGAGAGATGAATAATCCTGTGCCTAAGAGGTGATGCCGCCTTGGAAAGGAATGATCCTGTGCCTGAGAGATGAATGATCCTGTACCTGAGAGATGATGCAGCCTTGGAAAGGAATGATCCTGTGCCTGAGAGATGATGCCGCCTTGGAAAGGAATGATCCTGTGCCTGAGAGCTGAGTGATCCTGTGCCTGAGAGATGATGCCGCCTTAGAAAGGAATGATCCTGTGCCGGAGATATGAATCATCCTGTGCCTAAGACATGATGCCGCCTTGGAAAGGAATGATCCTGTGCCTGAGAGATGATGCCACCTTGGAAAGGAATGATCCTGTGCCTCAGAGATGAATGATCCTGTGCCTGAGAGTCCTGTGCCTGAAAGATGATGCCGCCTTTGCAAAGGAATGATCCTGTGCCTGAGAGATGATTGATCTTTTGCCTGAGACTCCTGTGCCTGAGAGACAATGCCGCATTGAAAAGGAATGATCCTGTTTCTGCGAGATGAATGATCCTGTGCTTAAGAGATGATGCCACCTTGGAAAGGAATGATCCTGTGCCTGAGAGATGATGCCGCCTTGGAAAGGAATGATCCTGTGCCTGAGAGATGAATGATCCTGTGCCTGAGAGTCCTGTGCATGAGAGATGATGCCGCCTTGCAAAGGAATGATCCTGTGCCTGAGAATTGAATGATCCTGTGCCTAAGAGATGATGCCGTCTAGGAAAGGAATGATCCTGTGTCTGAGAGATGATGCCGCTTCGCAAAGGAATGATCCGGTGCCTGAGAGTCCTGTGCCTGAGAGATGATGCCGCCTTGGAAAAGAATGATCCTGTGCCTGAGAGATGAATGATCCTGTGGCTGAGAGTCCTGTTCTTGAGAGATGATGCCGCCTTGGAAAGGAATGATCCTGTGCCTGATAGATGATGCCACCTTGGAAAGGAATGATCCTGTCCCTAAGAGGTGATGCCGCCTTGGAAAGGAATGATCCTGGGCCTGAGAGATGAATGATCCTGTGCCTGAGAGTCCTGTGCCTGAGAGATGATGCCGCCTTGGAAAGGAATGATCCTGTGCCTGAGAGATGATGCCGCCTAGGAAAGGAATGATCCTGTGCCTGAGAGATGAATGATCCTGTACCTGAGAGAAGATTAAGCCTTGGAAAAGAAGGATCCTGTGCCTGAGAGATGATGCCGCCTTGGAAAGGAATGATCCTGTGCCTGAGAGGTGAATGATCCTGTGCAGGAGACTCCTGTGCGTGAGAGATGATGCCGCCTTGGAAAGGAATGATCCTGTGCCTGAGGGATGAATGATCCTGTGCCTAAGAGATGATGCCGCCTTGGAAAGGAATGATCCTGTGCCTGGGAGATGATGCCGCCTTGCAAAGGAATGACTCTGTGCCTGAGAGATCAATGATCCTGTGGCTGAGAGTCCTGTTCTTGAGAGATGATGCCGCCTTGGAAAGGAATGATCCTGTGCCTGAGAGATGATGCCGTCTTGGAAAGGAATATTCCTGTGCCTGAGAGATGAATAATCCGGTGCCTAAGAGGTGATGCCGCCTTGGAAAGGTATGATACTGTGCCTGAGAGATGAATGATCCTGTACCTGAGAGATGATGCAGCCTTGGAAAGGAATGATCCTGTGCCTGAGAGATGATGCCGCCTAGGAAAGGAATGATCCTGTGGCTGAGAGATGATGCCGCCTTGGAAAGGAATGATCCTGTGCCTGAGAGATGAATGATCCTGTGCCTGAGAGTCCTGTGCCTGAGAGATGATGCCGCCTTGCAAAGGAATGATCCTGTGCCTGAGAGATGAATGATCCTGTGGCTGAGAGTCCTGTTCTTGAGAGATGATGCCGCCTTGGAAAGGAATGATCCTGTGCCTGATAGATGATGCCGCCTTGGAAAGGAATGATCCTGTGCCTAAGAGGTGATGCCGCCTTGGAAAGGAATGATCCTGGGCCTGAGAGATGAATGATCCTGTGCCTGAGAGTCCTGTGCCTGAGAGATGATGCCGCCTTGGAAAGGAATGATCCTGTGCCTGAGAGATGATGCCGCCTAGGAAAGGAATGATCCTGTGCCTGAGAGATGAATGATCCTGTACCTGAGAGATGATGCAGCCTTGGAAAGGAAGGATCCTGTGCCTGAGAGATGATGCCGCCTTGGAAAGGAATGATCCTGTGCCTGAGAGGTGAATGATCCTGTGCAGGAGACTCCTGTGCGTGAGAGATGATGCCGCCTTGGAAAGGAATGATCCTGTGCCTGAGAGATGAATGATCCTGTGCCTAAGAGATGATGCCGCCTTGGAAAGGAATGATCCTGTGCCTGGGAGATGATGCCGCCTTGCAAAGGAATGACTCTGTGCCTGAGAGATCAATGATCCTGTGGCTGAGAGTCCTGTTCTTGAGAGATGATGCCGCCTTGGAAAGGAATGATCCTGTGCCTGAGAGATGATGCCGTCTTGGAAAGGAATAATCCTGTGCCTGAGAGATGAATAATCCTGTGCCTAAGAGGTGATGCCGCCTTGGAAAGGAATGATCCTGTGCCTGAGAGATGAATGATCCTGTACCTGAGAGATGATGCAGCCTTGGAAAGGAATGATCCTGTGCCTGAGAGATGATGCCGCCTTGGAAAGGAATGATCCTGTGCCTGAGAGCTGAGTGATCCTGTGCCTGAGAGATGATGCCGCCTTAGAAAGGAATGATCCTGTGCCGGAGATATGAATCATCCTGTGCCTAAGACATGATGCCGCCTTGGAAAGGAATGATCCTGTGCCTGAGAGATGATGCCACCTTGGAAAGGAATGATCCTGTGCCTCAGAGATGAATGATCCTGTGCCTGAGAGTCCTGTGCCTGAAAGATGATGCCGCCTTTGCAAAGGAATGATCCTGTGCCTGAGAGATGATTGATCTTTTGCCTGAGACTCCTGTGCCTGAGAGACAATGCCGCATTGAAAAGGAATGATCCTGTTCCTGCGAGATGAATGATCCTGTGCTTAAGAGATGATGCCACCTTAGAAAGGAATGATCCTGTGCCTGAGAGATGATGCCGCCTTGGAAAGGAATGATCCTGTGCCTGAGAGATGAATGATCCTGTGCCTGAGAGTCCTGTGCATGAGAGATGATGCCGCCTTGCAAAGGAATGATCCTGTGCCTGAGAATTGAATGATCCTGTGCCTAAGAGATGATGCCGTCTAGGAAAGGAATGATCCTGTGTCTGAGAGATGATGCCGCTTCGCAAAGGAATGATCCGGTGCCTGAGAGTCCTGTGCCTGAGAGATGATGCCGCCTTGGAAAAGAATGATCCTGTGCCTGAGAGATGAATGATCCTGTGGCTGAGAGTCCTGTTCTTGAGAGATGATGCCGCCTTGGAAAGGAATGATCCTGTGCCTGATAGATGATGCCACCTTGGAAAGGAATGATCCTGTCCCTAAGAGGTGATGCCGCCTTGGAAAGGAATGATCCTGGGCCTGAGAGATGAATGATCCTGTGCCTGAGAGTCCTGTGCCTGAGAGATGATGCCGCCTTGGAAAGGAATGATCCTGTGCCTGAGAGATGATGCCGCCTAGGAAAGGAATGATCCTGTGCCTGAGAGATGAATGATCCTGTACCTGAGAGAAGATTAAGCCTTGGAAAAGAAGGATCCTGTGCCTGAGAGATGATGCCGCCTTGGAAAGGAATGATCCTGTGCCTGAGAGGTGAATGATCCTGTGCAGGAGACTCCTGTGCGTGAGAGATGATGCCGCCTTGGAAAGGAATGATCCTGTGCCTGAGGGATGAATGATCCTGTGCCTAAGAGATGATGCCGCCTTGGAAAGGAATGATCCTGTGCCTGGGAGATGATGCCGCCTTGCAAAGGAATGACTCTGTGCCTGAGAGATCAATGATCCTGTGGCTGAGAGTCCTGTTCTTGAGAGATGATGCCGCCTTGGAAAGGAATGATCCTGTGCCTGAGAGATGATGCCGTCTTGGAAAGGAATAATCCTGTGCCTGAGAGATGAATAATCCTGTGCCTAAGAGGTGATGCCGCCTTGGAAAGGTATGATACTGTGCCTGAGAGATGAATGATCCTGTACCTGAGAGATGATGCAGCCTTGGAAAGGAATGATCCTGTGCCTGAGAGATGATGCAGCCTTGGAAAGGAATGATCCTGTGCCTGAGAGCTGAGTGATCCTGTGCCTGAGAGATGATGCCGCCTTGGAAAGGAATGATCCTGTGCCGGAGATATGAATCATCCTGTGCCTAAGAGATGATGCCGCCTTTGCAAAGGAATGATCCTGTGCCTGAGAGATGATTGATCTTTTGCCTGAGACTCCTGTGCCTGAGAGACAATGCCGCCTTGGAAAGGAATGATCCTGTTCCTGCGAGATGAATGATCCTGTGCTTAAGAGATGATGCCACCTTGGAAAGGAATGATCCTGTGCCTGAGAGATGATGCCGCCTTGGAAAGGAATGATCCTGTGCCTGAGAGATGAATGATCCTGTGCCTGAGAGTCCTGTGCATGAGAGATGATGCCGCCTTGCAAAGGAATGATCCTGTGCCTGAGAATTGAATGATCCTGTGCCTAAGAGATGATGCCGTCTTGGAAAGGAATGATCCTGTGTCTGAGAGATGATGCCGCCTCGCAAAGGAATGATCCTGTGCCTGAGAGTCCTGTGCCTGAGATATGATGCCTCCTTGGAAAGGAATGATCCTGTGCCTGAGAGATGAATGATCCTGTGCCGGAGACTCCTGTGCCTGAGAGATGATGCCGCCTTGGAAAGGAATGATCCTGTGCCTGAGAGATGAATGAACCTGTGCCTAAGAGATGATGCCGCCTTGGAAAGGAATGATCCTGTGCCTGGGAGATGGTGCCACCTTCCAAAGGAATGACCCTGTGCCTGAGAGATGAATGACCCTGTGCCTTAGAGATGAATGATCCTGTGGCTGAGAGTCCTGTTCTTGAGAGATGATGCCGCCTTGGAAAGGAATGATCCTGTGCCTGAGAGATGATGCCGCCTTGGAAAGGAATGATCCTGTGCCTGAGAGCTGAATGATCCTGTGCCTGAGAGATGATGCCGCCTTGGAAAGGAATGATCCTGTGCCGGAGATATGATTGATCCTGTGCCTAAGAGATAATGCCGCCTTGGAAAGGAATGATCCTGTGCCTGAGAGGTGAATGATCCTGTGCCGGAGACTCCTGTGCCTGAGAGATGATGCCGCCTTGGGAAGGAATGATCCTGTGCCTGAGAGATGAATGATCCTGTGCCTAAGAGATGATGCCGCCTTGGAAAGGAATGATCCTGTGCCTGGGAGATGATGCCGCCTTGCAAAGGAATGACCCTGTGCCTGAGAGATGAATGATCCTGTGGCTGAGAGTCCTGTTCTTGAGAGATGATGCCGCCTTGGAAAGGAATGATCCTGTGCCTCAGAGATGATGCCGTCTTGGAAAGGAATGATCCTGTGCCTGAGAGATGAATGATCCTGTGCCTAAGAGGTGATGCCGCCTTGGAAAGGAATGATCCTGTGCCTGAGAGATGAATGATCCTGTACCTGAGAGATGATGCAGCCTTGGAAAGGAATGATCCTGTGCCTGAGAGATGATGCCGCCTTGGAAAGGAATGATCCTGTGCCTGAGAGCTGAGTGATCCTGTGCCTGAGAGATGATGCCGCCTTGGAAAGGAATGATCATGTGCCGGAGATATGAATCATCCTGTGCCTAAGAGATGATGCCGCCTTGGAAAGGAATGATCCTGTGCCTGAGAGATGATGCCGCCTTGGAAAGGAATGATCCTGTGCCTGAGAGATGATGCCGCCTTGGAAAGGAATGATCCTGTGCCTGAAAGATGATGCCGCCTTGCAAAGGAATGATCCTGTGCCTGAGAGATGATTGATCTTTTGCCTGAGACTCCTGTGCCTGAGAGACAATGCCGCCTTGGAAAGGAATGATCATGTCTCTGAGAGATGAATGATCCTGTGCTTAAGAGATGATGCCACCTTGGAAAGGAATGATCCTGTGCCTGAGAGATGATGCTGCCTCGGAAAGGAATGATCCTGGGCCTGAGAGATGAATGATCCTGTGCCTGAGAGTCCTGTGCCTGAGAGATGATGCCGCCTTGGAAAGGAATGATCCTGTGCCTGAGAGATGATGCCGCCTTGGAAAGGAATGATCCTGTGCCTGAGAGATGAATGATCCTGTGCCTGAGAGTCCTGTGCCTGAGAGATGATGCCGCCTTGCAAAGGAATGATCCTGTGCCTGAGAATTGAATGATCCTGTGCCTAAGAGATGATGCCGCCTTGGAAAGGAATGATCCTGTGCCTGAGAGATGATGCCGCCTCGCAAATGAATGATCCTGTGCCTGAGAGTCCTGTGCCTGAGAGATGATGCCGCCTTGGAAAGGAATGATCCTGGGCCTGAGAGATGAATGATCCTGTGCCGGAGACTCCTGTGCCTGAGAGATGATGCCGCCTTGGAAAGGAATGATCCTGTGCCTGAGAGATGAATGAACCTGTGCCGAAGAGATGATGCAGCCTTGGAAAGGAATGATCCTGTGCCTGGGAGATGATGCCGCCTTGCAAAGGAATGACCCAGTGCCTTAGAGATGAATGATCCTGTGGCTGAGAGTCTTGTTCTTGAGAGATGATGCCGCCTTGGAAAGGAATGATCCTGTGCCTGAGAGATGATGCCGCCTTGGAAAGGAATGATCCTGTGCCTGAGAGATGAATGATCCTGTGCCTAAGAGGTGATGCCGCCTTGGAAAGGAATGATCCTGGGCCTGAGAGATGAATGATCCTGTGCCTGAGAGTCCTGTGCCTGAGAGATGATGCCGCCTTGGAAAGGAATGATCCTGTGCCTGAGAGATGATGCCGCCTAGGAAAGGAATGATCCTGTGCCTGAGAGATGATGCCGCCTTGGAAAGGAATGATCCTGTGCCTGAGAGATGAATGATCCTGTGCCTGAGAGTCCTGTGCCTGAGAGATGATGCCGCCTTGCAAAGGAATGATCCTGTGCCTGAGAGATGAATGATCCTGTGCCTAAGACTCCTGTGCCTGAGAGATGATGCCGCCTTGGAAAGGAATGATCCTGTGCCTGAGAATTGAATGATCCTGTGCCTAAGAGATGATGCCGTCTTGGAAAGGAATGATCCTGTGCCTGAGAGATGATGCCGTCTTGGAAAGGAATAATCCTGTGCCTGAGAGATGAATAATCCTGTGCCTAAGAGGTGATGCCGCCTTGGAAAGGAATGATCCTGTGCCTGAGAGATGAATGATCCTGTACCTGAGAGATGATGCAGCCTTGGAAAGGAATGATCCTGTGCCTGAGAGATGATGCCGCCTTGGAAAGGAATGATCCTGTGCCTGAGAGCTGAGTGATCCTGTGCCTGAGAGATGATGCCGCCTTAGAAAGGAATGATCCTGTGCCGGAGATATGAATCATCCTGTGCCTAAGAGATGATGCCGCCTTGGAAAGGAATGATCCTGTGCCTGAGAGATGATGCCACCTTGGAAAGGAATGATCCTGTGCCTCAGAGATGAATGATCCTGTGCCTGAGAGTCCTGTGCCTGAAAGATGATGCCGCCTTTGCAAAGGAATGATCCTGTGCCGGAGAGATGATTGATCTTTTGCCTGAGACTCCTGTGCCTGAGAGACAATGCCGCCTTGGAAAGGAATGATCCTGTTCCTGCGAGATGAATGATCCTGTGCTTAAGAGATGATGCCACCTTGGAAAGGAATGATCCTGTGCCTGAGAGATGATGCCGCCTTGGAAAGGAATGATCCTGTGCCTGAGAGATGAATGATCCTGTGCCTGAGAGTCCTGTGCATGAGAGATGATGCCGCCTTGCAAAGGAATGATCCTGTGCCTGAGAATTGAATGATCCTGTGCCTAAGAGATGATGCCGTCTTGGAAAGGAATGATCCTGTGTCTGAGAGATGATGCCGCCTCGCAAAGGAATGATCCGGTGCCTGAGAGTCCTGTGCCTGAGAGATGATGCCGCCTTGGAAAAGAATGATCCTGTGCCTGATAGATGAATGATCCTGTGGCTGAGAGTCCTGTTCTTTAGAGATGATGCCGCCTTGGAAAGGAATGATCCTGTGCCTGATAGATGATGCCGCCTTGGAAAGGAATGATCCTGTGCCTAAGAGGTGATGCCGCCTTGGAAAGGAATGATCCTGGCATGAGAGATGAATGATCCTGTGCCTGAGAGTCCTGTGCCTGAGAGATGATGCCGCCTTGGAAAGGAATGATCCTGTGCCTGAGAGATGATGCCGCCTAGGAAAGGAATGATCCTGTGCCTGAGAGATGAATGATCCTGTATATGAGAGATGATGCAGCCTTGGAAAGGAAGGATCCTGTGCCTGAGAGATGATGCCGCCTTGGAAAGGAATGATCCTGTGCCTGAGAGGTGAATGATCCTGTGCCTAAGAGATGATGCCGCCTTGGAAAGGAATGATCCTGTGCCTGGGAGATGATGCCGCCTTGCAAAGGAATGACTCTGTGCCTGAGAGATCAATGATCCTGTGGCTGAGAGTCCTGTTCTTGAGAGATGATGCCGCCTTGGAAAGGAATGATCCTGTGCCTGAGAGATGATGCCGTCTTGGAAAGGAATAATCCTGTGCCTGAGAGATGAATAATCCTGTGCCTAAGAGGTGATGCCGCCTTGGAAAGGAATGATCCTGTGTCTGAGAGATGATGCCGCCTCGCAAAGGAATGATCCTGTGCCTGAGAGTCCTGTGCCTGAGATATGATGCCTCCTTGGAAAGGAATGATCCTGTGCCTGAGAGATGAATGATCCTGTGCCGGAGACTCCTGTGCCTGAGAGATGATGCCGCCTTGGAAAGGAATGATCCTGTGCCTGAGAGATGAATGAACCTGTGCCTAAGAGATGATGCCGCCTTGGAAAGGAATGATCCTGTGCCTGGGAGATGGTGCCGCCTTGCAAAGGAATGACCCTGTGCCTTAGAGATGAATGATCCTGTGGCTGAGAGTCCTGTTCTTGAGAGATGATGCCGCCTTGGAAAGGAATGATCCTGTGCCTGAGAGATGATGCCGCCTTGGAAAGGAATGATCCTGTGCTGAGAGATGAATGATCCTGTGCCTAAGAGGTGATGCCGCCTTGGAAAGGAATGATCCTGTGCTTGAGAGATGATGCCGCCTTGGAAAGGAATGATCCTGTGCCTGAGAGCTGAATGATCCTGTGCCTGAGAGATGATGCCGCCTTGGAAAGGAATGATCCTGTGCCGGAGAAATGATTGATCCTGTGCCTAAGAGATAATGCCGCCTTGGAAAGGAATGATCCTGTGCCTGAGAGGTGAATGATCCTGTGCCGGAGACTCCTGTGCCTGAGAGATGATGCCGCCTTGGGAAGGAATGATCCTGTGCCTGAGAGATGAATGATCCTGTGCCTAAGAGATGATGCCGCCTTGGAAAGGAATGATCCTGTGCCTGGGAGATGATGCCGCCGTGCAAAGGAATGACCCTGTGCCTGAGAGATGAATGATCCTGTGGCTGAGAGTCCTGTTCTTGAGAGATGATGCCACCTTGGAAAGGAATGATCCTGTGCCTCAGAGATGATGCCGTCTTGGAAAGGAATGATCCTGTGCCTGAGAGATGAATGATCCTGTGCCTAAGAGGTGATGCCGCCTTGGAAAGGAATGATCCTGTGCCTGAGAGATGAATGATCCTGTACCTGAGAGATGATGCAGCCTTGGAAAGGAATGATCCTGTGCCTGAGAGATGATGCCGCCTTGGAAAGGAATGATCCTGTGCCTGAGAGCTGAGTGATCCTGTGCCTGAGAGATGATGCCGCCTTGGAAAGGAATGATCATGTGCCGGAGATATGAATCATCCTGTGCCTAAGAGATGATGCCGCCTTGGAAAGGAATGATCCTGTGCCTGAGAGATGAATGATCCTGTGCCTGAGAGTCCTGTGTCTGAAAGATGATGCCGCCTTGCAAAGGAATGATCCTGTGCCTGAGAGATGATTGATCTTTTGCCTGAGACTCCTGTGCCTGAGAGACAATGCCGCCTTGGAAAGGAATGATCATGTCTCTGAGAGATGAATGATCCTGTGCTTAAGAGATGATGCCACCTTGGAAAGGAATGATCCTGTGCCTGAGAGATGATGCTGCCTCGGAAAGGAATGATCCTGGGCCTGAGAGATGAATGATCCTGTGCCTGAGAGTCCTTTGCCTGAGAGATGATGCCGCCTTGGAAAGGAATGATCCTGTGCCTGAGAGATGATGCCGCCTTGGAAAGGAATGATCCTGTGCCTGAGAGATGAATGATCCTGTGCCTGAGAGTCCTGTGCCTGAGAGATGATGCCGCCTTGCAAAGGAATGATCCTGTGCCTGAGAATTGAATGATCCTGTGCCTAAGAGATGATGCCATCTTGGAAAGGAAGGATCCTGTGTATGAGAGATGATGCCGCCTCGCAAATGAATGATCCTGTGCCTGAGAGTCCTGTGCCTGAGAGATGATGCCGCCTTGGAAAGGAATGATCCTGGGCCTGAGAGATGAATGATCCTGTGCCGGAGACTCCTGTGCCTGAGAGATGATGCCGCCTTGGAAAGGAATGATCCTGTGCCTGAGACATGAATGAACCTGTGCCGAAGAGATGATGCAGCCTTGGAAAGGAATGATCCTGTGCCTGGGAGATGATGCCGCCTTGCAAAGGAATGACCCAGTGCCTTAGAGATGAATGATCCTGTGGCTGAGAGTCTTGTTCTTGAGAGATGATGCCGCCTTGGAAAGGAATGATCCTGTGCCTGAGAGATGATGCCGCCTTGGAAAGGAATGATCCTGTGCCTGAGAGATGAATGATCCTGTGCCTAAGAGGTGATGCCGCCTTGGAAAGGAATGATCCTGGGCCTGAGAGATGAATGATCCTGTGCCTGAGAGTCCTGTGCCTGAGAGATGATGCCGCCTTGGAAAGGAATGATCCTGTGCCTGAGAGATGATGCCGCCTAGGAAAGGAATGATCCTGTGCCTGAGAGATGATGCCGCCCTGGAAAGGAATGATCCTGTGCCTGAGAGATGAATGATCCTGTGCCTGAGAGTCCTGTGCCTGAGAGATGATGCCGCCTTGCAAAGGAATGATCCTGTGCCTGAGAGATGAATGATCCTGTGCTTAAGACTCCTGTGCCTGAGAGATGATGCCGCCTTGGAAAGGAATGATCCTGTGCCTGAGAATTGAATGATCCTGTGCCTAAGAGATGATGCAGTCTTGGAAAGGAATGATCCTGTGCCTGAGAGATGATGCCGCCTTGGAAAGGAATGATCCTGTGCCTGAGAGATGATGCCGTCTTGGAAAGGAATAATCCTGTGCCTGAGAGATGAATAATCCTGTGCCTAAGAGGTGATGCCGCCTTGGAAAGGAATGATCCTGTGCCTGAGAGATGAATGATCCTGTACCTGAGAGATGATGCAGCCTTGGAAAGGAATGATCCTGTGACTGAGAGATGATGCCGCCTTGGAAAGGAATGATCCTGTGCCTGAGAGATGAATGATCCTGTGCCTGAGAGTCCTGTGCCTGAAAGATGATGCCGCCTTTGCAAAGGAATGATCCTGTGCCTGAGAGATGATTGATCTTTTGCCTGAGACTCCTGTGCCTGAGAGACAATGCCGCCTTGGAAAGGAATGATCCTGTTCCTGCGAGATGAATGATCCTGTGCTTAAGAGATGATGCCACCTTGGAAAGGAATGATCCTGTGCCTGAGAGATGATGCCGCCTTGGAAAGGAATGATCCTGTGCCTGAGAGATGAATGATCCTGTGCCTGAGAGTCCTGTGCATGAGAGATGATGCCGCCTTGCAAAGGAATGATCCTGTGCCTGAGAGATGATGCCGCCTCGCAAAGGAATGATCCGGTGCCTGAGAGTCCTGTGCCTGAGAGATGATGCCGTCTTGGAAAAGAATGATCCTGTGCCTGAGAATTGAATGATCCTGTGCCTAAGAGATGATGCCGTCTTGGAAAGGAATGATCCTGTGCCTGAGAGATGATGCCGCCTTGGAAAAGAATGATCCTGTGCCTGAGAGATGAATGATCCTGTGCCGGAGACTCCTGTGCCTGAGAGATGATGACGCCTTGGAAAGGAATGATCCTGTGCCTGAGAGATGAATGAACCTGTGCCTAAGAGATGATGCCGCCTTGGAAAGGAATGATCCTGTGCCTGGGAGATGAGGCCGCCTTACAAAGGAATGACCCTGTGCCTTAGAGATGAATGATCCTGTGGCTGAGAGTCCTGTTCTTGAGAGATGATGCCGCCTTGGAAAGGAATGATCCTGTGCCTGAGAGATGATGCCGCCTTGGAAAGGAATGATCCTGTGCCTGAGAGATGAATGATTCTGTGCCTGAGAGTCCTGTGCCTGAGAGATGATGCCACCTTGCAAAGGAATGATCCTGTGCCTGAGAGATGATTGATCCTGTGCCTGAGACTCCTGTGCCTGAGAGATGATGCCGCCTAGGAAAGGAATGATCCTGTGCCTGATAATTGAATGATCCTGTGCCTAAGAGATGATGCCGTCTTGGAAAGGAATGATCCTGTGTCTGAGAGATGATGCCGCCTCGCAAAGGAATGATCCTGTGCCTGAGAGTCCTGTGCCTGAGATATGATGCCTCCTTGGAAAGGAATGATCCTGTGCCTGAGAGATGAATGATCCTGTGCCGGAGACTCCTGTGCCTGAGAGATGATGCCGCCTTGGAAAGGAATGATCCTGTGCCTGAGAGATGAATGAACCTGTGCCTAAGAGATGATGCCGCCTTGGAAAGGAATGATCCTGTGCCTGGGAGATGGTGCCGCCTTGCAAAGGAATGACCCTGTGCCTTAGAGATGAATGATCCTGTGGCTGAGAGTCCTGTTCTTGAGAGATGATGCCGCCTTGGAAAGGAATGATCCTGTGCCTGAGAGATGATGCCGCCTTGGAAAGGAATGATCCTGTGCTGAGAGATGAATGATCCTGTGCCTAAGAGGTGATGCCGCCTTGGAAAGGAATGATCCTGTGCTTGAGAGATGATGCCGCCTTGGAAAGGAATGATCCTGTGCCTGAGAGCTGAATGATCCTGTGCCTGAGAGATGATGCCGCCGTGGAAAGGAATGATCCTGTGCCGGAGATATGATTGATCCTGTGCCTAAGAGATAATGCCGCCTTGGAAAGGAATGATCCTGTGCCTGAGAGGTGAATGATCCTGTGCCGGAGACTCCTGTGCCTGAGAGATGATGCCGCCTTGGGAAGGAATGATCCTGTGCCTGAGAGATGAATGATCCTGTGCCTAAGAGATGATGCCGCCTTGGAAAGGAATGATCCTGTGCCTGGGAGATGATGCCGCCTTGCAAAGGAATGACCCTGTGCCTGAGAGATGAATGATCCTGTGGCTGAGAGTCCTGTTCTTGAGAGATGATGCCGCCTTGGAAAGGAATGATCCTGTGCCTCAGAGATGATGCCGTCTTGGAAAGGAATGATCCTGTGCCTGATAGATGAATGATCCTGTGCCTAAGAGGTGATGCTGCCTTGGAAAGGAATGATCCTGTGCCTGAGAGATGAATGATCCTGTACCTGAGAGATGATGCAGCCTTGGAAAGGAATGATCCTGTGCCTGAGAGATGATGCCGCCTTGGAAAGGAATGATCCTGTGCCTGAGAGCTGAGTGATCCTGTGCCTGAGAGATGATGCCGCCTTGGAAAGGAATGATCATGTGCCGGAGATATGGATCATCCTGTGCCTAAGAGATGATGCCGCCTTGGAAAGGAATGATCCTGTGCCTGAGAGATGATGCCGCCTTGGAAAGGAATGATCCTGTGCCTGAGAGATGAATGATCCTGTGCCTGAGAGTCCTGTGCCTGAAAGATGATGCCGCCTTGCAAAGGAATGATCCTGTGCTTGAGAGATGATTGATCTTTTGCCTGAGACTCCTGTGCCTGAGAGACAATGCCGCCTTGGAAAGGAATGATCCTGTCCCTGAGAGATGAATGATCCTGTGCTTAAGAGATTATGACACCTTGGAAAGGAATGATCCTGTGCCTGAGAGATGATGCTGCCTCAGAAAGGAATGATCCTGGGCCTGAGAGATGAATGATCCTGTGCCTGAGAGTCCTGTGCCTGAGAGATGATGCCGCCTTGGAAAGGAATGATCCTGTGCCTGAGAGTTGATGCCGCCTTGGAAAGGAATGATCCTGTGCCTGAGAGATGAATGATCCTGTGCCTGAGGGTCCTGTGCCTGAGAGATGATGCCGCCTTGCAAAGGAATGATCCTGTGCCTGAGAATTGAATGATCCTGTGCCTAAGAGAAGATGCCATCTTGGAAAGGAATGATCCTGTGTCTGAGAGATGATGCCGCCTTGCAAAGGAATGATCCTGTGCCTGAGAATTGAATGATCCAGTGCCTGACAGATGATGCCGCCTTGGAAAGGAATGATCCTGTGCCTGAGAGATGAATGATCCTGTGCCTAAGAGGTGATGCCGCCTTGGAAAGGAATGATCCTGGGCCTGAGAGATGAATGATCCTGTGCCTGAGAGTCCTGTGCCTGAGAGATGATGCCGCCTTGGAAAGGAATGATCCTGTGCCTGAGAGATGATGCCGCCTAGGAAAGGAATGATCCTGTGCCTGAGAGATGATGCCGCCCTGGAAAGGAATGATCCTGTGCCTGAGAGATGAATGATCCTGTGCCTGAGAGTCCTGTGCCTGAGAGATGATGCCGCCTTGCAAAGGAATGATCCTGTGCCTGAGAGATGAATGATCCTGTGCCTAAGAGATGATGCCGCATTGGAAAGGAATGATCCTGGGCCTGAGAGATGATGCCGCCTTGGAAAGGAATGATCCTGTGCCTGAGAGATGATGCCGCCTTGGAAAGGAATGATCCTGTGCCTGAGAGATGAATGATCCTGTGCCTGAGAGTCCTGTGCCTGAGAGATGATGCCGCCTTGCAAAGGAATGATCCTGTGCCTGAGAATTGAATGATCCTGTGCCTAAGAGATGATGCCGTCTTGGAAAGGAATGATCCTGTGTCTGAGAGATGATGCCGCCTCGCAAATGAATGATCCTGTGCCTGAGAGTCCTGTGCCTGAGAGATGATGCCACCTTGGAAAGGAATGATCCTGGGCCTGAGAGATGAATGATCCTGTGCCGGAGACTCCTGTGCCTGAGAGATGATGCCGCCTTGGAAAGGAATGATCCTGTGCCTGAGAGATGAATGAACCTGTGCCGAAGAGATGATGCAGCCTTGGAAAGGAATGATCCTGTGCCTGTGAGATGATGCCGCCTTGCAAAGGAATGACCCTGTGCCTTAGAGATGAATGATCCTGTGGCTGAGAGTCCTGTTCTTGAGAGATGATGCCGCCTTGGAAAGGAATGATCCTGTGCCTGAGAGATGATGCCGCCTTGGAAAGGAATGATCCTGTGCCTGAGAGATGAATGATCCTGTGCCTAAGAGGTGATGCCGCCTTGGAAAGGAATGATCCTGGGCCTGAGAGATGAATGATCCTGTGCCTGAGAGTCCTGTGCCTGAGAGATGATGCCGACAAGGAAAGGAATGATCCTGTGCCTGAGAGATGATGCCGCCTAGGAAAAGGATGATCCTGTGCCTGAGAGATGATGCCGCATTGGAAAGGAATGATCCTGTGCCTGAGAGATGAATGATCCTGTGCCTGAGAGTCCTGTGCCTGAGAGATGATGCCGCCTTGCAAAGGAATGATCCTGTGCCTGAGAGATGATTGATCCTGTGCCTGAGACTCCTGTGCCTGAGAGATGATGCCGCCTAGGAAAGGAATGATGCTGTGCCTGATAATTGAATGATCCTGTGCCTAAGAGATGATGCCGTCTTGGAAAGGAATGATCCTGTGTCTGAGAGATGATGCCGCCTCGCAAAGGAATGATCCTGTGCCTGAGAGTCCTGTGCCTGAGATATGATGCCGCCTTGGAAAGGAATGATCCTGTGCCTGAGAGATGAATGATCCTGTGCCGGAGACTCCTGTGCCTGAGAGATGATGCCGCCTTGGAAAGGAATGATCCTGTGCCTGAGAGATGAATGAACCTGTGCCAAAGAGATGATGCCGCCTTGGAAAGGAATGATCCTGTGCCTGGGAGATGGTGCCGCCTTGCAAAGGAATGACCCTGTGCCTTAGAGATGAATGATCCTGTGGCTGAGAGTCCTGTTCTTGAGAGATGATGCCGCCTTGGAAAGGAATGATCCTGTGCCTGAGAGATGATGCCGCCTTGGAAAGGAATGATCCTGTGCTGAGAGATGAATGATCCTGTGCCTAAGAGGTGATGCTGCCTTGGAAAGGAATGATCCTGTGCTTGAGAGATGATGCCGCCTTGGAAAGGAATGATCCTGTGCCTGAGAGCTGAATGATCCTGTGCCTGAGAGATGATGCCGCCTTGGAAAGGAATGATCCTGTGCCGGAGATATGATTGATCCTGTGCCTAAGAGATAATGCCGCCTTGGAAAGGAATGATCCTGTGCCTGAGAGGTGAATGATCCTGTGCCGGAGACTCCTGTGCCTGAGAGATGATGCCGCCTTGGGAAGGAATGATCCTGTGCCTGAGAGATGAATGATCCTGTGCCTAAGAGATGATGCCGCCTTGGAAAGGAATGATCCTGTGCCTGGGAGATGATGCCGCCTTGCAAAGGAATGACCCTGTGCCTGAGAGATGAATGATCCTGTGGCTGAGAGTCCTGTTCTTGAGAGATGATGCCGCCTTGGAAAGGAATGATCCTGTGCCTCAGAGATGATGCCGTCTTGGAAAGGAATGATCCTGTGCCTGAGAGATGAATGATCCTTTGCCTAAGAGGTGATGCCGCCTTGGAAAGGAATGATCCTGTGCCTGAGAGATGAATGATCCTGTACCTGAGAGATGATGCAGCCTTGGAAAGGAATGATCCTGTGCCTGAGAGATGATGCCGCCTTGGAAAGGAATGATCCTGTGCCTGAGAGCTGAGTGATCCTGTGCCTGAGAGATGATGCCGCCTTGGAAAGGAATGATCATGTGCCGGAGATATGAATCATCCTGTGCCTAAGAGATGATGCCGCCTTGGAAAGGAATGATCCTGTGCCTGAGAGATGATGCCGCCTTGGAAAGGAATGATCCTGTGCCTGAGAGATGAATGATCCTGTGCCTGAGAGTCCTGTGCCTGAAAGATGATGCCGCCTTGCAAAGGAATAATCCTGTGCCTGAGAGATGATTGATCTTTTGCCTGAGACTCCTGTGCCTGAGAGACAATGCCGCCTTGGAAAGGAATGATCATGTCTCTGAGAGATGAATGATCCTGTGCTTAAGAGATGATGCCACCTTGGAAAGGAATGATCCTGTGCCTGAGAGATGATGCTGCCTCGGAAAGGAATGATCCTGGGCCTGAGAGATGAATGATCCTGTGCCTGAGAGTCCTGTGCCTGAGAGATGATGCCGCCTTGGAAAGGAATGATCCTGTGCCTGAGAGATGATGCCGCCTTGGAAAGGAATGATCCTGTGCCTGAGAGATGAATGATCCTGTGCCTGAGAGTCCTGTGCCTGAGAGATGATGCCGCCTTGCAAAGGAATGATCCTGTGCCTGAGAATTGAATGATCCTGTGCCTAAGAGATGATGCCGCCTTGGAAAGGAATGATCCTGTGCCTGAGAGATGATGCCGCCTCGCAAATGAATGATCCTGTGCCTGAGAGTCCTGTGCCTGAGAGATGATGCCGCCTTGGAAAGGAATGATCCTGGGCCTGAGAGATGAATGATCCTGTGCCGGAGACTCCTGTGCCTGAGAGATGATGCCGCCTTGGAAAGGAATGATCCTGTGCCTGAGAGATGAATGAACCTGTGCCGAAGAGATGATGCAGCCTTGGAAAGGAATGATCCTGTGCCTGGGAGATGATGCCGCCTTGCAAAGGAATGACCCAGTGCCATAGAGATGAATGATCCTGTGGCTGAGAGTCTTGTTCTTGAGAGATGATGCTGCCTCGGAAAGGAATGATCCTGGGCCTGAGAGATGAATGATCCTGTGCCTGAGAGTCCTGTGCCTGAGAGATGATGCCGCCTTGGAAAGGAATGATCCTGTGCCTGAGAGATGATGCCGCCTTGGAAAGGAATGATCCTGTGCCTGAGAGATGAATGATCCTGTGCCTGAGAGTCCTGTGCCTGAGAGATGATGCCGCCTTGCAAAGGAATGATCCTGTGCCTGAGAATTGAATGATCCTGTGCCTAAGAGATGATGCCGTCTTGGAAAGGAATGATCCTGTGTCTGACAGATGATGCCGCCTCGCAAAGGAATGATCCTGTGCCTGAGAGTCCTGTGCCTGAGATATGATGCCGCCTTGGAAAGGAATGATCCTGTGCCTGAGAGATGAATGATCCTGTGCCGGAGACTCCTGTGCCTGAGAGATGATGCCGCCTTGGAAAGGAATGATCCTGTGCCTGAGAGATGAATGAACCTGTGCCAAAGAGATGATGCCGCCTTGGAAAGGAATGATCCTGTGCCTGGGAGATGGTGCCGCCTTGCAAAGGAATGACCCTGTGCCTTAGAGATGAATGATCCTGTGGCTGAGAGTCCTGTTCTTGAGAGATGATGCCGCCTTGGAAAGGAATGATCCTGTGCCTGAGAGATGATGCCGCCTTGGAAAGGAATGATCCTGTGCTGAGAGATGAATGATCCTGTGCCTAAGAGGTGATGCCGCCTTGGAAAGGAATGATCCTGTGCTTGAGAGATGATGCCGCCTTGGAAAGGAATGATCCTGTGCCTGAGAGCTGAATGATCCTGTGCCTGAGAGATGATGCCGCCTTGGAAAGGAATGATCCTGTGCCGGAGATATGATTGATCCTGTGCCTAAGAGATAATGCCGCCTTGGAAAGGAATGATCCTGTGCCTGAGAGGTGAATGATCCTGTGCCGGAGACTCCTGTGCCTGAGAGATGATGCCGCCTTGGGAAGGAATGATCCTGTGCCTGAGAGATGAATGATCCTGTGCCTAAGAGATGATGCCGCCTTGGAAAGGAATGATCCTGTGCCTGGGAGATGATGCCGCCTTGCAAAGGAATGACCCTGTGCCTGAGAGATGAATGATCCTGTGGCTGAGAGTCCTGTTCTTGAGAGATGATGCCGCCTTGGAAAGGAATGATCCTGTGCCTCAGAGATGATGCCGTCTTGGAAAGGAATGATCCTGTGCCTGAGAGATGAATGATCCTTTGCCTAAGAGGTGATGCCGCCTTGGAAAGGAATGATCCTGTGCCTGAGAGATGAATGATCCTGTACCTGAGAGATGATGCAGCCTTGGAAAGGAATGATCCTGTGCCTGAGAGATGATGCCGCCTTGGAAAGGAATGATCCTGTGCCTGAGAGCTGAGTGATCCTGTGCCTGAGAGATGATGCCGCCTTGGAAAGGAATGATCATGTGCCGGAGATATGAATCATCCTGTGCCTAAGAGATGATGCCGCCTTGGAAAGGAATGATCCTGTGCCTGAGAGATGATGCCGCCTTGGAAAGGAATGATCCTGTGCCTGAGAGATGAATGATCCTGTGCCTGAGAGTCCTGTGCCTGAAAGATGATGCCGCCTTGCAAAGGAATGATCCTGTGCCTGAGAGATGATTGATCTTTTGCCTGAGACTCCTGTGCCTGAGAGACAATGCCGCCTTGGAAAGGAATGATCATGTCTCTGAGAGATGAATGATCCTGTGCTTAAGAGATGATGCCACCTTGGAAAGGAATGATCCTGTGCCTGAGAGATGATGCTGCCTCGGAAAGGAATGATCCTGGGCCTGAGAGATGAATGATCCTGTGCCTGAGAGTCCTGTGCCTGAGAGATGATGCCGCCTTGGAAAGGAATGATCCTGTGCCTGAGAGATGATGCCGCCTTGGAAAGGAATGATCCTGTGCCTGAGAGATGAATGATCCTGTGCCTGAGAGTCCTGTGCCTGAGAGATGATGCCACCTTGCAAAGGAATGATCCTGTGCCTGAGAATTGAATGATCCTGTGCCTAAGAGATGATGCCGCCTTGGAAAGGAATGATCCTGTGCCTGAGAGATGATGCCGCCTCGCAAATGAATGATCCTGTGCCTGAGAGTCCTGTGCCTGAGAGATGATGCCGCCTTGGAAAGGAATGATCCTGGGCCTGAGAGATGAATGATCCTGTGCCGGAGACTCCTGTGCCTGAGAGATGATGCCGCCTTGGAAAGGAATGATCCTGTGCCTGAGAGATGAATGAACCTGTGCCGAAGAGATGATGCAGCCTTGGAAAGGAATGATCCTGTGCCTGGGAGATGATGCCGCCTTGCAAAGGAATGACCCAGTGCCATAGAGATGAATGATCCTGTGGCTGAGAGTCTTGTTCTTGAGAGATGATGCCGCCTTGGAAAGGAATGATCCTGTGCCTGAGAGATGATGCCGCCTTGGAAAGGAATGATCCTGTGCCTGAGAGATGAATGATCCTGTGCCTAAGAGGTGATGCCGCCTTGGAAAGGAATGATCCTGGGCCTGAGAGATGAATGATCCTGTGCCTGAGAGTCCTGTGCCTGAGAGATGATGCCGCCTTGGAAAGGAATGATCCTGTGCCTGAGAGATGATGCCGCCTAGGAAAGGAATGATCCTGTGCCTGAGAGATGATGCCGCCTTGGAAAGGAATGATCCTGTGCCTGAGAGATGAATGATCCTGTGCCTGAGAGTCCTGTGCCTGAGAGATGATGCCGCCTTGCAAAGGAATGATCCTGTGCCTGAGAGATGAATGATCCTGTGCCTAAGACTCCTGTGCCTGAGAGATGATGCCGCCTTGGAAAGGAATGATCCTGTGCCTGAGAATTGAATGATCCTGTGCCTAAGAGATGATGCCGTCTTGGAAAGGAATGATCCTGTGCCTGAGAGATGATGCCGTCTTGGAAAGGAATAATCCTGTGCCTGAGAGATGAATAATCCTGTGCCTAAGAGGTGATGCCGCCTTGGAAAGGAATGATCCTGTGCCTGAGAGATGAATGATCCTGTACCTGAGAGATGATGCAGCCTTGGAAAGGAATGATTCTGTGCCTGAGAGATGATGCCGCCTTGGAAAGGAATGATCCTGTACCTGAGAGCTGTGTGATCCTGTGCCTGAGAGATGATGCCGCCTTGGAAAGGAATGATCCTGTGCCGGAGATATGAATCATCCTGTGCCTAAGAGATGATGCCGCCTTGGAAAGGAATGATCCTGTGCCTGAGAGATGATGCCACCTTGGAAAGGAATGATCCTGTGCCTCAGAGATGAATGATCCTGTGCCTGAGAGTCCTGTGCCTGAAAGATGATGCCGCCTTTGCAAAGGAATGATCCTGTGCCGGAGAGATGATTGATCTTTTGCCTGAGACTCCTGTGCCTGAGAGACAATGCCGCCTTGGAAAGGAATGATCCTGTTCCTGCGAGATGAATGATCCTGTGCTTAAGAGATGATGCCACCTTGGAAAGGAATGATCCTGTGCCTGAGAGCTGATGCCGCCTTGGAAAGGAATGATCCTGTGCCTGAGAGATGAATGATCCTGTGCCTGAGAGTCCTGTGCATGAGAGATGATGCCGCCTTGCAAAGGAATGATCCTGTGCCTGAGAATTGAATGATCCTGTGCCTAAGAGATGATGCCTTCTTGGAAAGGAATGATCCTGTGTCTGAGAGATGATGCCGCCTCGCAAAGGAATGATCCGGTGCCTGAGAGTCCTGTGCCTGAGAGATGATGCCGCCTTGGAAAAGAATGATCCTGTGCCTGAGAGATGAATGATCCTGTGGCTGAGAGTCCTGTTCTTGAGAGATGATGCCGCCTTGGAAAGGAATGATCCTGTGCCTGATAGATGATGCCGCCTTGGAAAGGAATGATCCTGTGCCTAAGAGGTGATGCCGCCTTGGAAAGGAATGATCCTGGCCTGAGAGATGAATGATCCTGTGCCTGAGAGTCCTGTGCCTGAGAGATGATGCCGCCTTGGAAAGGAATGATCCTGTGCCTGAGAGATGATGCCGCCTAGGAAAGGAATGATCCTGTGCCTGAGAGATGAATGATCCTGTATATGAGAGATGATGCAGCCTTGGAAAGGAAGGATCCTGTGCCTGAGAGATGATGCCGCCTTGGAAAGGAATGATCCTGTGCCTGAGAGGTGAATGATCCTGTGCCTAAGAGATGATGCCGCCTTGGAAAGGAATGATCCTGTGCCTGGGAGATGATGCCGCCTTGCAAAGGAATGACTCTGTGCCTGAGAGATCAATGATCCTGTGGCTGAGAGTCCTGTTCTTGAGAGATGATGCCGCCTTGGAAAGGAATGATCCTGTGCCTGAGAGATGATGCCGTCTTGGAAAGGAATAATCCTGTGCCTGAGAGATGAATAATCCTGTGCCTAAGAGGTGATGCCGCCTTGGAAAGGAATGATCCTGTGCCTGAGAGATGAATGATCCTGTACCTGAGAGATGATGCAGCCTTGGAAAGGAATGATCCTGTGCCTGAGAGATGATGCCGCCTAGGAAAGGAATGATCCTGTGCCTGATAATTGAATGATCCTGTGCCTAAGAGATGATGCCGTCTTGGAAAGGAATGATCCTGTGTCTGAGAGATGATGCCGCCTCGCAAAGGAATGATCCTGTGCCTGAGAGTCCTGTGCCTGAGATATGATGCCTCCTTGGAAAGGAATGATCCTGTGCCTGAGAGATGAATGATCCTGTGCCGGAGACTCCTGTGCCTGAGAGATGATGCCGCCTTGGAAAGGAATGATCCTGTGCCTGAGAGATGAATGAACCTGTGCCTAAGAGATGATGCCGCCTTGGAAAGGAATGATCCTGTGCCTGGGAGATGGTGCCGCCTTGCAAAGGAATGACCCTGTGCCTTAGAGATGAATGATCCTGTGGCTGAGAGTCCTGTTCTTGAGAGATGATGCCGCCTTGGAAAGGAATGATCCTGTGCCTGAGAGATGATGCCGCCTTGGAAAGGAATGATCCTGTGCTGAGAGATGAATGATCCTGTGCTTAAGAGGTGATGCCGCCTTGGAAAGGAATGATCCTGTGCTTGAGAGATGATGCCGCCTTGGAATGGAATGATCCTGTGCCTGAGAGCTGAATGATCCTGTGCCTGAGAGATGATGCCGCCTTGGAAAGGAATGATCCTGTGCCGGAGATATGATTGATCCTGTGCCTAAGAGATAATGCCGCCTTGGAAAGGAATGATCCTGTGCCTGAGAGGTGAATGATCCTGTGCCGGAGACTCCTGTGCCTGAGAGATGATGCCGCCTTGGGAAGGAATGATCCTGTGCCTGAGAGATGAATGATCCTGTGCCTAAGAGATGATGCCGCCTTGGAAAGGAATGATCCTGTGCCTGGGAGATGATGCCGCCGTGCAAAGGAATGACCCTGTGCCTGAGAGATGAATGATCCTGTGGCTGAGAGTCCTGTTCTTGAGAGATGATGCCACCTTGGAAAGGAATGATCCTGTGCCTCAGAGATGATGCCGTCTTGGAAAGGAATGATCCTGTGCCTGAGAGATGAATGATCCTGTGCCTAAGAGGTGATGCCGCCTTGGAAAGGAATGATCCTGTGCCTGAGAGATGAATGATCCTGTACCTGAGAGATGATGCAGCCTTGGAAAGGAATGATCCTGTGCCTGAGAGATGATGCCGCCTTGGAAAGGAATGATCCTGTGCCTGAGAGCTGAGTGATCCTGTGCCTGAGAGATGATGCCGCCTTGGAAAGGAATGATCATGTGCCGGAGATATGAATCATCCTGTGCCTAAGAGATGATGCCGCCTTGGAAAGGAATGATCCTGTGCCTGAGAGATGAATGATCCTGTGCCTGAGAGTCCTGTGCCTGAAAGATGATGCCGCCTTGCAAAGGAATGATCCTGTGCCTGAGAGATGATTGATCTTTTGCCTGAGACTCCTGTGCCTGAGAGACAATGCCGCCTTGGAAAGGAATGATCATGTCTCTGAGAGATGAATGATCCTGTGCTTAAGAGATGATGCCACCTTGGAAAGGAATGATCCTGTGCCTGAGAGATGATGCTGCCTCGGAAAGGAATGATCCTGGGCCTGAGAGATGAATGATCCTGTGCCTGAGAGTCCTGTGCCTGAGAGATGATGCCGCCTTGGAAAGGAATGATCCTGTGCCTGAGAGATGATGCCGCCTTGGAAAGGAATGATCCTGTGCCTGAGAGATGAATGATCCTGTGCCTGAGAGTCCTGTGCCTGAGAGATGATGCCGCCTTGCAAAGGAATGATCCTGTGCCTGAGAATTGAATGATCCTGTGCCTAAGAGATGATGCCATCTTGGAAAGGAATGATCCTGTGTCTGAGAGATGATGCCGCCTCGCAAATGAATGATCCTGTGCCTGAGAGTCCTGTGCCTGAGAGATGATGCCGCCTTGGAAAGGAATGATCCTGGGCCTGAGAGATGAATGATCCTGTGCCGGAGACTCCTGTGCCTGAGAGATGATGCCGCCTTGGAAAGGAATGATCCTGTGCCTGAGAGATGAATGAACCTGTGCCGAAGAGATGATGCAGCCTTGGAAAGGAATGATCCTGTGCCTGGGAGATGATGCCGCCTTGCAAAGGAATGACCCAGTGCCTTAGAGATGAATGATCCTGTGGCTGAGAGTCTTGTTCTTGAGAGATGATGCCGCCTTGGAAAGGAATGATCCTGTGCCTGAGAGATGATGCCGCCTTGGAAAGGAATGATCCTGTGCCTGAGAGATGAATGATCCTGTGCCTAAGAGGTGATGCCGCCTTGGAAAGGAATGATCCTGGGCCTGAGAGATGAATGATCCTGTGCCTGAGAGTCCTGTGCCTGAGAGATGATGCCGCCTTGGAAAGGAATGATCCTGTGCCTGAGAGATGATGCCGCCTAGGAAAGGAATGATCCTGTGCCTGAGAGATGATGCCGCCCTGGAAAGGAATGATCCTGTGCCTGAGAGATGAATGATCCTGTGCCTGAGAGTCCTGTGCCTGAGAGATGATGCCGCCTTGCAAAGGAATGATCCTGTGCCTGAGAGATGAATGATCCTGTGCTTAAGACTCCTGTGCCTGAGAGATGATGCCGCCTTGGAAAGGAATGATCCTGTGCCTGAGAATTGAATGATCCTGTGCCTAAGAGATGATGCCGTCTTGGAAAGGAATGATCCTGTGCCTGAGAGATGATGCCGCCTTGGAAAGGAATGATCCTGTGCCTGAGAGATGATGCCGTCTTGGAAAGGAATAATCCTGTGCCTGAGAGATGAATAATCCTGTGCCTAAGAGGTGATGCCGCCTTGGAAAGGAATGATCCTGTGCCTGAGAGATGAATGATCCTGTACCTGAGAGATGATGCAGCCTTGGAAAGGAATGATCCTGTGCCTGAGAGATGATGCCGCCTTGGAAAGGAATGATCCTGTGCCTGAGAGATGAATGATCCTGTGCCTGAGAGTCCTGTGCCTGAAAGATGATGCCGCCTTTGCAAAGGAATGATCCTGTGCCTGAGAGATGATTGATCTTTTGCCTGAGACTCCTGTGCCTGAGAGACAATGCCGCCTTGGAAAGGAATGATCCTGTTCCTGCGAGATGAATGATCCTGTGCTTAAGAGATGATGCCACCTTGGAAAGGAATGATCCTGTGCCTGAGAGATGATGCCGCCTTGGAAAGGAATGATCCTGTGCCTGAGAGATGAATGATCCTGTGCCTGAGAGTCCTGTGCATGAGAGATGATGCCGCCTTGCAAAGGAATGATCCTGTGCCTGAGAGATGATGCCGCCTCGCAAAGGAATGATCCGGTGCCTGAGAGTCCTGTGCCTGAGAGATGATGCCGCCTTGGAAAAGAATGATCCTGTGCCTGAGAATTGAATGATCCTGTGCCTAAGAGATGATGCCGTCTTGGAAAGGAATGATCCTGTGTCTGAGAGATGATGCCGCCTCGCAAAGGAATGATCCGGTGCCTGAGAGTCCTGTGCCTGAGAGATGATGCCGCCTTGGAAAAGAATGATCCTGTGCCTGAGAGATGAATGATCCTGTGCCGGATACTCCTGTGCCTGAGAGATGATGCCGCCTTGGAAAGGAATGATCCTGTGCCTGAGAGATGAATGAACCTGTGCCTAAGAGATGATGCCGCCTTGGAAAGGAATGATCCTGTGCCTGGGAGATGATGCCGCCTTACAAAGGAATGACCCTGTGCCTTAGAGATGAATGATCCTGTGGCTGAGAGTCCTGTTCTTGAGAGATGATGCCGCCTTGGAAAGGAATGATCCTGTGCCTGAGAGATGATGCCGCCTTGGAAAGGAATGATCCTGTGCCTGAGAGATGAATGATTCTGTGCCTGAGAGTCCTGTGCCTGAGAGATGATGCCGCCTTGCAAAGGAATGATCCTGTGCCTGAGAGATGATTGATCCTGTGCCTGAGACTCCTGTGCCTGAGAGATGATGCCGCCTAGGAAAGGAATGATCCTGTGCCTGATAATTGAATGATCCTGTGCCTAAGAGATGATGCCGTCTTGGAAAGGAATGATCCTGTGTCTGAGAGATGATGCCGCCTCGCAAAGGAATGATCCTGTGCCTGAGAGTCCTGTGCCTGAGATATGATGCCTCCTTGGAAAGGAATGATCCTGTTCCTGAGAGATGAATGATCCTGTGCCGGAGACTCCTGTGCCTGAGAGATGATGCCGCCTTGGAAAGGAATGATCCTGTGCCTGAGAGATGAATGAACCTGTGCCTAAGAGATGATGCCGCCTTGGAAAGGAATGATCCTGTGCCTGGGAGATGGTGTCGCCTTGCAAAGGAATGACCCTGTGCCTTAGAGATGAATGATCCTGTGGCTGAGAGTCCTGTTCTTGAGAGATGATGCCGCCTTGGAAAGGAATGATCCTGTGCCTGAGAGATGATGCCGCCTTGGAAAGGAATGATCCTGTGCTGAGAGATGAATGATCCTGTGCCTAAGAGGTGATGCCGCCTTGGAAAGGAATGATCCTGTGCTTGAGAGATGATGCCGCCTTGGAAAGGAATGATCCTGTGCCTGAGAGCTGAATGATCCTGTGCCTGAGAGATGATGCCGCCTTGGAAAGGAATGATCCTGTGCCGCAGATATGATTGATCCTGTGCCTAAGAGATAATGCCGCCTTGGAAAGGAATGATCCTGTGCCTGAGAGGTGAATGATCCTGTGCCGGAGACTCCTGTGCCTGAGAGATGATGCCGCCTTGGGAAGGAATGATCCTGTGCCTGAGAGATGAATGATCCTGTGCCTAAGAGATGATGCCGCCTTGGAAAGGAATGATCCTGTGCCTGGGAGATGATGCCGCCTTGCAAAGGAATGACCCTGTGCCTGAGAGATGAATGATCCTGTGGCTGAGAGTCCTGTTCTTGAGAGATGATGCCGCCTTGGAAAGGAATGATCCCGTGCCTCAGAGATGATGCCGTCTTGGAAAGGAATGATCCTGTGCCTGATAGATGAATGATCCTGTGCCTAAGAGGTGATGCTGCCTTGGAAAGGAATGATCCTGTGCCTGAGAGATGAATGATCCTGTACCTGAGAGATGATGCAGCCTTGGAAAGGAATGATCCTGTGCCTGAGAGATGATGCCGCCTTGGAAAGGAATGATCCTGTGCCTGAGAGCTGAGTGATCCTGTGCCTGAGAGATGATGCCGCCTTGGAAAGGAATGATCATGTGCCGGAGATATGGATCATCCTGTGCCTAAGAGATGATGCCGCCTTGGAAAGGAATGATCCTGTGCCTGAGAGATGATGCCGCCTTGGAAAGGAATGATCCTGTGCCTGAGAGATGAATGATCCTGTGCCTGAGAGTCCTGTGCCTGAAAGATGATGCCGCCTTGCAAAGGAATGATCCTGTGCTTGAGAGATGATTGATCTTTTGCCTGAGACTCCTGTGCCTGAGAGACAATGCCGCCTTGGAAAGGAATGATCCTGTCCCTGAGAGATGAATGATCCTGTGCTTAAGAGATTATGCCACCTTGGAAAGGAATGATCCTGTGCCTGAGAGATGATGCTGCCTCAGAAAGGAATGATCCTGGGCCTGAGAGATGAATGATCCTGTGCCTGAGAGTCCTGTGCCTGAGAGATGATGCTGCCTTGGAAAGGAATGATCCTGTGCCTGAGAGTTGATGCCGCCTTGGAAAGGAATGATCCTGTGCCTGAGAGATGAATGATCCTGTCCCTGAGAGTCCTGTGCCTGAGAGATGATGCCGCCTTGCAAAGGAATGATCCTGTGCCTGAGAATTGAATGATCCTGTGCCTAAGAGATGATGCCATCTTGGAAAGGAATGATCCTGTGTCTGAGAGATGATGCCGCCTCGCAAATGAATGATCCTGTGCCTGAGAGTCCTGTGCCTGAGAGATGATGCCGCCTTGGAAAGGAATGATCCTGGGCCTGAGAGATGAATGATCCTGTGCCGGAGACTCCTGTGCCTGAGAGATGATGCCGCCTTGGAAAGGAATGATCCTGTGCCTGAGAGATGAATGAACCTGTGCCGAAGAGATGATGCAGCCTTGGAAAGGAATGATCCTGTGCCTGGGAGATGATGCCGCCTTGCAAAGGAATGACCCAGTGCCTTAGAGATGAATGATCCTGTGGCTGAGAGTCTTGTTCTTGAGAGATGATGCCGCCTTGGAAAGGAATGATCCTGTGCCTGAGAGATGATGCCGCCTTGGAAAGGAATGATCCTGTGCCTGAGAGATGAATGATCCTGTGCCTAAGAGGTGATGCCGCCTTGGAAAGGAATGATCCTGGGCCTGAGAGATGAATGATCCTGTGCCTGAGAGTCCTGTGCCTGAGAGATGATGCCGCCTTGGAAAGGAATGATCCTGTGCCTGAGAGATGATGCCGCCTAGGAAAGGAATGATCCTGTGCCTGAGAGATGATGCCGCCCTGGAAAGGAATGATCCTGTGCCTGAGAGATGAATGATCCTGTGCCTGAGAGTCCTGTGCCTGAGAGATGATGCCGCCTTGCAAAGGAATGATCCTGTGCCTGAGAGATGAATGATCCTGTGCCTAAGAGGTGATGCCGCATTGGAAAGGAATGATCCTGGGCCTGAGAGATGATGCCGCCTTGGAAAGGAATGATCCTGTGCCTGAGAGATGATGCCGCCTTGGAAAGGAATGATCCTGTGCCTGAGAGATGAATGATCCTGTGCCTGAGAGTCCTGTGCCTGAGAGATGATGCCGCCTTGCAAAGGAATGATCCTGTGCCTGAGAATTGAATGATCCTGTGCCTAAGAGATGATGCCGTCTTGGAAAGGAATGATCCTGTGTCTGAGAGATGATGCCGCCTCGCAAATGAATGATCCTGTGCCTGAGAGTCCTGTGCCTGAGAGATGATGCCACCTTGGAAAGGAATGATCCTGGGCCTGAGAGATGAATGATCCTGTGCCGGAGACTCCTGTGCCTGAGAGATGATGCCGCCTTGGAAAGGAATGATCCTGTGCCTGAGAGATGAATGAACCTGTGCCGAAGAGATGATGCAGCCTTGGAAAGGAATGATCCTGTGCCTGTGAGATGATGCCGCCTTGCAAAGGAATGACCCTGTGCCTTAGAGATGAATGATCCTGTGGCTGAGAGTCCTGTTCTTGAGAGATGATGCCGCCTTGGAAAGGAATGATCCTGTGCCTGAGAGATGATGCCGCCTTGGAAAGGAATGATCCTGTGCCTGAGAGATTAATGATCCTGTGCCTAAGAGGTGATGCCGCCTTGGAAAGGAATGATCCTGGGCCTGAGAGATGAATGATCCTGTGCCTGAGAGTCCTGTGCCTGAGAGATGATGCCGACAAGGAAAGGAATGATCCTGTGCCTGAGAGATGATGCCGCCTAGGAAAAGGATGATCCTGTGCCTGAGAGATGATGCCGCATTGGAAAGGAATGATCCTGTGCCTGAGAGATGAATGATCCTGTGCCTGAGAGTCCTGTGCCTGAGAGATGATGCCGCCTTGGAAAGGAATGATCCTGTGCCTCAGAGATGATGCCGTCTTGGAAAGGAATGATCCTCTGACTAAGAGATGAATGATCCTTTGCCTAAGAGGTGATGCCGCCTTGGAAAGGAATGATCCTGTGCCTGAGAGATGAATGATCCTGTACCTGAGAGATTATGCAGCCTTGGAAAGGAATGATCCTGTGCCTGAGAGATGATGCCGCCTTTGAAAGGAATGATCCTGTGCCTGAGAGCTGAGTGATCCTGTGCCTGAGAGATGATGCCGCCTTGGAAAGGAATGATCATGTGCCGGAGATATGAATCATCCTGTGCCTAAGAGATGATGCCGCCTTGGAAAGGAATGATCCTGTGCCTGAGAGATGATGCCGCCTTGGAAAGGAATGATCCTGTGCCTGAGAGATGAATGATCCTGTGCCTGAGAGTCCTGTGCCTGAAAGATGATGCCGCCTTGCAAAGGAATGATCCTGTGCCTGAGAGATGATTGATCTTTTGCCTGAGACTCCTGTGCCTGGGAGACAATGCCGCCTTGGAAAGGAATGATCCTGTCCCTGAGAGATGAATGATCCTGTGCTTAAGAGATGATGCCACCTTGGAAAGGAATGATCCTGTGCCTGAGAGATGATGCTGCCTCGGAAAGGAATGATCCTGGGCCTGAGAGATGAATGATCCTGTGCCTGAGAGTCCTGTGCCTGAGAGATGATGCCGCCTTGGAAAGGAATGATCCTGTGCCTGAGAGATGATGCCGCCTTGGAAAGGAATGATCCTGTGCCTGAGAGATGAATGATCCTGTGCCTGAGAGTCCTGTGCCTGAGAGATGATGCCGCCTTGCAAAGGAATGATCCTGTGCCTGAGAATTGAATGATCCTGTGCCTAAGAGATGATGCCGTCTTGGAAAGGAATGATCCTGTGTCTGAGAGATGATGCCGCCTCGCAAATGAATGATCCTGTGCCTGAGAGTCCTGTGCCTGAGAGATGATGCCGCCTTGGAAAGGAATGATCCTGGGCCTGAGAGATGAATGATCCTGTGCCGGAGACTCCTCTGCCTGAGAGATGATGCCGCCTTGGAAAGGAATGATCCTGTGCCTGAGAGATGAATGAACCTGTGCCGAAGAGATGATGCAGCCTTGGAAAGGAATGATCCTGTGCCTGGGAGATGATGCCGCCTTGCAAAGGAATGACCCAGTGCCTTAGAGATGAATGATCCTGTGGCTGAGAGTCCTGTTCTTGAGAGATGATGCCGCCTTGGAAAGGAATGATCCTGTGCCTGAGAGATGAATGATCCTGTGCCTAAGAGGTGATGCCGCCTTGGAAAGGAATGATCCTGGGCCTGAGAGATGAATGATCCTGTGCCTGAGAGTCCTGTGCCTGAGAGATGATGCCGCCTAGGAAAGGAATGATCCTGTGCCTGAGAGATGATGCCGCCCTGGAAAGGAATGATCCTGTGCCTGAGAGATGAATGATCCTGTGCCTGAGAGTCCTGTGCCTGAGAGATGATGCCGCCTTGCAAAGGAATGATCCTGTGCCTGAGAGATGAATGATCCTGTGCCTAAGACTCCTGTGCCTGAGAGATGAAGCCGCCTTGGAAAGGAATGATCCTGTGCCTAAGAGATGATGCCGTCTTGGAAAGGAATGATCCTGCGCCTGAGAGATGATGCCGCCTTGGAAAGGAATGATCCTGTGCCTGAGAGATGAATGATCCTGTGCCTAAGAGGTGATGCCGCCTTGGAAAGGAATGATCCTGTGCCTGAGAGATGATGCCGCCTTGGAAAGGAATGATCCTGTGCCTGAGAGATGAATGATCCTGTGCCTGAGAGTCCTGTGCCTGAGAGATGATGCCGCCTTGCAAAGGAATGATCCTGTGCCTGAGAATTGAATGATCCTGTGCCTAAGAGATGATGCCGTCTTGGAAAGGAATGATCCTGTGTCTGAGAGATGATGCCGCCTCGCAAATGAATGATCCTGTGCCTGAGAGTCCTGTGCCTGAGAGATGATGCCGCCTTGGAAAGGAATGATCCTGGGACTGAGAGATGAATGATCCTGTGCCGGAGACTCCTGTGCCTGAGAGATGATGCCGCCTTGGAAAGGAATGATCCTGTGCCTGAGAGATGAATGAACCTGTGCCGAAGAGATGATGCAGCCTTGGAAAGGAATGATCCTGTGCCTGTGAGATGATGCCGCCTTGCAGAGGAATGACCCTGTGCCTTAGAGATGAATGATCCTGTGGCTGAGAGTCCTGTTCTTGAGAGATGATGCCGCTTTGGAAAGGAATGATCCTGTGCCTGAGAGATGATGCCGCCTTGGAAAGGAATGATCCTGTGCCTGAGAGATGAATGATCCTGTGCCTAAGAGGTGATGCCGCCTTGGAAAGGAATGATCCTGGGCCTGAGAGATGAATGATCCTGTGCCTGAGAGTCCTGTGCCTGAGAGATGATGCCGCCTTGGAAAGGAATGATCCTGTGCCTGAGAGATGAATGATCCTGTGCCTGAGAGTCCTGTGCCTGAGAGATGATGCCTCCTTGCTAAGGAATGATCCTGTGCCTGAGAGATGAATGATCCTGTGCCTAAGACTCCTGTGCCTGAGAGATGATGCCGCCTTGGAAAGGAATGATCCTGTGCCTGAGAATTGAATGATCCTGTGCCTAAGAGATGATGCCGTCTTGGAAAGGAATGATCCTGTGCCTGAGAGATGATGCCGCCTTGGAAAGGAATGATCCTGTGCCTGAGAGATGAATTATCCTGTGCCTACGAGGTGATGCCGCATTGGAAAGGATTGATCCTGGGCCTGAGAGATGAATGATCCTGTGCCTGAGAGTCCTGTGCCTGAGAGATGATGCCGCCTTGGAAAGGAATGATCCTGTGCCTGAGAGATGATGCCGCCTAGGAAAGGAATGATCCTGTGCCTGAGAGATGATGCCGCCTTTGAAAGGAATGATCCTGTGCCGGAAAGATTAATTATCCTGTGCCTAAGAGACGATGCCGCCTTGGAAAGGAATGATCCTGTGCCTGAGAGATGATACCGCCTTGGAAAGGAATGATCCTGTGCCTAAGAGATGAAACATCCTGTGCCTGAGAGTCCTGTGCCTGAGAGATGATGCCGCCTTGCAAAGGAATGATCCTGTGTCTGAGAGATGAATGATCCTGTGCCAGAGACTCCTTTGCCTGAGAGATGATGCCGCCTTGGAAAGGAATGATCCTGTGCCTGAGAGATGAATGATCCTGTGCCTAAGAGTTGATGCCGCCTTGGAAAGGAATGATCCTGTGCCTTTGAGATGATGCCACCTTGCAAAGGAATGATCCTGTGCCTGAGAGATGAATGATCCTGTGCCTGAGAGTCCTGTGCCTGAGAGATGATGCAGCCTTGGAAAGGAATGATCCTGTGTCTGAGAGATGATGCCGCCTCGCAAATGAATGATCCTGTGCCTGAGAGTCCTGTGCCTGAGAGATGATGCCGCCTTGGAAAGGAATGATCCTGGGCCTGAGAGATGAATGATCCTGTGCCGGAGACTCCTGTGCCTGAGAGATGATGCCGCCTTGGAAAGGAATGATCCTGTGCCTGAGAGATGAATGAACCTGTGCCGAAGAGATGATGCAGCCTTGGAAAGGAATGACCCTGTGCCTTAGAGATGAATGATCCTGTGGCTGTGAGTCCTGTTCTTGAGAGATGATGCCGCCTTGGAAAGGAATGATCCTGTGCCTGAGAGATGATGCCGCCTTGGAAAGGAATGATCCTGTGCCTGAGAGATGAATGATCCTGTGCCTAAGAGGTGATGCCGCCTTGGAAAGGAATGATCCTGGGCCTGAGAGATGAATGATCCTGTGCCTGAGAGTCCTGTGCCTGAGAGATGATGCCGCCTTGGAAAGGAATGATCCTGTGCCTGAGAGATGATGCCGCCTAGGAAAGGAATGATCCTGTGCCTGAGAGATGATGCCGCCTTGGAAAGGAATGATCCTGTGCCTGAGAGATGAATGATCCTGTGCCTTTGAGTCCTGTGCCTGAGAGATGATGCCGCCTTGCAAAGGAATGATCCTGTGCCTGAGAGATGAATGATCCTGTGCCTAAGACTCCTGTGCCTGAGAGATGATGCCGCCTTGGAAAGGAATGATCCTGTGCCTGAGAATTGAATGATCCTGTGCCTAAGAGATGATGCCGTCTTGGAAAGGAATGATCCTGTGCCTGAGAGATGATGCCGCCTTGGAAAGGAATGATCCTGTGCCTGAGAGATGAATTATCCTGTGCCTACGAGGTGATGCCGCATTGGAAAGGAATGATCCTGGGCCTGAGAGATGAATGATCCTGTGCCTGAGAGTCCTGTGCCTGAGAGATGATGCCGCCTTGGAAAGGAATGATCCTGTGCCTGAGAGATGATGCCGCCTAGGAAAGGAATGATCCTGTGCCTGAGAGATGATGCCGCCTTTGAAAGGAATGATCCTGTGCCGGAAAGATTAATTATCCTGTGCCTAAGAGACGATGCCGCCTTGGAAAGGAATGATCCTGTGCCTGAGAGATGATACCGCCTTGGAAAGGAATGATCCTGTGCCTAAGAGATGAATGATCCTGTGCCTGAGAGTCCTGTGCCTGAGAGATGATGCCGCCTTGCAAAGGAATGATCCTGTGTCTGAGAGATGAATGATCTTGTGCCAGAGACTCCTTTGCCTGAGAGATGATGCCGCCTTGGAAAGGAATGATCCTGTGCCTGAGAGATGAATGATCCTGTGCCTAAGAGATGATGCCGCCTTGGAAAGGAATGATCCTGTGCCTTTGAGATGATGCCACCTTGCAAAGGAATGATCTTGTGCCTGAGAGATGAATGATCCTGTGCCTGAGAGTCCTGTGCCTGAGAGATGATGCAGCCTTGGAAAGGAATGATCCTGTGCCTGAGAGATGATGCGGCCTTGGAAAGGAATGATCCTGTGCCTGAGATATGAATGATCCTGTGCCTGAGAGATGATGCAGCCTTGGAAAGGAATGATCCTGTGCATGAGAGATGATGCCGCCTTGCAAAGGAATGATCCTGTGCCTGAGAGCTGAATGATCCTGTGCCTGAGAGATGATGCCGCCTTAGAAAGGAATGATCCTCTGCCGTGGAGATGAATGATCCTGTGCCTAAGAGATGATGCCGCCTTGGAAAGGAATGATCCTGGGCCTGAGAGATGAATGATCCTGTGCCTGAGTCCTGTGCCTGAGAGATGATGCCGCCTTGGAAAGGAATGATCCTGTGCCTGAGAGATGATGCTGCCTAGGAAAGGAATGATCCTGTGCCTGAGAGATGATGCCGCCTTGGAAAGGAATGATCCTGTGCCTGAGAGATGAATGATCCTGTGCCTGAGAGTCCTGTGCCTGAGAGATGATGCCGCCTTGGAAAGGAATGATCCTGTGCCTGAGAGATGATGCCGCCTAGGAAAGGAATGATCCTGTGCCTGAGAGATGAATGATCCTGTGGCTGAGAGTCCTGTTCTTGAGAGATGATGCCGCCTTGGAAAGGAATGATCCTGTGCCTGATAGATGATGCCGCCTTGGAAAGGAATGATCCTGTGCCTAAGAGGTGATGCCGCCTTGGAAAGGAATGATCCTGGGCCTGAGAGATGAATGATCCTGTGCCTGAGAGTCCTGTGCCTGAGAGATGATGCCGCCTTGGAAAGGAATGATCCTGTGCCTGAGAGATGATGTCGCCTAGGAAAGGAATGATCCTGTGCCTGAGAGATGAATGATCCTGTATCTGAGAGATGATGCAGCCTTGGAAAGGAAGGATCCTGTGCCTGAGAGATGATGCTGCCTTGGAAAGGAATGATCCTGTGCCTGAGAAGTGAATGATCCTGTGCAGGAGACTCCTGTGCGTGAGAGATGATGCCGCCTTGGAAAGGAATGATCCTGTGCCTGAGGGATGAATGATCCTGTGCCTAAGAGATGATGCCGCCTTGGAAAGGAATGATCCTGTGCCTGGGAGATGATGCCGCCTTGCAAAGGAATGACTCTGTGCCTGAGAGATCAATGATCCTGTGGCTGAGAGTCCTGTTCTTGAGAGATGATGCTGCCTTGGAAAGGAATGATCCTGTGCCTGAGAGATGATGCCGTCTTGGAAAGGAATAATCCTGTGCCTGAGAGATGAATAATCCTGTGCCTAAGAGGTGATGCCGCCTTGGAAAGGAATGATCCTGTGCCTGAGAGATGAATGATCCTGTACCTGAGAGATGATGCAGCCTTGGAAAGGAATGATCCTGTGCCTGAGAGATGATGCCGCCTTGGAAAGGAATGATCCTGTGCCTGAGAGCTGAGTGATCCTGTGCCTGAGAGATGATGCCGCCTTGGAAAGGAATGATCCTGTGCCGGAGATATGAATCATCCTGTGCCTAAGAGATGATGCCGCCTTGGAAAGGAATGATCCTGTGCCTGAGAGATGATGCCACCTTGGAAAGGAATGATCCTGTGCCTCAGAGATGAATGATCCTGTGCCTGAGAGTCCTGTGCCTGAAAGATGATGCCGCCTTTGCAAAGGAATGATCCTGTGCCTGAGAGATGATTGATCTTTTGCCTGAGACTCCTGTGCCTGAGAGACAATGCCGCCTTGGAAAGGAATGATCCTGTTCCTGCGAGATGAATGATCCTGTGCTTAAGAGATGATGCCACCTTGGAAAGGAATGATCCTGTGCCTGAGAGATGATGCCGCCTTGGAAAGGAATGATCCTGTTCCTGCGAGATGAATGATCCTGTGCTTAAGAGATGATGCCACTTTGTAAAGGAATGATCCTGTGCCTGAGAGATGATGCCGCCTTGGAAAGGAATGATCCTGTGCCTGAGAGATGAATGATCCTGTGCCTAAGAGATGATGCCGTCTTGGAAAGGAATGATCCTGTGTCTGAGAGATGATGCCACCTCGCAAAGGAATGATCCGGTGCCTGAGAGTCCTGTGCCTGAGAGATGATGCCGCCTTGGAAAAGAATGATCCTGTGCCTGAGAGATGAATGATCCTGTGCCGGAGACTCCTGTGCCTGAGAGATGATGCCGCCTTGGAAAGGAATGATCCTGTGCCTGAGAGATGAATGAACCTGTGCCTAAGAGATGATGCTGCCTTGGAAAGGAATGATCCTGTGCCTGGGAGATGATGCCGCCTTACAAAGGAATGACCCTGTGCCTTAGAGATGAATGATCCTGTGGCTGAGAGTCCTGTTCTTGAGAGATGATGCCGCCTTGGAAAGGAATGATCCTGTGCCTGAGAGATGAATGATCCTGTGCCTAAGAGGTGATGCCGCCTTGGAAAGGAATGATCCTGAGCCTGGGAGATGATGCCGCCTTACAAAGGAATGACCCTGTGCCTTAGAGATGAATGATCCTGTGGCTGAGAGTCCTGTTCTTGAGAGATGATGCCGCCTTGGAAAGGAATGATCCTGTGCCTGAGAGATGATGCCGCCTTGGAAAGGAATGATCCTGGGCCTGAGAGATGAATGATCCTGTGCCTGAGAGTCCTGTGCCCGAGAGATGATGCTGCTTGGAAAGGAATGATCCTGTGCCTGAGAGATGATGCCGCCTAGGAAAGGAATGATCCTGTGCCTGAGAGATGATGCCGCCTTGGAAAGGAATGATCCTGTGCCTGAGAGATGAATGATCCTGTGCCTAAGAGGTGATGCCGCTTTGGAAAGGAATGATCCTGGGCCTGAGAGATGAATGATCCTGTGCCTGAGAGTCCTGTGCCTGAGAGATGATGCCGCCTTGCAAAGGAATGATCCTGTGCCTGAGAGATGAATGATCCTGTGCCTAAGACTCCTGTGCCTGAGAGATGATTCCACCTTGGAAAGGAATGATCCTGTGCCTGAGAATTTAATGATCCTGTGCCTAAGAGATGATGCCGTCTTGGAAAGGAATGATCCTGTGCCTGAGAGATGATGCCGCCTTGGAAAGGAATGATCCTGTGCCTGAGAGATGAATGATCCTGTGCCTAAGAGGTGATGCCGCATTGGAAAGGAATGATACTGGGCCTGAGAGATGAATGATCCTGTGCCTGAGAGTCCTGTGCCTGCGAGATGATGCCGCCTTGGAAAGGAATGATCCTGTGCCTGAGAGATGATGCCGCCAAGGAAAGGAATGATCCTGTGCCTGAGAGATGATGCCGCCTTTGAAAGGAATGATCCTGTGCCGGAGAGATGAATTATCCTGTGCCTAAGAGATGATGCCGCCTTGGAAAGGAATGATCCTGTGCCTGAGAAATGATACCGCCTTGGAAAGGAATGATCCTGTGCCTAAGAGATGAATGATCCTGTGCCTGAGAGTCCTGTGCCTGAGAGATGATGCCGCCTTGCAAAGGAATGATCCTGTGCCTGAGAGATGATGCCGCCTTGGAAAGGAATGATCCTGTGCCTGAGAGATGAATGATCCTGTGCCTAAGAGATGATGCCGCCTTGGAAAGGAATGATCCTGTGCCATTGAGATGATGCCACCTTGCAAAGGAATGATTCTGTGCCTGAGAGATGAATGATCCTGTGCCTGAGAGTCCTGTGCCTGAGAGATTATGCACCCTTGGAAAGGAATGATCCTGTGCCTGAGAGATGAATGAACCTGTGCCGAAGAGATGATGCAGCCTTGGAAAGGAATGATCCTGTGCCTGGGAGATGATGCCGCCTTGCAAAGGAATGATCCTGGGCCTGAGAGATGAATGATCCTGTGCCTGAGAGTCCTGTGCCTGAGAGATGATGCCGCCTTGGAAAGGAATGATCCTGTGCCTGAGAGATGAATGATCCTGTGCCTAAGACTCCTGTGCCTGCGAGATGATGCCGCCTTGGAAAGGAATGATCCTGTGCCTGAGAGATGATGCCGCCAAGGAAAGGAATGATCCTGTGCCTGAGAGATGATGCCGCCTTTGAAAGGAATGATCCTGTGCCGGAGAGATGAATTATCCTGTGCCTAAGAGATGATGCCGCCTTGGAAAGGAATGATCCTGTGCCTGAGAGATGATACCGCCTTGGAAAGGAATGATCCTGTGCCTAAGAGATGAATGATCCTGTGCCTGAGAGTCCTGTGCCTGAGAGATGATGCCGCCTTGCAAAGGAATGATCCTGTGTCTGAGAGATGAATGATCCTGTTCCTGAGACTCCTTTGACTGAGAGATGATGCCGCCTTGGAAAGGAATGATCCTGTGCCTGAGAGATGAATGATCCTGTGCCTAAGAGATGATGCCGCCTTGGAAAGGAATGATCCTGTGCCATTGAGATGATGCCACCTTGCAAAGGAATGATCCTGTGCCTGAGAGATGAATGATCCTGTGCCTGAGAGTCCTGTGCCTGAGAGATTATGCACCCTTGGAAAGGAATGATCCTGTGCCTGAGAGATGAATGAACCTGTGCCGAAGAGATGATGCAGCCTTGGAAAGGAATGATCCTGTGCCTGGGAGATGATGCCGCCTTGCAAAGGAATGACCCTGTGCCTTAGAGATGAATGATCCTGTGGCTGAGAGTCCTGTTCTTGAGAGATGATGCCGCCTTGGAAAGGAATGATCCTGTGCCTGAGAGATGATGCTGCCTTGGAAAGGAATGATACTGTGCCTGAGAGATGAATGATCCTGTGCCTAAGAGGTGATGCCGCCTAGGAAAGGAATGATCCTGTGCCTGAGAGATGAATGATCCTGTGCCTGAGAGTCCTGTGCCTGAGAGATGATGCCGCCTTGCAAAGGAATGATCCTGTGCCTGAGAGATGAATGATCCTGTGCCTAAGACTCCTGTGCCAGAGAGATGATGCCGCCTTGGAAAGGAATGATCCTGTGCCTGAGAATTGAATGATCCTGTGCCTAAGAGATGATGCCGTCTTGGAAAGGAATGATCCTGTGCCTGAGAGATGATGCCGCCTTGGAAAGGAATGATCCTGTGCCTGAGAGATGAATGATCCTGTGCCTAAGAGGTGATGCCGCATTGGAAAGGAATGATCCTGGGCCAGAGAGATGATGCCGCCTTGGAAAGGAATGATCCTGTGCCTGAGAGATTAATGATCCTGTGCCTGAGAGTCCTGTGCCTGAGAGATGATGCCGCCTTGCAAAGGAATGATCCTGTGCCTGAGAATTGAATGATCCTGTGCCTAAGAGATGATGCCGTCTTGGAAAGGAATGATCCTGTGTCTGAGAGATGATGCCGCCTCGCAAATGAATGATCCTGTGCCTGAGAGTCCTGTGCCTGGGAGATGATGCCGCCTTACAAAGGAATGACCCTGTGCCTTAGAGATGAATGATCCTGTGGCTGAGAGTCCTGTTCTTGAGAGATGATGCCGCCTTGGAAAGGAATGATCCTCTGCCTGAGAGATGATGCCGCCTTGGAAAGGAATGATCATGTGCCTGAGAGATGAATGATCCTGTGCCTAAGAGGTGATGCCGCCTTGGAAAGGAATGATCCTGTGCCTGGGAGATGATGCCGCCTTACAAAGGAATGACCCTGTGCCTTAGAGATGAATGATCCTGTGGCTGAGAGTCCTGTTCTTGAGAGATGATGCCGCCTTGGAAAGGAATGATCCTGTGCCTGAGAGATGATGCCGCCTTGGAAAGGAATGATCCTGGGCCTGAGAGATGAATGATCCTGTGCCTGAGAGTCCTGTGCCTGAGAGATGATGCCGCCTTGGAAAGGAATGATCCTGTGCCTGAGAGATGATGCCGCCTAGTTAAGGAATTATCCTGTGCCTGAGAGATGATGCCGCCTTGGAACGGAATGATCCTGTGCCTGAGAGATGAATGATCCTGTGCCTAAGAGGTGATGCCGTCTTGGAAAGGAATGATCCTGGGCCTGAGAGATGAATGATCCTGCGCCTGAGAGTCCTGTACCTGAGAGATGATGACGCCTTGGAAAGCAATGATCCTGTGCCTGAGAGATGATGCCGCCTAGGAAAGTAATGATCCTGTGCCTGAGAGATGATGCCGCCTTGGAAAGGTATGATCCTGTGCCTGAGAGATGAATGATCCTGTGCCTGAGAGTCCTGTGCCTGAGAGATGATGCCACCTTGCAAAGGAATGATCCTGTGCCTGATAGATGAATGATCCTGTGCCTGAGACTCCTGTACCTGAGAGATGATGCCGCCTTGGAAAGGAATGATCCTGTGCCTGAGAATTTAATGATCCTGTGCCTAAGAGATGATGCCGTCTTGGAAAGGAATGATCCTGTGCCTGAGAGATGATGCCGCCTTGGAAAGGAATGATCCTGTGCCTGAGAGATGAATGAGACTGTGCCTAAGAGGTGATGCCGCATTGGAAAGGAATGATCCTGGGCCTGAGAGATGAATGATCCTGTGCCTGAGAGTCCTGTGCCTGCGAGATGATGCCGCCTTGGAAAGGAATGATCCTGTGCCTGAGAGATGATGCCGCCTAGGAAAGGAATGATCCTGTGCCTGAGAGATGATGCCGCCTTTGAAAGGAATGATCCTGTGCTGGAGAGATGAATTATCCTGTGCCTAAGAGATGATGCCGCTTTGGAAAGGAATGATCCTGTGCCTGAGAGATGATACCGCCTTGGAAAGGAATGATCCTGTGCCTAAGAGATGAATGATCCTGTGCCTGAGAGTCCTGTGCCTGAGAGATGATGCCGCCTTGCAAAGGAATGATCCTGTGTCTGAGAGATGAATGATCCTGTTCCTGAGACTCCTTTGCCTGAGAGATGATGCCGCCTTGGAAAGGAATGATCCTGAGCCTGAGAGATGAATGATCCTGTGGCTAAGAGATGATGCCGCCTTGGAAAGGAATGATCCTGTGCCTTTGAGATGATGCCACCTTGCAAAGGAATGATCCTGTGCCTGAGAGATGAATGATCCTGTGCCTGAGAGTCCTGTGCCTGAGAGATGATGCAGCCTTGGAAAGGAATGATCCTGTGCCTCAGAGATGAATGAACCTGTGCCGAAGAGATGATGCAGCCTTGGAAAGGAATGATCCTGTGCCTGGGAGATGATGCCGCCTTGCAAAGGAATGACCCTGTGCCTTAGAGATGAATGATCCTGTGGCTGAGAGTCCTGTTCTTGAGAGATGATGCCGCCTTGGAAAGGAATGATCCTGTGCCTGAGAGATGATGCTGCCTTGGAAAGGAATGATACTGTGCCTGAGAGATGAATGATCCTGTGCCTAAGAGGTGATGCCGCATTGGAAAGGAATGATCCTGGGCCAGAGAGATGATGCCGCCTTGGAAAGGAATGATCCTGTGCCTGAGAGATTAATGATCCTGTGCCTGAGAGTCCTGTGCCTGAGAGATGATGCCGCCTTGCAAAGGAATGATCCTGTGCCTGAGAATTGAATGATCCTGTGCCTAAGAGATGATGCCGTCTTGGAAAGGAATGATCCTGTGTCTGAGAGATGATGCCGCCTCGCAAATGAATGATCCTGTGCCTGAGAGTCCTGTGCCTGGGAGATGATGCCGCCTTACAAAGGAATGACCCTGTTCCTTAGAGATGAATGATCCTGTGGCTGAGAGTCCTGTTCTTGAGAGATGATGCCGCCTTGGAAAGGAATGATCCTCTGCCTGAGAGATGATGCCGCCTTGGAAAGGAATGATCCTGTGCCTGAGAGATGAATGATCCTGTGCCTAAGAGGTGATGCCGCCTTGGAAAGGAATGATCCTGTGCCTGGGAGATGATGCCGCCTTACAAAGGAATGACCCTGTGCCTTAGAGATGAATGATCCTGTGGCTGAGAGTCCTGTTCTTGAGAGATGATGCCGCCTTGGAAAGGAATGATCCTGTGCCTGAGAGATGATGCCGCCTTGGAAAGGAATGATCCTGGGCCTGAGAGATGAATGATCCTGTGCCTGAGAGTCCTGTGCCTGAGAGATGATGCCGCCTTGGAAAGGAATGATCCTGTGCCTGAGAGATGATGCCGCCTAGGAAAGGAATGATCCTGTGCCTGAGAGATGATGCCGCCTTGGAACGGAATGATCCTGTGCCTGAGAGATGAATGATCCTGTGCCTAAGAGGTGATGCCGTCTTGGAAAGAAATGATCCTGGGCCTGAGAGATGAATGATCCTGCGCCTGAGAGTCCTGTACCTGAGAGATGATGACGCCTTGGAAAGCAATGATCCTGTGCCTGAGAGATGATGCCGCCTAGGAAAGTAATGATCCTGTGCCTGAGAGATGATGCCGCCTTGGAAAGGTATGATCCTGTGCCTGAGAGATGAATGATCCTGTGCCTGAGAGTCCTGTGCCTGAGAGATGATGCCACCTTGCAAAGGAATGATCCTGTGCCTGAGAGATGAATGATCCTGTGCCTGAGACTCCTGTACCTGAGAGATGATGCCGCCTTGGAAAGGAATGATCCTGTGCCTGAGAATTTAATGATCCTGTGCCTAAGAGATGATGCCGTCTTGGAAAGGAATGATCCTGTGCCTGAGAGATGATGCCGCCTTGGAAAGGAATGATCCTGTGCCTGAGAGATGAATGAGACTGTGCCTAAGAGGTGATGCCGCATTGGAAAGGAATGATCCTGGGCCTGAGAGATGAATGATCCTGTGCCTGAGAGTCCTGTGCCTGCGAGATGATGCCGCCTTGGAAAGGAATGATCCTGTGCCTGAGAGATGATGCCGCCCAGGAAAGGAATGATCCTGTGCCTGAGAGATGATGCCGCCTTTGAAAGGAATGATCCTGTGCCGGAGAGATGAATTATCCTGTGCCTAAGAGATGATGCCGCTTTGGAAAGGAATGATCCTGTGCCTGAGAGATGATACCGCCTTGGAAAGGAATGATCCTGTGCCTAAGAGATGAATGATCCTGTGCCTGAGAGTCCTGTGCCTGAGAGATGATGCCGCCTTGCAAAGGAATGATCCTGTGTCTGAGAGATGAATGATCCTGTTCCTGAGACTCCTTTGCCTGAGAGATGATGCCGCCTTGGAAAGGAATGATCCTGAGCCTGAGAGATGAATGATCCTGTGGCTAAGAGATGATGCCGCCTTGGAAAGGAATGATCCTGTGCCTTTGAGATGATGCCACCTTGCAAAGGAATGATCCTGTGCCTGAGAGATGAATGATCCTGTGCCTGAGAGTCCTGTGCCTGAGAGATGATGCAGCCTTGGAAAGGAATGATCCTGTGCCTCAGAGATGAATGAACCTGTGCCGAAGAGATGATGCAGCCTTGGAAAGGAATGATCCTGTGCCTGGGAGATGATGCCGCCTTGCAAAGGAATGACCCTGTGCCTTAGAGATGAATGATCCTGTGGCTGAGAGTCCTGTTCTTGAGAGATGATGCCGCCTTGGAAAGGAATGATCCTGTGCCTGAGAGATGATGCTGCCTTGGAAAGGAATGATACTGTGCCTGAGAGATGAATGATCCTGTGCCTAAGAGGTGATGCCGCCTTGGAAAGGAATGATCCTGGGCCTGAGAGATGAATGATCCTGTGCCTGAGAGTCCTGTGCCTGAGAGATGATGCCGCCTTGGAAAGGAATGATCCTGTGCCTGAGAGATGATGCCGCCTAGGAAAGGAATGATCCTGTGCCTGAGAGATGATGCCGCCTTGGAAAGGAATGATCCTGTGCCTGAGAGATGAATGATCCTGTGCCTGAGAGTCCTGTGCCTGAGAGATGATGCCGCATTGCAAAGGAATGATCCTGTGCCTGAGAGATGAATGATCCTGTGCCTAAGACTCCTGTGCCTGAGAGATGATGCCGCCTTGGAAAGGAATGATCCTGTGCCTGAGAATTGAATGATCCTGTGCCTAAGAGATGATGCCGTCTTGGAAAGGAATGATCCTGTGCCTGAGAGATGATGCCGCCTTGGAAAGGAATGATCCTGTGCCTGAGAGATGAATGATCCTGTGCCTAAGAGGTGATGCCGCATTGGAAAGGAATGATCCTGTGCCTGAGAGATGATGCCGCCTTGGAAAGGAATGATCCTGTGCCTGAGAGATGATGCCGCCTTGGAAAGGAATGATCCTGTGCCTGAGAGATGAATGATCCTGTGCCTGAGAGTCCTGTGCCTGAGAGATGATGCCGCCTTGCAAAGGAATGATCCTGTGCCTGAGAATTGAATGATCCTGTGCCTAAGAGATGATGCCGTCTTGGAAAGGAATGATCCTGTGTCTGAGAGATGATGCCGCCTCGCAAATGAATGATCCTGTGCCTGAGAGTCCTGTCCCTGAGAGATGATGCCGCCTTGGAAAGGAATGATCCTGGGACTGAGAGATGAATGATCCTGTGCCGGAGACTCCTGTGCCTGAGAGATGATGCCGCCTTGGAAAGGAATGATCCTGTGCCTGAGAGATGAATGAGCCTGTGCCGAAGAGATGATGCAGCCTTGGAAAGGAATGATCCTGTGCCTGGGAGATGATGCCGCCTAGCAAAGGAATGACCCTGTGCCTTAGAGATGAATGATCCTGTGGCTGAGAGTCCTGTTCTTGAGAGATGATGCCGCCTTGGAAAGGAATGATCCTGTGCCTGAGAGATGATGCCGTCTTGGAAAGGAATGATCCTGTGCCTCAGAGATGAATGATCCTGTGCCTAAGAGGTGATGCCGCCTTGGAAAGGTATGATCCTGGGCCTGAGAGATGAATGATCCTGTGCCTGAGAGTCCTGTGCCTGAGAGATGATGCCGCCTTGGAAAGGAATGATCCTGTGCCTGAGAGATGATGCCGCCTAGGAAAGGAATGATCCTGTGCCTGAGAGATGATGCCGCCTTGGAAAGGAATGATCCTGTGCCTGAGAGATGAATGATCCTGTGCCTGAGAGTCCTGTTCTTGAGAGATGATGCCGCATTTCAAAGGAATGATCCTGTGCCTGAGAGATGATGCCGTCTTGGAAAGGAATAATCCTGTGCCTGAGAGATGAATGATCATGTGCCTAAGAGGTGATGCCGCCTTGGAAAGGAATGATTCTGTGCCTGAGAGATGAATGATCCTGTACCTGAGAGATGATGCAGCCTTGGAAAGGAATGATCCTGTGCCTTAGAGATGATGCCGCCTTGGAAAGGAATGATCCTGTGCCTGAGAGCTGAGTGATCCTGTGCCTGAGAGATGATGCCGCCTTGGAAAGGAATGATCCTGTGCCGGAGATATGAATCATCCTGTGCCTAAGAGATGATGCCGCCTTGGAAAGGAATGATCCTGTGCCTGAGAGATGATGCCGCCTTGGAAAGGAATGATCCTGTGCCTGAGAGATGAATGATCCTGTGCCTGAGAGTCCTGTGCCTGAAAGATGATGCCGCCTTTGCAAAGGAATGATCCTGTGCCTGAAAGATGATTGATCTTTTGCCTGAGACTCCTGTGCCTGAGAGACAATGCCGCCTTGGAAAGGAATGATCCTGTTCCTGAGAGATGAATGATCCTGTGCTTAAGAGATGATGCCACCTTGGAAAGGAATGATCCTGTGCCTGAGAGATGATGCCGCCTTGGAAAGGAATGATCCTGTGCCTGAGAGATGAATGATCCTGTGCCTGAGAGTCCTGTGCATGAGAGATGATGCCGCCTTGCAAAGGAATGATCCTGTGCCTGAGAATTGAATGATCCTGTGCCTAAGAGATGATGCTGTCTTGGAAAGGAATGATCCTGTGTCTGAGAGATGATGCCGCCTCGCAAAGGAATGATCCGGTGCCTGAGAGTCCTGTGCCTGAGAGATGATGCCGCCTTGGAAAAGAATGATCCTGTGCCTGAGAGATGAATGATCCTGTGCCGGAGACTCCTGTGCCTGAGAGATGATGCCGCCTTGGAAAGGAATGATCCTGTGTCTGAGAGATGAATGAACCTGTGCTTAAGAGATGATGCCGCCTTGGAAAGGAATGATCCTGTGCCTGGGAGATGATGCCGCCTTACAAAGGAATGACCCAGTGCCTTAGAGATGAATGATCCTGTGGCTGAGAGTCCTGTTCTTGAGAGATGATGCCGCCTTGGAAAGGAATGATCCTGTGCCTGAGAGATGAATGATCCTGTGCCTAAGACTCCTGTGCCTGAGAGATGATGCCGCCTTGGAAAGGAATGATCCTGTGCCTGAGAATTTAATGATCCTGTGCCTAAGAGATGATGCCGTCTTGGAAAGGAATGATCCTGTGCCTGACAGATGATGCCGCCTTGGAAAGGAATGATCCTGTGCCTGAGAGATGAATGATCCTGTGCCTAAGAGGTGATGCCGCATTGGAAAGGAATGATCCTGGGCCTGAGAGATGAATGATCCTGTGCCTGAGAGTCCTGTGCCTGTGAGATGATGCCGCCTTGGAAAGGAATGATCCTGTGCCTGAGAGATGATGCCGCCTAGGAAAGGAATGATCCTGTGCCTGAGAGATGATGCCGCCTTGGAAAGGAATGATCCTGTGCCTGAGAGATGATACTGCCTTGGAAAGGAATGATCCTGTGCCTAAGAGATGAATGATCCTGTGCCTGAGAGTCCTGTGCCTGAGAGATGATGCCGTCTTGCAAAGGAATGATCCTGTGCCTGAGAGATGAATGATCCTGTGCCTGAGAGTCCTGTGCCTGAGAGATGATGCCGCCTTGGAAAGGAATGATCCTGTGCCTGAGAGATGATGCCGCCTAGGAAAGGAATGATCCTGTGCCTGAGAGATGATGCCGCCTTGGAAAGGAATGATCCTGTGCCTGAGAGATGAATGATCCTGTGCCTGAGAGTCCTGTGCCTGAGAGATGATGCCGCCTTTCAAAGGAATGATCCTGTGCCTGAGAGATGAATGATCCTGTGCCTAAGACTCCTGTGCCTGAGAGAGGATGCCGCCTTGGAAAGGAATGATCCTGTGCCTGAGAATTGAATGATCCTGTGCCTAAGAGATGATGCCGTCTTGGAAAGGAATGATCCTGTGCCTGAGAGATGATGCCGCCTTGGAAAGGAATGATACTAGGCCTGAGAGATGATGCTGCCTTCCAAAGGATTGATCCTGTGCCTGAGAGATGAATGATCCTGTGCCTGAGAGTCCTGTGCCTGAGAGATGATGCCGCCTTGGAAAGGAATGATCCTGTGCTGAGAGACGATGCCGCCATGGAAAGGAATGATCCTGTGCCTGACAGATGATGCAGCCTTGGCAAGTAATGATCCTGTGCCTGAGAGATAATGCCGCCTTGGAAAGGAACGATCCTGTGCCTGAGAGATGAATGATCCTGTGCCTGAGAGTCCTGTGCCTGACAGATGATGCAGCCTTGGAAAGGAATGATCCTGTGCCTGAGAGATGATGCAGCCTTGGAAAGGAAATATCCTGTGCCTGAGAGTCCTGTGCCTGACAGATGATGCAGCCTTGGAAAGGAATGATCCTGTGCCTGGGAGATGATGAAGCCTTGGAAAGGAATGATCCTGTGCTTGAGAGATGAATGATCCTGTGCCTGAGAGTCCTGTGCCTGAAAGATGATGCCGCCTTTGCAAAGGAATGATCCTGTGCCTGAGAGATGATTGATCTTTTGCCTGAGACTCCTGTGCCTGAGAGACAATGCCACCTTGGAAAGGAATGATCCTGTTCCTGAGAGATGAATGATCCTGTGCTTAAGAGATGATGCCACCTTGGAAAGGAATGATCCTGTGCCTGAGAGATGATGGCGCTTTGGAAAGGAATGATCCTGGGCCTGAGAGATGAATGATCCTGTGCCTGAGAGTCCTGTGCCTGAGAGATGATACCGCCTTGCAAAGGAATGATCCTGTGCCTGAGAATTGAATGATCCTGTGCCTAAGAGATGATGCTGTCTTGGAAAGGAATGATCCTGTGTCTGAGAGATGATGCCGCCTCGCAAAGGAATGATCCGGTGCCTGAGAGTCCTGTGCCTGAGAGATGATGCCGCCTTGGAAAGTAATGATCCTGTTCCTGAGAGATGAATGATCCTGTGCTTAAGAGATGATGCCACCTTGGAAAGGAATGATCCTGTGCCTGAGAGATGATGCCGCCTTGGAAAGGAATGATCCTGTGCCTGAGAGATGAATGATCCAGTGCCTGAGAGTCCTGTGCCTGAGAGATGATGCCGCCTTGCAAAGGAATGATCCTGTGCCTGAGAATTGAATGATCCTGTGCCTAAGAGATGATGCTGTCTTGGAAAGGAATGATCCTGTGTCTGAGAGATGATGCCGCCTCGCAAAGGAATGATCCGGTGCCTGAGAGTCCTGTGCCTGAGAGATGATGCCGCCTTGGAAAGCAGTGATCCTGTGCCTGAGAGATGAATCAACCTGTGCCTAAGAGATGATGACGCCTTGGAAAGGAATGATCCTGTGCCGCGAGATGATGCCGCCTTACAAAGGAATGACCCTGTGCCTTAGAGATGAATGATCCTGTGGCTGAGAGTCCTGTTCTTGAGAGATGATGCCGCCTTGGAAAGGAATGATCCTGTGCCTGAGAGATGATGCCGTCTTGGAAAGGAATGATCCTGGGCCTGAGAGATGAATGATCCTGTGCCTGAGAGTCCTGTGCCTGAGAGATGATGCCGCCTTGGAAAGCAATGATCCTGTGCCTGAGAGATGATGCCGCCTAGGAAAGGAATGATCCTGTGCCTGAGAGATGAATGATCCTGTGCCTAAGACTCCTGTGCCTGAGAGATGATGCCGCCTTGGAAAGGAATGATCCTGTGCCTGAGAATTTAATGATCTTGTGCCTAAGAGATGATGCCGTCTTGGAAAGGAATGATCCTGTGCCTGAGAGATGATGCCGCCTTGGAAAGGAATGATCCTGTGCCTGAGAGATGAATGATCCTGTGCCTAAGAGGTGATGCCGCATTGGAAAGGAATGATCCTGGGCCTGAGAGATGAATGATCCTGTGTCTGAGAGTCCTGTGCCTGCAAGATGATGCCGCCTTGGAAAGGAATGATCCTGTGCCTGAGAGATGATGCCGCCTAGGAAAGGAATGATCCTGTGCCTGAGAGATGATGCCGCCTTTGAAAGGAATGATCCTGTGCCGGAGAGATGAATTATCCTGTGCCTAAGAGATGATGCCGCCTTGGAAAGGAATGATCCTGTGCCTGAGAGATGATACCGCCTTGGAAAGGAATGATCCTGTGCCTAAGAGATGAATGATCCTGTGCCTGAGAGTCCTGTGCCTGAGAGATGATGCCGCCTTGCAAAGGAATGATCCTGTGTCTGAGAGATGAATGATCCTGTTCCTGAGACTCCTTTGCCTGAGAGATGATGCCGCCTTGGAAAGGAATGATCCTGTGCCTGAGAGATGAATGATCCTGTGCCTAAGAGATGATGCCGCCTTGGAAAGGAATGATCCTGTGCCTTTGAGATGATGCCACCTTGCAAAGGAATGATCCTGTGCCTGAGAGATGAATGATCCTGTGCCTGAGAGTCCTGTGCCTGAGAGATGATGCAGCCTTGGAAAGGAATGATCCTGTGCCTGAGAGATGATGCTGCCTTGTAAAGGAATGATCCTGTGCCTGAGAGATGAATGATCCTGTGCCTGAGAGATGATGCAGCCTTGGAAAGGAATGATCCTGTGAATGAGAGATGATGCCGCCTTGCAAAGGAATGATCCTGTGCCTGAGAGGTGAATGATCCTGTGCCTGAGAGATGATGCTGCCTTGGAAAGGAATGATCCTCTGCCGTGGAGATGAATGATCCTGTGCCTAAGAGATGATGCCGCCTTGGAAAGGAATGATCCTAGGCCTGAGAGATGATGCTGCCTTCCAAAGGATTGATCCTGTGCCTGAGAGATGAATGATCCTGTGCCTGAGAGTCCTGTGCCTGAGAGATGATGCCGCCTTGCAAAGGAATGATCCTGTGCCTGAGAGATGATGCCGCCTGGGAAAGGAATGATCCTGTGCCTGAGAGATGATGCCGCCTTGGAAAGGAATGATCCTGTGCCTGAGAGATGAATGATCCTGTGCCTGAGAGTCCTGTGCCTGAGAGATGATGCCGCCTTGCAAAGGAATGATCCTGTGCCTGAGAGATGAATGATCCTGTGCCTAAGACTCCTGTGCCTGAGAGATGATGCCGCCTTGGAAAGGAATGATCCTGTGCCTGAGAATTTAATGATCCTGTGCCTAAGAGATGATGCCGTCTTGGAAAGGAATGATCCTGTGCCTGAGAGATGATGCCGCCTTGGAAAGGAATGATCCTGTGCCTGAGAGATGAATGATCCTGTGCCTAAGAGGTGATGCCGCATTGGAAAGGAATGATCCTGGGCCTGAGAGATGAATGATCCTGTGTCTGAGAGTCCTGTGCCTGCAAGATGATGCCGCCTTGGAAAGGAATGATCCTGTGCCTGAGAGATGATGCCGCCTAGGAAAGGAATGATCCTGTGCCTGAGAGATGATGCCGCCTTTGAAAGGAATGATCCTGTGCCGGAGAGATGAATTATCCTGTGCCTAAGAGATGATGCCGCCTTGGAAAGGAATGATCCTGTGCCTGAGAGATGATACCGCCTTGGAAAGGAATGATCCTGTGCCTAAGAGATGAATGATCCTGTGCCTGAGAGTCCTGTGCCTGAGAGATGATGCCGCCTTGCAAAGGAATGATCCTGTGTCTGAGAGATGAATGATCCTGTTCCTGAGACTCCTTTGCCTGAGAGATGATGCCGCCTTGGAAAGGAATGATCCTGTGCCTGAGAGATGAATGATCCTGTGCCTAAGAGATGATGCCGCCTTGGAAAGGAATGATCCTGTGCCTTTGAGATGATGCCACCTTGCAAAGGAATGATCCTGTGCCTGAGAGATGAATGATCCTGTGCCTGAGAGTCCTGTGCCTGAGAGATGATGCAGCCTTGGAAAGGAATGATCCTGTGCCTGAGAGATGATGCTGCCTTGGAAAGGAATGATCCTGTGCCTGAGAGATGAATGATCCTGTGCCTGAGAGATGATGCAGCCTTGGAAAGGAATGATCCTGTGAATGAGAGATGATGCCGCCTTGCAAAGGAATGATCCTGTGCCTGAGAGGTGAATGATCCTGTGCCTGAGAGATGATGCTGCCTTGGAAAGGAATGATCCTCTGCCGTGGAGATGAATGATCCTGTGCCTAAGAGATGATGCCGCCTTGGAAAGGAATGATCCTAGGCCTGAGAGATGATGCTGCCTTCCAAAGGATTGATCCTGTGCCTGAGAGATGAATGATCCTGTGCCTGAGAGTCCTGTGCCTGAGAGATGATGCCGCCTTGGAAAGGAATGATCCTGTGCTGAGAGACGATGCCGCCTTGGAAAGGAATGATCCTGTGCCTGACAGATGATGCAGCCTTGGCAAGTAATGATCCTGTGCCTGAGAGATAATGCCACCTTGGAAAGGAACAATCCTGTGCCTGAGAGATTAATGATCCTGTGCCTGAGAGTCCTGCGCCTGACAGATGATGCAGCCTTGGAAAGGAATGATCCTGTGCCTGAGAGATGATGCAGCCTTGGAATGGAAATATCCTGTGCCTGAGAGTCCTGTGCCTGACAGATGATGCAGCCTTGGAAAGGAATGATCCTGTGCCTGAGAGATGATGCCGCCTTGGAAAGGAATGATCCTGTGCCTGAGAGATGAATGATCCTGTGCCTGAGTGATGATGCCTCCTTGGAAAGGAATGATCCTGTGCCTGAGAGATTAATGATCCTGTGCCTAAGAGATGATGCCGTCTTGGAAAGGAATGATCCTGTGCTGAGAGACGATGCCGCCTTGGAAAGGAATGATCCTGTGTCTGAGAGATGATGCCACCTTGGAAAGGAATGATCCTGTGCCTGAGAGATGAATGATCCTGTGCCTGAGAGATGATGCCGCATTGGAAAGGAATGATCCTGTGCCTGAGGGATTTATGATCCTGTGCCTAAGAGATGATGCCGCCTTGAAAAGGAATGATCCTGTGCCTGAGAGATGATGCCGCCTTGGAAAGGAACGATCCTCTGACTAAGAGACAATGCCGCCTTGGAAAGGAACGATCCTGTGCCTGAGGGATGATGCCGCCTTGGAAAGGAATGATCCTGTGCCTGAGAGATGATGCCGCCTTGGAAAGGAATGATCCTGTGCCTGAGAAATAAATGATCCTGTGCCTAAGAGATGATGGCGCCTTGGAAAAGAATGACCCTGTGCCCGAGAGACGATGCCGCCTTGGAAAGGAATGATCCATGGCCTGAGAGATGATGCTTCCTTCCAAAGGATTGATCCTGTGCCTGAGAGATGAATGACCCTGTTCCTGAGAGTCCTGTGCCTGAGAGATGATGCCGCCTTGGAAAGGAATGATCCTGTGCTGAGAGACGATGCTGCCTTGGAACGGAATGATCCTGTGTCGCAGAGATGATGCCGCCTTGGAAAGGAATGATCCTGTGCCTGACAGATGATGCAGCCTTGGCAAGTAATGATCCTGTGCCTGAGAGATAATGCCGCCTTGGAAAGGAACAATCCTGTGCCTGAGAGATGAATGATCCTGTGCCTGAGAGTCCTGCGCCTGACAGATGATGCAGCCTTGGAAAGGAATGATCCTGTGCCTGAGAGATGATGCAGCCTTGGAATGGAAATATCCTATGCCTGAGAGTCCTGTGCCTGACAGATGATGCAGCCTTGGAAAGGAAAGATCCTGTGCCTGAGAGATGATGCCGCCTTGGAAAGGAATGATCCTGTGCCTGAGAGATGAATGATCCTGTGCCTGAGTGATGATGCCTCCTTGGAAAGGAATGATCCTGTGCCTGAGAGATGAATGATCCTGTGCCTAAGAGATGATGCCGTCTTGGAAAGGAATGATCCTGTGCTGAGAGAGGATGCCGCCTTGGAAAGGAATGATCCTGTGTCTGAGAGATGATGCCGCCTTGGAAAGGAATGATCCTGTGCCTGAGAGATGAATGATCCTGTGCCTGAGAGATGATGCCGCATTGGAAAGGAATGATCCTGTGCCTGAGGGATTTATGATCCTGTGCCTAAGAGATGATGCCGCCTTGAAAAGGAATGATCCTGTGCCTGAGAGATGATGCCGCCTTGGAAAGGAACGATCCTCTGACTAAGAGACGAGGCCGCCTTGGAAAGGAACGATCCTGTGCCTGAGAGATGATGCCGCCTTGGAAAGGAATGATCCTGTGCCTGAGAATTGAATGATCCTGTGCCTAAGAGATGATGCCGTCTTGGAAAGGAATGATCCTGTGCCTGAGAGATGATGCCGCCTTGGAAAGGAATGATCCTGTGCCTGAGAGATGAATGATCCTGTGCCTAAGAGGTGATGCCGCATTGGAAAGGAATGATCCTGGGCCTGAGAGATGAATGATCCTGTGACTGAGAGTCCTGTGCCTGAGAGATGATGCCGCCTTGGAAAGGAATGATCCTGTGCCTGAGAGATGATGCCGCCTAGGAAAGGAATGATCCTGTGCCTGAGAGATGATGCCGCCCTTGAAAGGAATGATCCTGTGCCGGAGAGATGAATTATCCTGTGCCTAAGAGATGATGCCGCCTTGGAAAGGAATGATCCTGTGCCTGAGAGATGATACCGCCTTGGAAAGGAATGATCCTGTGCCTAAGAGATGAATGATCCTGTGCCTGAGAGTCCTGTGCCTGAGAGATGATGCAGCCTTGCAAAGGAATGATCCTGTGTCTGAGAGATGAATGATCCTGTGCCTGAGACTCCTTTGCCTGAGAGATGATGCCGCCTTGGAAAGGAATGATCCTGTGCCTGAGAGATGAATGATCCTGTGCCTAAGAGATGATGCCGCCTTGGAAAGGAATGATCCTGTGCCTTTGAGATGATGCCACCTTGCAAAGGAATGATCCTGTGCCTGAGAGATGAATGATCCTGTGCCTGAGAGTCCTGTGCCTGAGATATGATGCAGCCTTCGAAAGGAATGATCCTGTGCCTGAGAGATGATGCCGCCTTGGAAAGGAATGATCCTGTGCCTGAGAGATGAATGATCCTGTGCCTGAGAGATGATGCAGCCTTGGAAAGGAATGATCCTGTGCATGAGAGATGATGCCGCCTTGCAAAGGAATGATCCTGTGCTTGAGAGCTGAATGATCCTGTGCCTGAGATATGATGCCGCCTTGGAAAGGAATGATCCTCTGCCGGAGAGATGAATGATCCTGTGCCTAAGAGATGATGCCGCCTTAGAAAGGAATGATCCTAGGCCCGAGAGATGATGCTGCCTTCCAAAGGATTGATCCTGTGCCTGAGAGATGAATGATCCTGTGCCTGAGAGTCCTGTGCCTGAGAGATGATGCAGCCTTGGAAAGGAATGATCCTGTGCTGAGAGACGATGCCGCCTTGGAAAGGAATGATCCTGTGTCGCAGAGATGATGCCGCCTGGGAAAGGAATGATCCTGTGCCTGAGAGATGATGCCGCCTTGGAAAGGAATGATCCTGTGCCTGAGAGATGAATGATCCTGTGCCTGAGAGATGATGCAGCCTTGGAAAGGAATGATCCTGTGCATGAGAGATGATGCCGCCTTGCAAAGGAATGATCCTAGGCCCGAGAGATGATGCTGCCTTCCAAAGGATTGATCCTGTGCCTGAGAGATGAATGATCCTGTGCCTGAGAGTCCTGTGCCTGAGAGATGATGCCGCCTTGGAAAGGAATGATCCTGTGCTGAGAGACGATGCCGCCTTGGAAAGGAATGATCCTGTGTCGCAGAGATGATGCCGCCTGGGAAAGGAATGATCCTGTGCCTGAGAGATGATGCCGCCTTGGAAAGGAATGATCCTGTGCCTGAGAGATGAATGATCCTGTGCCTGAGAGATGATGCAGCCTTGGAAAGGAATGATCCTGTGCATGAGAGATGATGCCGCCTTGCAAAGGAATGATCCTGTGCCTGAGAGCTGAATGATCCTGTGCTTGAGAGATGATGCCGCCTTGGAAAGGAATGATCCTCTGCCGGAAAGATGAATGATCCTGTGCCTAAGAGATGATGCCGCCTTGGAAAGGAATGATCCTAGGCCCGAGAGATGATGCTGCCTTCCAAAGGATTGATCCTGTGCCTGAGAGATGAATGATCCTGTGCCTGAGAGTCCTGTGCCTGAGAGATGATGCCGCCTTGGAAAGGAATGATCCTGTGCTGAGAGACGATGCCGCCTTGGAAAGGAATGATCCTGTGTCGCAGAGATGATGCCGCCTGGGAAAGGAATGATCCTGTGCCTGAGAGATGATGCCGCCTTGGAAAGGAATGATCCTGTGCCTGAGAGATGAATGATCCTGTGCCTGAGAGATGATGCAGCCTTGGAAAGGAATGATCCTGTGCATGAGAGATGATGCCGCCTTGCAAAGGAATGATCCTGTGCCTGAGAGCTGAATGATCCTGTGCTTGAGAGATGATGCCGCCTTGGAAAGGAATGATCCTCTGCCGGAAAGATGAATGATCCTGTGCCTAAGCGATGATGCCGCCTTGGAAAGGAATGATCCTAGGCCCGAGAGATGATGCTGCCTTCCAAAGGATTGATCCTGTGCCTGAGAGATGAATGATCCTTTGCCTGAGAGTCCTGTGCCTGAGAGATGATGCCGCCTTGGAAAGGAATGATCCTGTGTCGCAGAGATGATGCCGCCTTGGAAAGGAATGATCCTGTGCCTGACAGATGATGCAGCCTTGGCAAGAGATGATCCTGTGCCTGAGAGATAATGCCGCCTTGGAAAGGAACGATCCTGTGCCTGAGAGATGAATGATCCTGTGCCTGAGAGTCCTGTGCCTGAGAGATGATGCCGCCTTGGAAAGGAATGATCCTGTGCTGAGAGACGATGCCGCCTTGGAAAGGAATGATCCTGTGTCGCAGAGATGATGCCGCCTGGGAAAGGAATGATCCTGTGCCTGAGAGATGATGCCGCCTTGGAAAGGAATGATCCTGTGCCTGAGAGATGAATGATCCTGTGCCTGAGAGATGATGCAGCCTTGGAAAGGAATGATCCTGTGCATGAGAGATGATGCCGCCTTGCAAAGGAATGATCCTGTGCCTGAGAGCTGAATGATCCTGTGCTTGAGAGATGATGCCGCCTTGGAAAGGAATGATCCTCTGCCGGAAAGATGAATGATCCTGTGCCTAAGAGATGATGCCGCCTTGGAAAGGAATGATCCTAGGCCCGAGAGATGATGCTGCCTTCCAAAGGATTGATCCTGTGCCTGAGAGATGAATGATCCTGTGCCTGAGAGTCCTGTGCCTGAGAGATGATGCCGCCTTGGAAAGGAATGATCCTGTGCTGAGAGACGATGCCGCCTTGGAAAGGAATGATCCTGTGCCTGACAGATGATGCAGCCTTGGCAAGAAATGATCCTGTGCCTGAGAGATAATGCCGCCTTGGAAAGGAACGATCCTGTGCCTGAGAGATGAATGATCCTGTGCCTGAGAGTCCTGTGCCTGACAGATGATGCAGCCTTGGAAAGGAATGATCCTGTGCCTGAGAGATGATGAAGCCTTGGAAAGGAATGATCCTGTGCCTGAGAGATGAATGATCCTGTGCCTGAGTGATGATGCCTCCTTGGAAAGGAATGATCCTGTGCTGAGAGACGATGCTGCCTTGGAAAGGAATGATCCTGTGTTGCAGAGATGATGCCGCCTTGGAAAGGAATGATCCTGTGCTGAGAGACGATGCCGCCTTGGAAAGGAATGATTCTGTGCCTGAGAGATGATGCCGCCTTGGAAAGGAATGATACTGTGCCTGAGAGATGAATGATCCTGTGCCTGAGAGATGATGCCGCATTGGAAAGGAATGATCCTGTGCCTGAGGGATTTATGATCCTGTGTCTAAGAGATGATGCCGCCTTGAAAAGGAATGATCCTGTGCCTGAGAGATGATGCCGCCTTGGAAAGGAACGATCCTCTGACTGAGAGACAATACCGCCTTGGAAAGGAACGATCCTGTGCCTGAGGGATGATGACGCCTTGGAAAGGAATGATCCTGTGCCTGAGAGATGATGCCGCCTTGAAAAGGAATGATCCTGTGCCTGAGAGATGATGCCGCCTTGGAAAGGAACGATCCTCTGACTGAGAGACGATGCCGCCTTGGAAAGGAACGATCCTGTGCCTGAGGGATGATGCCGCCTTGGAAAGGAATGATCCTGTGCCTGAGAGATGATGCCGCCTTGGAAAGAAATGATCCTGTGCCTGAGAAATAAATGATCCTTTGCCTAAGAGATGATGCCGCCTTGGAAATGAATGATCCTGTGCCTGAGAGATGAATGATCCTGTGCCTAAGAGGTGATGCCGCCTTGGAAAGGAATGATCCTGGGCCTAAGAGATGAATGAACTTGTGCCTGAGAGTCCTGTGCCTGAGAGATGATGCCGCCTTGGAAAGGAATGATCCTGTGCCTGAGAGATGATGCCGCCTAGGAAAGGAATGATCCTGTGCCTGAGAGATGATGCCGCCTTGGAAAAGAATGATCCTGTGCCTGAGAGATGAATGATCCTGTGCCTGAGAGTCCTGTGCCTGAGAGATGATGCTGCCTTGCAAAGGAATGATCCTGTGCCTGAGAGATGAATGATTCTGTGCCTGAGACTCCTGTGCCTGAGAGATGATGCCGCCTTTATAAAGGAATGATCCTGTGCCTGAGAATTGAATGATCCTGTGCCTAAGAGATGATGCCGTCTTGGAAAGGAATGATCCTGTGCCTGAGAGATGATACCGCCTTGGAAAGGAATGATCCTGTGCCTGAGAGATGAATGATCCTGTGCCTAAGAGGTGATGCCGCATTGGAAAGGAATGATCCTGTGCCTGAGAGATGAATGATCCTGTGCCTGAGTGATGATGCCTCCTTGGAAAGGAATGATCCTGTGCCTGAGAGATGAATGATCCTGTGCCTAAGAGATGATGCCGTCTTGGAAAGGAATGATCCTGTGCTGAGAGAGGATGCCGCCTTGAATGATCCTGTGCCTAAGAGGTGATGCCGCATTGGAAAGGAATGATCCTGGGCCTGAGAGATTAATGATTCAGTGCCTGAGAGTCCTGTGCCTGAGAGATGATGCCGCCTTGGAAAGGAATGATCCTGTGCCTGAGAGATGATGCCGCCTAGGAAAGGAATGATCCTGTGCCTGAGAGATGATGCCGTCTTTGAAAGGAATGATCCTGTGCCGGAGAGATGAATTATCCTGTGCCTAAGAGATGATGCTGCCTTGGAAAGGAATGATCCTGTGCCTGAGAGATGATACCGCCTTGGAAAGGAATGATCCTGTGCCTAAGAGATGAATGATCCTGTGCCTGAGAGTCCTGTGCCTGAGAGATGATGCCGCCTTGCAAAGGAATGATCCTGTGTCTGAGAGATGAATGATCCTGTGCCTGAAAGATGATGTCGCCTTGGAAATTAATGATCCTGTGCCTGAGAGATGATGCCGCCTTGGAAAGGAATGATCCTGTGCCTGAAAGATGGATGATCCTGTGCCTGAAAGATGATGTCGCCTTGGAAAGGCATGATCCTGTGTCTGAGACACGATGCCGCCTTGGAAAGGAATGATCCTGTGTCTGAGAGATGATGCCGCCTTGGAAAGGAATGATCCTGTGCCTGAGAGATGAATGATCCTGTGCCTGAGAGATGATGCCGCATTGGAAAGGAATGATCCTGTGCCTGAGGGATTTATGATCCTGTGCCTGAGAGATGATGCCGCCTTGGAAAGGAACGATCCTCTGACTAAGAGACGATGCCGCCTTGGAAAGGAACGATCCTGTGCCTGAGGGATGATGCCGCCTTGGAAAGGAATGATCCTGTGCCTGAGAGATGATGCCGCCTTGGAAAGGAATGATCCTGTGTCTGAGAAGTAAATGATCCTGTGCCTAAGAGATGATGGCGCCTTGGAAAAGAATGACCCTGTGCCTGAGAGACGATGCCGCCTTGGAAAGGAATGATCCTAGGCCTGAGAGATGAGGCTTCCTTCCAAAGGATTGATCCTGTGCCTGAGAGATGAATGATCCTGTTCCTGAGAGTCCTGTGCCTGAGAGATGATGCCGCCTTGGAAAGGAATGATCCTGTGCTGAGAGACGATGCCGCCTTGGAACGGAATGATCCTGTGTCGCAGAGATGATGCCGCCTTGGAAAGGAATGATCCTGTGCCTGACAGATGATGCAGCCTTGGCAAGTAATGATCCTGTGCCTGAGAGATAATGCCGCCTTGGAAAGGAACAATCCTGTGCCTGAGAGATGAATGATCCTGTGCCTGACAGATGATGCAGCCTTGGAAAGGAATGATCCTGTGCCTGAGAGATGATGCAGCCTTGGAATGGAAATATCCTGTGCCTGAGAGTCCTGTGCCTGACAGATGATGCAGCCTTGGAAAGGAATGATCCTGTGCCTGAGAGATGATGCCGCCTTGGAAAGGAATGATCCTGTGCCTGAGAGATGAATGATCCTGTGCCTGAGTGATGATGCCTCCTTGGAAAGGAATGATCCTGTGCCTGAGAGATGAATGATCCTGTGCCTAAGAGATGATGCCGTCTTGGAAAGGAAGGATCCTGTGCTGAGAGAGGATGCCGCCTTGGAAAGGAATGATCCTGTGTCTGAGAGATGATGCCGCCTTGGAAAGGAATGATCCTGTGCCTGAGAGATGAATGATCCTGTGCCTGAGAGATGATGCCGCATTGGAAAGGAATGATCCTGTGCCTGAGGGATTTATGATCCTGTGCCTAAGAGATGATGCCGCCTTGAAAAGGAATGATCCTGTGCCTGAGAGATGATGCCGCCTTGGAAAGGAACGATCCTCTGACTAAGAGACGATGCCGCCTTGGAAAGGAACGATCCTGTGCCTGAGAGATGATGCCGCCTTGGAAAGGAATGATCCTGTGCCTGAGAATTGAATGATCCTGTGCCTAAGAGATGATGCCGTCTTGGAAAGGAATGATCCTGTGCCTGAGAGATGATGCCCCCTTGGAAAGGAATGATCCTGTGCCTGAGAGATGAATGATCCTGTGCCTAAGAGGTGATGCCGCATTGGAAAGGAATGATCCTGGGCCTGAGAGATGAATGATCCTGTGCCTGAGAGTCCTGTGCCTGAGAGATGATGCCGCCTTGGAAAGGAATGATCCTGTGCCTGAGAGATGATGCCGCCTAGGAAAGGAATGATCCTGTGCCTGAGAGATGAATTATCCTGTGCCTAAGAGATGATGCCGCCTTGGAAAGGAATGATCCTGTGCCTGAAAGATGATACCGCCTTGGAAAGGAATGATCCTGTGCCTAAGAGATTAATGATCCTGTGCTTGAGAGTCCTGTGCCTGAGAGATGATGCAGCCTTGCAAAGTAATGATCCTGTGTCTGAGAGATGAATGATCCTGTGCCTGAGACTCCTTTGCCTGAGAGATGATGCCGCCTTGGAAAGGAATGATCCTGTGCCTGAGAGATGAATGATGCTGTGCCTAAGAGATGATGCCGCCTTGGAAAGGAATGATCCTGTGCCTTTGAGATGATGCCACCTTGCAAAGGAATGATCCTGTGCCGGAGAGATGAATTATCCTGTGCCTAAGAGATGATGCCGCCTTGGAAAGGAATGATCCTGTGCCTGAAAGATGATACCGCCTTGGAAAGGAATGATCCTGTGCCTAAGAGATTAATGATCCTGTGCTTGAGAGTTCTGTGCCTGAGAGATGATGCAGCCTTGCAAAGTAATGATCCTGTGTCTGAGAGATGAATGATCCTGTGCCTGAGACTCCTTTGCCTGAGAGATGATGCCGCCTTGGAAAGGAATGATCCTGTGCCTGAGAGATGAATGATGCTGTGCCTAAGAGATGATGCCGCCTTGGAAAGGAATGATCCTGTGCCTTTGAGATGATGCCACCTTGCAAAGGAATGATCCTGTGCCTGAGAGATGAATGATCCTGTGCCTGAGAGTCCTGTGCCTGAGAGATGATGCAGCCTTCGAAAGGAATGATCCTGTGCCTGAGAGATGATGCCGCCTTGGAAAGGAATGATCCTGTGCCTGAGAGATGAATGATCCTGTGCCTGAGAGATGATGCAGCCTTGGAAAGGAATGATCCTGTGCATGAGAGATGATGCTGCCTTACAAAGGAATGATCCTGTGCCTGAGAGCTGAATGATCCTGTGCTTGAGAGATGATGCCACCTTGGAAAGGAATGATCCTCTGCCGGAAAGATGAATGATCCTGTGCCTAAGAGATGATGCCGCCTTGGAAAGGAATGATCCTAGGCCCGAGAGATGATGCTGCCTTCCAAAGGATTGATCCTGTGCCTGAGAGATGAATGATCCTGTGCCTGAGAGTCCTGTGACTGAGAGATGATGCCGCCTTGGAAAGGAATGATCCTGTGCTGAGAGACGATGCCGCCTTGGAAAGGAATGATCCTAGGCCCGAGAGATGATGCTGCCTTCCAAAGGATTGATCCTGTGCCTGAGAGATGAATGATCCTGTGCCTGAGAGTCCTGTGCCTGAGAGATGATGCCGCCTTGGAAAGGAATGATCCTGTGCTGAGAGAGGATGCCGCCTTGGAAAGGAATGATCCTGTGTCTGAGAGATGATGCCGCCTGGGAAAGGAATGATCCTGTGCCTGAGAGATGAATGATCCTGTGCCTGAGAGATGATGCAGCCTTGGAAATGAATGATCCTGTGCATGAGAGATGATGCCGCCTTGCAAAGGAATGATCCTGTGCCTGAGAGCTCAATGATCCTGTGCTTGAGAGATGATGCCGCCTTGGAAAGGAATGATCCTCTGCCGGAAAGATGAATGATCCTGTGCCTAAGAGATGATGCCGCCTTGGAAAGGAATGATCCTAGGCCCGAGAGATGATGCTGCCTTCCAAAGGATTGATCCTGTGCCATAGAGATGAATGATCCTGTGCCTGAGAGTCCTGTGCCTGAGAGATGATGCCGCCTTGGAAAGGAATGATCCTGTGCTGAGAGTCGATGCCGCCTTGGAAAGGAATGATCCTGTGTCGCAGAGATGATGCCGCCTTGGAAAGGAATGATCCTGTGCCTGACAGATGATGCAGCCTTGGCAAGTAATGATCCTGTGCCTGAGAGATAATGCCGCCTTGGAAAGGAACGATCCTGTGCCTGAGAGATGAATGATCCTGTGCCTGAGAGTCCTGTGCCTGACAGATGATGCAGGCTTGGAAAGGAATGATCCTGTGCCTGAGAGATGAATGATCCTGTGCCTGAGTGATGATGCCTCCTTGGAAAGGAATGATCCTGTGCTGAGAGACGATGCTGCCTTGGAAAGGAATGATCCTGTGTTGCAGAGATGATGCCGCCTTGGAAAGGAATGATCCTGTGCTGAGAGACGATGCCGCCTTGGAAAGGAATGATCCTGTGCCTGAGAGATGATGCCGCCTTGGAAAGGAATGATCCTGTGCCTGAGAGATGAATGATCCTGTGCCTGAGAGATGATGCCGCATTGGAAAGGAATGATCCTGTGCCTGAGGGATTTATGATCCTGTGCCTAAGAGATGATGCCGCCTTGAAAAGGAATGATCCTGTGCCTGAGAGATGATGCCGCCTTGGAAAGGAACGATCCTCTGACTGAGAGACGATGCCGCCTTGGAAAGGAACGATCCTGTGCCTGAGGGATGATGCCGCCTTGGAAAGGAATGATCCTGTGCCTGAGAGATGATGCCGCCTTGAAAAGGAATGATCCTGTGCCTGAGAGATGATGCCGCCTTGGAAAGGAACGATCCTCTGACTGAGAGACGATGCCGCCTTGGAAAGGAACGATCCTGTGCCTGAGGGATGATGCTGCCTTGGAAAGGAATTATCCTGTGCCTGAGAGATGATGCCGCCTTGGAAAGAAATGATCCTGTGCCTGAGAAATAAATGATCCTGTGCCTAAGAGATGATGTCGCCTTGGAAATGAATGATCCTGTGCCTGAGAGATGAATGATCCTGTGCCTAAGAGGTGATGCCGCCTTGGAAAGGAATGATCCTGGGCCTGAGAGATGAATGATCTTGTGCCTGAGAGTCCTGTGCCTGAGAGATGATGCCGCCTTGGAAAGGAATGATCCTGTGCCTGAGAGATGATGCCGCCTAGGAAAGGAATGATCCTGTGCCTGAGAGATGATGCCGCCTTGGAAAAGAATGATCCTGTGCCTGAGAGATGAATGATCCTGTGCCTGAGAGTCCTGTGCCTGAGAGATGATGCCGCCTTGCAAAGGAATGATCCTGTGCCTGAGAGATGAATGATCCTGTGCCTGAGACTCCTGTGCCTGAGAGATGATGCCGCCTTGGAAAGGAATGATCCTGTGCCTGAGAATTGAATGATCCTGTGCCTAAGAGATGATGCCGTCTTGGAAAGGAATGATCCTGTGCCTGAGAGATGATACCGCCTTGGAAAGGAATGATCCTGTGCCTGAGAGATGAATGATCCTGTGCCTAAGAGGTGATGCCGCATTGGAAAGGAATGATCCTGGGCCTGAGAGATGAATGATTCTGTGCCTGAGAGTCCTGTGCCTGAGAGATGATGCCGCCTTGGAAAGGAATGATCCTGTGCCTGAGAGATGATGCCGCCTAGGAAAGGAATGATCCTGTGCCTGAGAGATGATGCCGCCTTTGAAAGGAATGATCCTGTGCCGGAGAGATGAATTATCCTGTGCCTAAGAGATGATGCTGCCTTGGAAAGGAATGATCCTGTGCCTGAGAGATGATACCGCCTTGGAAAGGAATGATCCTGTGCCTAAGAGATGAATGATCCTGTGCCTGAGAGTCCTGTGCCTGAGAGATGATGCCGCCTTGCAAAGGAACGATCCTGTGTCTGAGAGATGAATGATCCTGTGCCTGAAAGATGATGTCGCCTTGGAAATTAATGATCCTGTGCCTGAGAGATGATGGCGCCTTGGAAAGGAATGATCCTGTGCCTGAAAGATGGATGATCCTGTTCCTGAAAGATGATGTCGCCTTGGAAAGGCATGATCCTTTGTCTGAGACACGATGCCGCCTTGGAAAGGAATGATTCTGTGCCTGAGAAATGATGCAGACTTGGAAAGGAATGATCCTGTGCCTGATAGATGACTCCGCCTTGGAAAGGAATGATCCTGTGCCTGAGAGATGAATGATCCTGTCCCTGAGAGATGATGCCGCCTTGGAAAGGAATGGTGCTGTGTCTGAGAGATGATGCCGCCTTGGAATGGAATGATCCTGTGCCTGAGAGATGATGCAGCCTTGGAAAGGAATGATCCTGTGCCTGAGAGATGATGCTGCCTTGCAAAGGAATGACCCTGTGCCGGAGAGATGAATGATCCTGTGCCTAAGAGATGATGCCGCCTTGGAAAGGAATGATCCTGTGCCTGAGAGAGGAATGATCCTGTGCCTGAGAGATGATGCCGCCTTGGAAAGGAATGATGCTGTGCCTGAGAGATGAATGATCCTGTGCCTAAGAGTTGATGCCGCCTTGGAAAGGAATGATCCTGTGCCTGAGAGATGATGCCGCCTTGGAACGGAACGATCCTGTGACTGAGAGATGATGCCGCCTTAGAAAGGAATGATCCTGTGTCTGAAAGATGATTCCGCCTTGGAAAGGAATGATCCTGTGCCTGAGAGATGAATGATCCTGTGCCTAAGAGATGATGACGCCTTGGAAAGGAATGATCCTGTGTCTGAGAGATGATGCCGCCTTCGAAAGTAATGATCCTGTGCCTGAGAGATGATGCCACCTTGGAAAGGAATGATCCTGTGCCTGAGAGATGAATGAGCCTGTGCCTGAGAGATGATGTCGCCTTGGAAAGGAATGAGCCTGTGTCTGAGAGATGATGCCACCTTGGAAAGGAATGATCCTGTGCCTGAGAGATGATGCAGCCTTGGAAAGGAATGATCCTGTGCCTGAGAGATGACACCGCCTTTGAAAGGAATGATCCTGTGCCTGAGAGATGAATGATCCTGTGCCTGAGAGATGATGCCGCCTTGGAAAGGAATGATCCTGTGCCTGAGAGGAATCATCCTGTGTCTAAGAGATGATGCCGCCTTGCAAATGAATGATCCTGTGCCTGAGAGATGATGCCGCCTTGGAAAGGAATGATTCTGTGCCTGAGAGATGATGCAGCCTTGCAAAGGAATGATCCTGTGCCTGAGAGATGATGCTGCCTTGGAAAGGAATGATCCTGTGCCTGAGAGATGATGCCGCCTTGGAAAGGAATGATCCTGTGCCTGAGAGATGAATGATCCTGTGCCTAAGAGATGATGCCGACTTAGAAAGGAATGATCCTGTGCCTCAGAGATGAATGATCCTTTGCCTGAGAGATGATGCCGCCTTCGAAAGGAATGATCCTGTGCCTAAGAGGTGATGCCGCCTTGGAAAGGAATGATCCTGTGCCTGAGAGATGAATGATCCTGTGCCTGAGAGATGATGCCGCCTTGGAAAGGAATGATCCTGTGCTTGAGAGATGATGCCGCCTTGGAAAGGAACGATCCTGTGACTGAGAGATGATGCCACCTTAGAAAGGAATGATCTTGTGTCTGAGAGATGATGCCGCCTTGGAAAGGAATGATCCTGTGCCTGAGAGATGAATGATCCTGTGCTTAATAGATGATGCCGCCTTGGAAAGGAATGATCCTGTGCCTGAGAGACGATGCTGCCTTGGAAAGGAATGATCCTGTGCTTGAGAGATGATGACGCCTTGAAATGGAATGATCCTGTGCCTGAGAGATGATGCAGCCTTGGAAAGGAATGATCCTGTGCCTGAGAGATGATGCCGCATTGCAAAGGAATGATCCTGTGCCGGAGAGATGAATGATCCTGTGCCTGAGAGTTGATGCCGCCTTGGAAAGGAAAGATCCTGTGCCTGAGAGATGAATGATCCTGTGCCTGACAAATGATGCCGCCTTGGAAATGAATGATCCTGTGCCTGAGAGATGATGCCACCTTGGAAAGGAATGATCCTGTGCCTGAGAGATGATGCAGCCTTGGAAAGGAATGATCCTGTGCCTGAGAGATGACACCGCCTTTGAAAGGAATGATCCTGTGCCTGAGAGATGAATGATCCTGTGCCTGAGAGATGATGCCGCCTTGGAAAGGAATGATCCTGTGCCTGAGAGGAATAATCCTGTGTCTAAGAGATGATGCCGCCTTGCAAACGAATGATCCTGTGCCTGAGAGATGATACCGCCTTGGAAAGGAATGATTCTGTGCCTGAGAGATGATGCAGCCTTGCAAAGGAATGATCCTGTGCCTGAGAGATGATGCTGCCTTGGAAAGGAATGATCCTGTGCCTGAGAGATGACACCGCCTTTGAAAGGAATGATCCTGTGCCTGAGAGATGAATGATCCTGTGCCTGAGAGATGATGCCGTCTTGGAAAGGAATGATCCTGTGCCTGAGAGGAGTCATCCTGTGTCTAAGAGATGATGCCGCCTTGCAAACGAATGATCCTGTGCCTGAGAGATGATGCCGCCTTGGAAAGGAATGATTCTATGCCTGAGAGATGATGCAGCCTTGCAAAGGAATGATCCTGTGCCTGAGAGATGATGCTGCCTTGGAAAGGAATGATCCTGTGCCTGAGAGATGATGCCGCCTTGGAAAGGAATGATCCTGTGCCTGAGAGATGAATGATCCTGTGCCTAAGAGATGATGCCGACTTAGAAAGAAATGATACTGTGCCTGAGAGATGAATGATCCTTTGACTGAGAGATGATGCCGCCTTCGAAAGGAATGATCCTGTGCCTAAGAGGTGATGCCGCCTTGGAAAGGAATGATCCTGTGCCTGAGAGATGAATGATCCTGTGCCTGAGAGATGATGCCGCCTTGGAAAGGAATGATCCTGTGCCTGAGAGAGGAATGATCCTGTGCTTGAGAGATGATGCCGCCTTGGAAAGGAATGATGCTGTGCCTGAGAGATGAATGATCCTGTGCCTAAGAGATGATGCCGCCTTGGAAAGGAATGATCCTGTGCCTGAGAGATGATGCCGCCTTGGAACGGAACAATCCTGTGAATGAGAGGTGATGCCGCCTTGGAAAGGAATGATCCTGTGTCTGAGAGATGATGCCGCCTTGGAAAGGAATGATCCTGTGCCTGAGAGATGAATGAGCCTGTGCCTGAGAGATGATGCCATCTTAGAAAGGAATGAGCCTGTGTCTGAGAGATGATGCCACCTTGGAAAGGAATGATCCTGTGCCTGAGAGATGATGCTGCTTTGGAAAGGAATGATCCTGTGCCTGAGAGATGACACCGCCTTTGAAAGGAATGATCCTGTGCCTGAGAGATGAATGATCCTGTGCAAGAAAGATGATGCCGCCTTGGAAAGGAATGATCCTGTGCCTGAGAGGAATAATCCTGTGTCTAAGAGATGATGCCGCCTTGCAAACGAATGATCCTGTGCCTGAGAGATGATGCCGCCTTGGAAAGAAATGATCCTGTGCCTGAGAGATGTTGCAGCCTTGCAAAGGAATGATCCTGTGCCTGAGAGATAATGCTGCCTCGGAAAGGAATGATCCTGTGCCTGAGAGGTGATGCCGCCTTGGAAAGGAATGATACTGTGCCTGAGAGATGAGTGATCCTGTGCCTAAGCGATGATGCAGCCTTGGATCGGAATGATAATGTACTTGAGAGATGAATAATCCTGTGCCTGAGAGATGATGCCACCGTGGAAAGGAATGGTCCTGTGCCTGAGAGATGATGCCGCCTAAGAAAGGAATGATCTTGTGTCTGAGAGATGATACCGCCTTGTAAAGGAATGATCCTGTGCCTGAGAGACGATGCTGCCTTTGAAAGGAATGATCCTGTGCTTGAGAGATGATGACGCTTTGGAAAGGAAATATCCTGTGACTGAGAGATGATGCTGCCTTAGAAAGTAATGATCCTGTGTCCGAGAGATGATGCCGCCTTGGAAAGGAATGATACTGTGCCTGAGAGATGAATGATCTTGTGCCTGAGAGATGATGCCGCCTTGGGAAGGAATGATCCTGTGCCCGATAGATGAATGATTCTGTGCCTGACAGATGATGCCGCCTTGGAAAGGAATGATCCTGTGCCTGAGAGACGATGCCGCCTTGGAAAGGAATGATACTGTGCCTGAGAGATGATGCCGCCTTGAAAAGGAATGATCCTGTGATTGAGAGATGATGCCGCCTTGGAAAGGAATGATCCTGTGTCTCAGAGGAATGATTCTGTGCCTGAGAGATGATGCAGCCTTGCAAAGGAATGATCCTGTGCCTGAGAGATGATGACGCCTTGGAAAGGAATGATTCTGTGCCTCAGAGATGAATGATCCTGTGCCTGAGAGATGATGCCACCTTACAAAGGAATGATCCTGTGACTGAGAGATGCATGATTCTGTGCCTGAGAGATGATGCCGCCTTGGAAACCAACAATCATGTGCCTGAGAGATGAATGATCCTGTGTCTGAGAGATGATGCTTCCTTGGAAAGGAATGATCCTGTGACTGAGAGATGATGCCACCTTGGAAAGGAATGATCCTTGTCCTGGGAACGGATGCAGCCTTGGAAAGGAATATTCCTGTGCCTGAGAGATGAATGACCCTGTGCCTGAGAGATGATGCCGCATTGGAAAGGAATGATCCTGTGTCTGAGAGATGATGCAGCGTTTGAAAGGAATGATCCTGTGCCTGAGAGATGATGCAGCCTTGGGGGTGAATGATCCTGTGCCTGAGAGATGATACCGCCTTGGAAAGGAATGATCCTGTGGCTGAGAGATGAATGATCCTGTGCCTAAGAGATTATGCCGCCTTGGAAAGGAATGATCCTGTGCCTGACAGATGATGCCGCCTTGGAAAGGAATGATCCTGTGCCAATGATCCTGTGCCTGACAGATGATGCAGCCTTGGAAAGGAATGATCCTGTGCCTGAGAGATGATGCAGCCTTACAAAGGAATGATCCTATGTCTGAGAGATGATGCCACCCTGGAACGGAATGATCCTGTGCCTGAGAGATGATGCCGGCTTTGGAAAGGAATGATCCTGTGTCTGAGAGATGATGCCGCCTTGGAAAGGAATGATCCTGTGCCTGAGAGATGATGCTGCCTTACTAAGGAATGATCCTCTGTCTGAGAGATGATGACACCCTGTAATTGAATGATGCTGTGCGTGAGAGATGATGCCGCCTTGGAAAGGAATGATCCTGTGACTGAGAGATGATGCAGCCTTGGAAAGGAATGATCCTGTGCCTGAGAGATTAATGATCCTGTGCCTGAGAGATGATGCCGCCTTGGAAAGGAATGATCCTGTGCCTGAGAGAGGAATGATCCTGTGCTTGAGAGATGATGCCGCCTTGGAAAGGAATGATGCTGTGCCTGAGAGATGAATGATCCTGTGCCTAAGAGATGATGCCGCCTTGGAAAGGAATGATCCTGTGCCTGAGAGATGATGCCGCCTTGGAACGGAACGAACCTGTGAATGAGAGGTGATGCCGCCTTGGAAAGGAATGATCCTGTGTCTGAGAGATGATTCCGCCTTGGAAAGGAATGATCCTGTGCCCGAGAGATGAATGATCCTGTGCCTAAGAGATGATGCCACCTTGGAAAGGAATGATCCTGTGCCTGAGAGACGATGCCGCCTTGAAAAGGAATGATCCTGTGCCTGAGAAATGATGACGCCTTGGAAAGGAATGATCCTGTGTCTGAGAGATGATGCCGCCTTGGAAAGGAATGATCCTGTGCCTGAGAGATGAATGAGCCTGTGCCTGAGAGATGATGCCATCTTAGAAAGGAATGAGCCTGTGTCTGAGAGATGATGCCACCTTGGAAAGGAATGATCCTGTGCCTGAGAGATGATGCTGCCTTGGAAAGGAATGATCCTGTGCCTGAGAGATGACACCGCCTTTGAAAGGAATGATCCAGTGCCTGAGAGATGAATGATCCTGTGCCTGAAAGATGATGCCGCCTTGGAAAGGAATGATCCTGTGCCTGAGAGGAATAATCCTGTGTCTAAGAGATGATGCCGCCTTGCAAACGAATGATCCTGTGCCTGAGAGATGATGCCGCCTTGGAAAGAAATGATCCTGTGCCTGAGAGATGTTGCAGCCTTGCAAAGGAATGATCCTGTGCCTGAGAGATGATGCTGCCTTGGAAAGGAATGATCCTGTGCCTGAGAGGTGATGCCGCCTTGGAAAGGAATGATCCTGTGCCTGAGAGATGAGTGATCCTGTGCCTAAGAGATGATGCCGCCTTGGATCGGAATGATCCTGTACTTGAGAGATGAATAATCCTGTGCCTGAGAGATGATGCCGCCGTGGAAAGGAATGGTCCTGTGCCTGAGAGATGATGCCGCCTTGGAAAGGAACGGTCCTGTGACTGAGAGACGATGCTGCCTTTGAAAGGAATGATCCTGTGCTTGAGAGATGATTACGCCTTGGAAAGCAAATATCCTGTGACTGAGAGATGATGCTGCCTTAGAAAGTAATGATCCTGTGTCTGAGAGATGATGCCGCCTTGGAAAGGAATGATACTGTGCCTGAGAGATGAATGATCCTGTGCCTGAGAGATGATGCCCCCTTGGGAAGGAATGATCCTGTGCCTGATAGATGAATGATTCTGTGCCTGACAGAGGATGCCGCCTTGGAAAGGAATGATCCTGTGCCTGAGAGACGATGCCGCCGTGGAAAGGAATGATCCTGTGCCTGAGAGATGATGCCACCTTGAAAAGGAATGATCCTGTGATTGAGAGATGATGCCGCCTTGGAAAGGAATGATCCTGTGCCTCAGAGGAATGATTCTGTGCCTGAGAGATGATGCAGCCTTGCAAAGGAATGATCCTGTGCCTGAGAGATGATGACGCCTTGGAAAGGAATGATTCTGTGCCTGAGAGATGAATGATCCTGTGCCTGAGAGATGATTCCACCTTAGAAAGGAATGATCCTGTGACTGAGAGATGCATGATTCTGTGCCTGAGAGATGATGCCGCCTTGAAAACGAACGATCATGTGCCTGAGAGATGAATGATCCTGTGCCTGAGAGATGATGCTTCCTTGGAAAGGAATGATCCTGTGACTGAGAGATGATGCCACCTTGGAAAGGAATGATCCTTGTCCTGGGAACGGATGCAGCCTTGGAAAGGAATATTCCTGTGCCTGAGAGATGAATGACCCTGTGCCTGAGAGATGATGCCGCATTGGAAAGGAATGATCCTGTGTCTGAGAGATGATGCAGCCTTTGAAAGGAATGATCCTGTGCCTGAGAGATGATGCAGCCTTGGGGGTGAATGATCCTGTGCCTGAGAGATGATACCGCCTTGGAAAGGAATGATCCTGTGCCTGAGAGATGAATGATCCTGTGCCTGAGAGATTATGCCGCCTTGGAAAGAAATGATCCTGTGCCTGACAGATGATGCCGCCTTTGAAAGGAATGATCCTGTGCCTGAGAGATGATGCAGCATTGGGGGTGAATGATCCTGTGCCTGAGAGATGATACCGCCTTGGAAAGGAATGATCCTGTGCCTGAGAGATGAATGATCCTGTGCCTGAGAGATTATGCCGCCTTAAAAAGGAATGATCTTGTATCTGAGAGAGGATGCCGCCTTGTAAAGGAATGATCCTGTGCCTGAGAGACGATGCTGCCTTTGAAAGGAATGATCCTGTGCTTGAGAGATGATTACGCCTTGGAAAGCAAATATCCTGTGACTGAGAGATGATGCTGCCTTAGAAAGTAATGATCCTGTGTCTGAGAGATGATGCCGCCTTGGAAAGGAATGATACTGTGCCTGAGAGATGAATGATCCTCTGCCTGAGAGATGATGCCGCCTTGGGAAGGAATGATCCTGTGCCTGATAGATGAATGATTCTGTGCCTGACAGAGGATGCCGCCTTGGAAAGGAATGATCCTGTGCCTGAGAGACGATGCCGCCGTGGAAAGGAATGATCCTGTGCCTGAGAGATGATGCCACCTTGAAAAGGAATGATCCTGTGATTGAGAGATGATGCCGCCTTGGAAAGGAATGATCCTGTGCCTCAGAGGAATGATTCTGTGCCTGAGAGATGATGCAGCCTTGCAAAGGAATGATCCTGTGCCTGAGAGATGATGACGCCTTGGAAAGGAATGATTCTGTGCCTGAGAGATGAATGATCCTGTGCCTGAGAGATGATTCCACCTTAGAAAGGAATGATCCTGTGACTGAGAGATGCATGATTCTGTGCCTGAGAGATGATGCCGCCTTGGAAACGAACGATCATGTGCCTGAGAGATGAATGATCCTGTGCCTGATAGATGATGCTTCCTTGGACAGGAATGATCCTGTGACTGAGAGATGATGCCACCTTGGAAAGGAATGATCCTTGTCCTGGGAACGGATGCAGCCTTGGAAAGGAATATTCCTGTGCCTGAGAGATGAATGACCCTGTGCCTGAGAGATGATGCCGCATTGGAAAGGAATGATCCTGTGTCTGAGAGATGATGCAGCCTTTGAAAGGAATGATCCTGTGCCTGAGAGATGATGCAGCCTTGGGGGTGAATGATCCTGTGCCTGAGAGATGATACCGCCTTGGAAAGGAATGATCCTGTGCCTGAGAGATGAATGATCCTGTGCCTGAGAGATTATGCCGCCTTGGAAAGGAATGATCCTGTGCCTGACAGATGATGCCGCCTTGGAAAGGAATGATCCTGTGCCAGTGATCCTGTGCCTGACAGATGATGCAGTCTTGGAAAGGAATGATCCTGTGCCTGAGAGATGATGCAGCCTTACAAAGGAATGATCCTATGTCTGAGAGATGATGCCACCCTGGAACGGAATGATCCTGTGCCTGAGAGATGATGCCGGCTTTGGAAAGGAATGATCCTGTGTCTGAGAGATGATGCCGCCTTGGAAAGGAATGACCCGGTGCCTGAGAGATGATGCAGCCTTTGAAAGGAATGATCCTGTGCCAGAGAGATGATACCGTCTTGGAAAGGAATGATCCTGTGTCTGAGAGATGATGTCGCCTTGGAAAGGAATGATCCTGTGTCTGAGAGATGATGCCGCCTTGGAAAGGAATGATCCTGTGCCTGAGAGATGATGCAGCCTTGGAAAGGAATGATCCTGTGCCTGAGAGATGATACCATCTTGGAAAGAATGATCCTGTGCCTGAGAGATGAATGATCCTGTGCCTGAGAGATGATGCCGCCTTGGAAAGGAATGATCCTGTGTCTGAGAGAGGAATGATCCTGTGCCTGAGAGATGATGCTGCCTTGGGAAGGAATGATCCTGTGCCTGATAGATGAATGATTCTGTGCCTGACAGATGATGCTGCCTTGGAAAGGAATGATCCTGTGCCTGAGAGACGATGCCGCCTTGGAAAGGAATGATCCTGTGCCTGAGAGATGATGCCGCCTTGAAAAGGAATGGTCCTGTGATTGAGAGATGATGCCGCCTTGGAAAGGAATGATCCTGTGCCTCAGAGGAATGATCCTATGCCTGAGAGATGATGCAGCCTTGCAAAGGAATGATCCTGTGCCTGAGAGATGATGCAGCCTTGAGGGTGAATGATCCTGTGCCTGAGAGATGATACCGCCTTGGAAAGGAATGATCCTGTTCCTGAGAGATGAATGATCCTGTGCCTGAGAGATTATGCCGCCTTGGAAAGGAATGATCCTGTGCCTGACAGATGATGCCGCCTTGGAAAGGAATGATCCTGTGCCAATGATCCTGTGCCTGACAGATGATGCAGCCTTGGAAAGGAATGATCCTGTGCCTGAGAGATGATGCAGCCTTACAAAGGAATGATCCTATGTCTGAGAGATGATGCCACCCTCGAACGGAATGATCCTGTGCCTGAGAGATGATGCCGCCTTGGAAAGGAATGATCCGTTGCCTGAGAGATGATGCAGCCTTTGAAAGGAATGATCCTGTGCCTGAGAGATGATACCGTCTTGGAAAGGAATGATCCTGTGTCTGAGAGATGATGCCGCCTTGGAAAGGAATGATCCTGTGTCTGAGAGATGATGCCGCCTTGGAAAGGAATGATCCTGTGCCTAAGAGATGATGCAGCCTTGGAAAGGAATGATCCTGTGCCTGAGAGATGATACCATCTTGGAAAGGAATGATCCTTTGCCTGAGAGATGAATGATCCTGTGAATGAGAGATGATGCCGCCTTGGAAAGGAATTATCCTGTGCCTGAGAGAGGAATGATCCTGTGCCTGAGAGATGATGCCGCCTTGGAAAGGAATGATGCTGTGCCTGAGAGATGAATGATCCTGTGCCTAAGAGATGATGCCGCCTTGGAAAGGAATGATCCTGTGCCTGAGAGATGATGCCGCCTTGGAAAGAAATGATCCTGTGTCTGAGAGATGATTCCGCCTTGGAAAGGAATGATCCTGTGCCTGAGAGATGAATGATCCTGTGCTTAAGAGATGATGCCGCCTTGGAAAGGAATGATCCTGTGCCTGAGAGATGATGCCGCCTTGGAAAGGAACGGTCCTGTGACTGAGAGATGATGCCTCCTTAGAAAGGAATGATCTTGTGTCTGAGAGATGATGCCGCCTTGTAAAGGAATGATCCTGTGCCTGAGAGACGATGCTGCCTTTGAAAGGAATGATCCTGTGCTTGAGAGATGATTACGCCTTGGAAAACAAATATCCTGTGACTGAGAGGTGATGCCGCCTTGGAAAGGAATGATACTGTGCCTGAGAGATTAATTATCCTGTGCCTGAGAGATGATGCCGCCTTGGGAAGGAATGATCCTGTGCCTGATAGATGAATGATTCTGTGCCTGACAGAGGATGCCGCCTTGGAAAGGAATGATCCTGTGCCTGAGAGACGATGCCGCAGTGGAAAGGAATGATCCTGTGCCTGAGAGATGATGCCACCTTGAAAAGGAATGATCCTGTGCCTGAGAGATTATACCATCTTGGAAAGAATGATCCTGTGCCTGAGAGATGAATGATCCTGTGAATGAGAGATGATGCTGCCTTGGAAAGGAATGATCCTGTGTCTGAGAGAGGAATGATCCTGTGCCTGAGAGATGATGCCGCCTTGGGAAGGAATGATCCTGTGCCTGATAGATGAATGATTCTGTGCCTGACAGATGATGCTGCCTTGGAAAGGAATGATCCTGTGCCTGAGAGACGATGCCGCCTTGGAAAGGAATGATCCTGTGCCTGAGAGATGATGCCGCCTTGAAAAGGAATGATCCTGTGATTGAGAGATGATGCCGCCTTGGAAAGGAATGATCCTGTGCCTCAGAGGAATGATCCTATGCCTGAGAGATGATGCAGCCTTGCAAAGGAATGATCCTGTGCCTGAGAGATGATGCAGCCTTGAGGGTGAATGATCCTGTGCCTGAGAGATGATACCACCTTGGAAAGGAATGATCCTGTGCCTGAGAGATGAATGATCCTGTGCCTGAGAGATTATGCCGCCTTGGAAAGGAATGATCCTGTGCCTGACAGATGATGCGGCCTTGGAAAGGAATGATCCTGTGCCAATGATCCTGTGCCTGACAGATGATGCAGCCTTGGAAAGGAATGATCCTGTGCCTGAGAGATGATGCAGCCTTACAAAGGAATGATCCTATGTCTGAGAGATGATGCCACCCTGGAACGGAATGATCCTGTGCCTGAGAGATGATGCCGCCTTGGAAAGGAATGATCCGTTGCCTGAGAGATGATGCAGCCTTTGAAAGGAATGATCCTGTGCCTGAGAGATGATACCGTCTTGGAAAGGAATGATCCTGTGTCTGAGAGATGATGCCGCTTTGGAAAGGAATGATCCTGTGTCTGAGAGATGATGCCGCCTTGGAAAGGAATGATCCTGTGCCTAAGAGATGATGCAGCCTTGGAAAGGAATGATCCTGTGCCTGAGAGATGATACCATCTTGGAAAGGAATGATCCTGTGCCTGGAGATGAATGATCCTGTGAATGAGAGATGATGCCGCCTTGGAAAGGAATTATCTTGTGCCTGAGAGAGGAATGATCCTGTGCCTGAGAGATGATGCCGCCTTGGAAAGGAATGATGCTGTGCCTGAGAGATGAATGATCCTGTGCCTAAGAGATGATGCCGACTTGGAAAGGAATGATCCTGTGCCTGAGAGATGATGCCGCCTTGGAAAGAAATGATCCTGTGTCTGAGAGATGATTCCGCCTTGGAAAGGAATGATCCTGTGCTTAAGAAATGATGTCGCCTTGGAAAGGAATGATCCTGTGCCTGAGAGACGATGCCGCCTTGGAAAGGAATGATCCTGTGCCTGAGAGATGATGACGTCTTGGAAAGGAATGATCCTGTGTCTGAGAGATGATGCTGCCTTGGAAAGGAATGATCCTGTGCCTGAGAGATGATGCCTCCTTGTTAAGGAATGATCCTGTGTCTGAGAGATGAATGAGCCTGAGCCTGAGAGATGATGCCGCCTTAGAAAGGAATGAGCCTGTGTCTGAGAGATGATGCCACTTTGGAAAGGAATGATCCTGTGCCTGAGAGATGATGCAGCCTTGGAAAGGAATGATCCTGTGCCTGAGAGATGACACCGCCTTTGAAAGGAATGATCCTGTGCCTGAGAGATGAATGATCCTGTGCCTGAAAGATGATGCCGCCTTGGAAAGGAATGATCCTGTGCCTGAGAGGAATAATCCTGTGTCTAAGAGATGATGCCGCCTTGCAAACGAATGATCCTGTGCCTGAGAGATGATGCCGCCTTGGAAAGGAATGATCCTGTTCCTGAGAGATGTTGCAGCCTTGCAATGGAATGATCCTGTGCCTGAGAGATGATGCTGCCTTGGAAAGGAATGATCCTGTGCCTGAGAGGTGATGCCGCCTTGGAAAGGAATGATCCTGTGCCTGAGAGATGAGTGATCCTGTGCCTAAGAGATGATGCCGCCTTGGAAAGGAATGATCCTGTACCTGAGAGATGAATGATCCTGTGCCTGAGAGATGATGCCGCCTTGGAAAGGAATGGTCCTGTGCCTGAGAGATGATGCCGCCTTGGAAAGGAACGATCCTGTGACTGAGAGATGATGCCTCCTTAGAAAGGAATGATCTTGTGTCTGAGAGATGATGCCGCCTTGTAAAGGAATGATCCTGTGCCTGAGAGATGAATAATCCTGTGCTTAATAGATGATGCCGCCTTGGAAAGGAATGATCCTGTGCCTGAGAGACGATGCTGCCTTTGAAAGGAATGATCCTGTGCTTGAGAGATGATGACGCCTTGGAAAGGAAATATCCTGTGACTGAGAGATGATGCTGCCTTAGAAAGTAATGATCCTGTGTCTGAGAGATGATGCCGCCTTGGAAAGGAATGATCCTGTGTCTGAGAGATGATGCCGCCTCGCAAAGGAATGATCCGGTGCCTGAGAGTCCTGCGCCTGAGAGATGATGCCGCCTTGGAAAAGAATGATCCTGTGCCTGAGAGATGAATGATCCTGTGCCTGATGATCCTGTGCCTGAGAGATGATGCCGCCTTGGGAAGGAATGATCCTGTGCCTGATAGATGAATGATTCTGTGCTTGACAGATGATCCCGCCTTGGAAAGGAATGATCCTGTGCCTGAGAGACGATGCCGCCTTGGAAAGGAATTATCCTGTGCCTGAGAGATGATGCCGCCTTGAAAAGGAATGATCCTGTGATTGAGAGAGGATGCCGCCTTGGAAAGGAATGATCCTGTGCCTCAGATGAATGATCCTGTGCCTGAGAGATGATGCAGCCTTGCAAAGGAATGATCCTGTGCCTGAGAGATGATGACGCCTTGGAAAGGAATGATTCTGTGCCTGAGAGATGAATGATCCTGTGCCTGAGTGATGATGCCACCTTCGAAAGGAATGATCCTGTGACTGAGAGATGCATGATTCTGTGCCTGAGAGATGATGCCGCCTTGGAAACGAACGATCCTGTGCCTGAGAGATGAATGATCCTGTGCCTGAGAGATGATGCTTCCTTGGAAAGGAATGATCCTGTGACTGAGAGATGATGCCACCTTGGAATGGAATGATCCTGTGCCTGGGAGCGGATGCAGCCTTGGAAAGGAATATTCCTGTGCCTGAGAGATGAATGACCCTGTGCCTGAGAGATGATGCCACTTTGGAAAGGAATGATCCTGTGTCTGAGAGATGATGCAGCCTTTGAAAGGAATGATCTTGTGCCTGAGAGATGATGCAGCCTTGGGGGTGAATGATCCTGTGCCTGAGAGATGACACCACCTTGGAAAGGAATGATCCTGTGCCTGAGAGATGAATGATCCTGTGCCTGAGAGATTATGCCACCTTGGAAAGGAATAATCCTGTGCCTGACAGATGATGCCGCCTTGGAAAGGAATGATCCTGTTCCAATGATCCTGTGCCTGACAGATGATGCAGCCTTGGAAAGGAATGATCATGTGCCTGAGAGATGATGCAGCCTTACAAAGGAATGATTCTATGTCTGAGAGATGATGCCACCCTGGAACGGAATGATCCTGTGCCTGAGAGATGATGCCGGCTTTGGAAAGGAATGATCCTGTGTCTGACAGATGATGCCGCCTTGGAAAGGAATGATCCTGTGCCTGAGAAATGATGCAGCCTTTGAAAGGAATGATCCTGTGCCTGAGGGATGATACCGTATTGGAAAGGAATGATCCTGTGCCTGAGAGATGAAGCCGCCTTGGAAAGGAATGATCCTGTGCCTGAGAGGAATGATCCTGTGCCTGAGAGATGATGCAGCCTTGCACAGCAATGATCCTGTGCCTGAGAGATGATGCCGCATTGGAACTGAATGATCCTGTGTCTGAGAGATGATGCAGCCTTTGAAAAGAATGATCCTGTGCCTGAGAGATGATACAGCCTTGGGGGTGAATGATCCTGTGCCTGAGAGATGATACCGCCTTAGAAAGGAATGATCCTGTGCCTGAGAGATGAATGATCCTGTGCCTGAGAGATTATGCCGCCTTGGAAAGGAATGATCCTGTGCCTGACAGATGATGCCGCCTTGGAAAGGAATGATCCTGTGCCAATGATCCAGTGCCTGACAGATGATGCAGCCTTGGAAAGGAATGATCCTGTTCCTGAGAGATGATGCAGCCATACAAAGGAATGATCCTGTGTCTGAGAGATGATGCCGCCTTGGAAAGGAATGATCCTGTGTCTGAGAGATGATGCCGCCTTGGAAAGGAATGATCCTGTGCCTGAGAGATGATGCAGCCTTGGAAAGGAATGATCATGTGCCTGAGAGATTATACCGTCTTGGAAAGGAATGATCCTGTGCCTGAGAGATGAGTGATCCTGTGCCTAAGAGATGATGCCGCCTTTGGAAAGGAATGATCCTGTACCTGAGAGATGAATGATCCTGTGCCTGAGAGATGATGCCGCCTTGGAAAGGAATGATCCTGTGACTGGGAGATGATGCCTCCATAGAAAGGAATGATCTTGTGTCTGAGATATGATGCCGCCTTGCAAAGGAATGATCCTGTGCCTGATAGATGAATAATCCTGTGCTTAATAGATGATGCCGCCTTGGAAAGGAATGATCCTGTGCCTGAGAGATTATACCGTCTTGGAAAAGAATGATCCTGTGCCTGAGAGATGAATGATCCTGTGCCTGAGAGATGATGCCGCCTTGGAAAGGAATGATCCTGTGCCTGAGAGAGGAATGATCCTGTGCCTGAGAGATGATGCCGCCTTGAAAAGGAATGATGCTGTGTCTGAGAGATGAATGATCCTGGGCCTAAGAGATGATGCCGCCGTGGAAAGGAATGATCCTGTGCCTGAGAGATGATGCCGCCTTACAAAGAAATGATCCTGTGTCTGAGAGATGATGCCGCCTTGGAAAGGAATGATCCTGTGTCTGAGAGATGATGCCGTCTTGGAAAGGAATGATCCTGTGCCTGAGAGATGATGCAGCCTTGGAAAGGAATGATCCTGTGCCTGAGAGATTATACCGTCTTGGAAAGGAATGATCCTGTGCCTGGGAGATGAATGATCCTGTGCCTGAGAGATGATGCCGCCTTTGAAAGGAATGATCCTGTGCCTGAGAGAGGAATGATCCTGTGCCTGAGAGATGATGCCGCCTTGAAAAGGAATGATGCTGTGTCTGAGAGATGAATGATCCGGGGCCTAAGAGATGATGCCGCCTTACAAAGAAATGATCCTGTGTCTGAGAGATGATGCCGCCTTGGAAAGGAATGATCCTGTGTCTGAGAGATGATGCCGTCTTGGAAAGGAATGATCCTGTGCCTGAGAGATGATGCAGCCTTGGAAAGGAATGATCCTGTGCCTGAGAGATTATACCGTCTTGGAAAGGAATGATCCTGTGCCTGGGAGATGAATGATCCTGTGCCTGAGAGATGATGCCGCCTTTGAAAGGAATGATCCTGTGCCTGAGAGAGGAATGATCCTGTGCCTGAGAGATGATGCCGCCTTGGAAAGGAATGATCCTGTGCCTGAGAAACGATGCCGCCTTGGAAAGGAATTATCCTGTGCCTGAGAGATGATGCCGCCTTGAAAAGGAATGATCCTGGGATTGAGAGATGATGCTGCCTTGGAAAGGAATGATCCTGTGCCTCAGATGAATGATCCTGTGCCTGAGAGATGATGCAGCCTTGCAAAGGAATGATCCTGTGCCTGAAAGATGATGACGCCTTGGAAAGGAATGATTCTGTGCCTGAGAGATGAATGATCCTGTGCCTGAGTGATGATGCCACCTTCGAAAGGAATGATCCTGTGACTGAGAGATGCATGATTCTGTGCCTGATAGATGATGCTGCCTTGGAAAGGAATGATCCTTGTCCTGGGAACGGATGCAGCCTTGGAAAGGAATATTCCTGTGCCTGAGAGATGAATGACCCTGTGCCTGAGAGATGATGCCGCATTGGAAAGGAATGATCCTGTGTCTGAGAGATGATGCAGCCTTTGAAAGGAATGATCCTGTGACTGAGAGATGATGCAGCCTTGGGGGTGAATGATCCTGTGCCTGAGAGATGATACCGCCTTGGAAAGGAATGATCCTGTGCCTGAGAGATGAATGATCCTGTGCCTGAGAGATTATGCCGCCTTGGAAAGGAATGATCCTGTGCCTGACAGATGATGCCGCCTTGGAAAGGAATGATCCTGTGCCAGTGATCCTGTGCCTGACAGATGATGCAGCCTTGGAAAGGAATGATCCTGTGCCTGAGAGATGATGCAGCCTTACAAAGGAATGATCCTATGTCTGAGAGATGATGCCACCCTGGAACGGAATGATCCTGTGCCTGAGAGATGATGCCGGCTTTGGAAAGGAATGATCCTGTGTCTGAGAGATGATGCCGCCTTGGAAAGGAATGACCCGGTGCCTGAGAGATGATGCAGCCTTTGAAAGGAATGATCCTGTGCCAGAGAGATGATACCGTCTTGGAAAGGAATGATCCTGTGTCTGAGAGATGATGTCGCCTTGGAAAGGAATGATCCTGTGTCTGAGAGATGATGCCGTCTTGGAAAGGAATGATCCTGTGCCTGAGAGATGATGCAGCCTTGGAAAGGAATGATCCTGTGCCTGAGAGATGATACCATCTTGGAAAGGAATGATCCTGTGCCTGAGAGATGAATGATCCTGTGAATGAGAGATGATGCCGCCTTGGGAAGGAATGATCCTGTGCCTGATAGATGAATGATTCTGTGCCTGACAGATGATGCTGCCTTGGAAAGGAATGATCCTGTGCCTGAGAGACGATGCCGCCTTGGAAAGGAATGATCCTGTGCCTGAGAGATGATGCCGCCTTGAAAAGGAATGATCCTGTGATTGAGAGATGATGCCGCCTTGGAAAGGAATGATCCTGTGCCTCAGAGGAATGATCCTATGCCTGAGAGATGATGCAGCCTTGCAAAGGAATGATCCTGTGCCTGAGAGATGATGCAGCCTTGAGGGTGAATGATCCTGTGCCTGAGAGATGATACCACCTTGGAAAGGAATGATCCTGTGCCTGAGAGATGAATGATCCTGTGCCTGAGAGATTATGCCGCCTTGGAAAGGAATGATCCTGTGCCTGACAGATGATGCCGCCTTGGAAAGGAATGATCCTGTGCCAATGATCCTGTGCCTGACAGATGATGCAGCCTTGGAAAGGAATGATCCTGTGCCTGAGAGATGATGCAGCCTTACAAAGGAATGATCCTATGTCTGAGAGATGATGCCACCCTGGAACGGAATGATCCTGTGCCTGAGAGATGATACCGCCTTGGAAAGGAATGATCCGTTGCCTGAGAGATGATGCAGCCTTTGAAAGGAATGATCCTGTGCCTGAGAGATGATACCGTCTTGGAAAGGAATGATCCTGTGTCTGAGAGATGATGCCGCCTTGGAAAGGAATGATCCTGTGTCTGAGAGATGATGCCGCCTTGGAAAGGAATGATCCTGTGCCTAAGAGATGATGCAGCCTTGGAAAGGAATGATCCTGTGCCTGAGAGATGATACCATCTTGGAAAGGAATGATCCTGTGCCTGAGAGATGAATGATCCTGTGAATGAGAGATGATGCCGCCTTGGAAAGGAATTATCCTGTGCCTGAGAGAGGAATGATCCTGTGCCTGAGAGATGATGCCGCCTTGGAAAGGAATGATGCTGTGCCTGAGAGATGAATGATCCTGTGCCTAAGAGATGATGCCGCCTTGGAAAGAAATGATCCTGTGTCTGAGAGATGATTCCGCCTTGGAAAGGAATGATCCTGTGCTTAAGAAATGATGCCGCCTTGGAAAGGAATGATCCTGTGCCTGAGAGACGATGCCGCCTTGGAAAGGAATGATCCTGTGCCTGAGAGAAGATGACGTCTTGGAAAGGAATGATCCTGTGTCTGAGAGATGATGCTGACTTGGAAAGGAATGATCCTGTGCCTGAGAGATGATGCCACCTTGTTAAGGAATGATCCTGTGTCTGAGAGATGAATGAGCCTGTGCCTGAGAGATGATGCCGCCTTAGAAAGGAATGAGCCTGTGTCTGAGAGATGATGCCACCTTGGAAAGGAATGATCCTGTGCCTGAGAGATGATGCAGCCTTGGAAAGGAATGATCCTGTGCCTGAGAGATGACACCGCCTTTGAAAGGAATGATCCTGTGCCTGAGAGATGAATGATCCTGTGCCTGAAAGATGATGCCGCCTTGGAAAGGAATGATCCTGTGCCTGAGAGGAATAATCCTGTGTCTAAGAGATGATGCCGCCTTGCAAACGAATGATCCTGTGCCTGAGAGATGATGCCGCCTTGGAAAGGAATGATCCTGTTCCTGAGAGATGTTGCAGCCTTGCAATGGAATGATCCTGTGCCTGAGAGATGATGCCGCCTTGGAAAGGAATGATCCTGTACCTGAGAGATGAATGATCCTGTGCCTGAGAGATGATGCCGCCTTGGAAAGGAATGGTCCTGTGCCTGAGAGATGATGCCGCCTTGGAAAGGAACGATCCTGTGACTGAGAGATGATGCCTCCTTAGAAAGGAATGATCTTGTGTCTGAGAGATGATGCCGCCTTGTAAAGGAATGATCCTGTGCCTGAGAGATGAATAATCCTGTGCTTAATAGATGATGCCACCTTGGAAAGGAATGATCCTGTGCCTGAGAGACGATGCTGCCTTTGAAAGGAATGATCCTGTGCTTGAGAGATGATGACGCCTTGGAAAGGAAATATCCTGTGACTGAGAGATGATGCTGCCTTAGAAAGTAATGATCCTGTGTCTGAGAGATGATGCCGCCTTGGAAAGGCATGATACTGTGCCTGATGATCCTGTGCCTGAGAGATGATGCCGCCTTGGGAAGGAATGATCCTGTGCCTGATAGATGAATGATTCTGTGCTTGACAGATGATCCCGCCTTGGAAAGGAATGATCCTGTGCCTGAGAGACGATGCCGCCTTGGAAAGGAATTATCCTGTGCCTGAGAGATGATGCCGCCTTGAAAAGGAATGATCCTGTGATTGAGAGATGATGCCGCCTTGGAAAGGAATGATCCTGTGCCTCAGATGAATGATCCTGTGCCTGAGAGATGATGCAGCCTTGCAAAGGAATGATCCTGTGCCTGAGAGATGATGACGCCTTGGAAAGGAATGATTCTGTGCCTGAGAGATGAATGATCCTGTGCCTGAGTGATGATGCCACCTTCGAAAGGAATGATCCTGTGACTGAGAGATGCATGATTCTGTGCCTGAGAGATGATGCCGCCTTGGAAACGAACGATCCTGTGCCTGAGAGATGAATGATCCTGTGCCTGAGAGATGATGCTTCCTTGGAAAGGAATGATCCTGTGACTGAGAGATGATGCCACCTTGGAATGGAATGATCCTGTGCCTGGGAGCGGATGCAGCCTTGGAAAGGAATATTCCTGTGCCTGAGAGATGAATGACCCTGTGCCTGAGAGATGATGCCGCTTTGGAAAGGAATGATCCTGTGTCTGAGAGATGATGCAGCCTTTGAAAGGAATGATCTTGTGCCTGAGAGATGATGCAGCCTTGGGGGTGAATGATCCTGTGCCTGAGAGATGACACCACCTTGGAAAGGAATGATCCTGTGCCTGAGAGATGAATGATCCTGTGCCTGAGAGATTATGCCACCTTGGAAAGGTATAATCCTGTGCCTGACAGATGATGCCGCCTTGGAAAGGAATGATCCTGTTCCAATGATCCTGTGCCTGACAGATGATGCAGCCTTGGAAAGGAATGATCATGTGCCTGAGAGATGATGCAGCCTTACAAAGGAATGATTCTATGTCTGAGAGATGATGCCACCCTGGAACGGAATGATCCTGTGCCTGAGAGATGATGCCGGCTTTGGAAAGGAATGATCCTGTGTCTGACAGATGATGCCGCCTTGGAAAGGAATGATCCTGTGCCTGAGAAATGATGCAGCCTTTGAAAGGAATGATCCTGTGCCTGAGGGATGATACCGTCTTGGAAAGGAATGATCCTGTGCCTGAGAGATGAAGCCGCCTTGGAAAGGAATGATCCTGTGCCTGAGAGGAATGATCCTGTGCCTGAGAGATGATGCAGCCTTGCACAGCAATGATCCTGTGCCTGAGAGATGATGCCGCATTGGAACTGAATGATCCTGTGTCTGAGAGATGATGCAGCCTTTGAAAAGAATGATCCTGTGCCTGAGAGATGATACAGCCTTGGGGGTGAATGATCCTGTGCCTGAGAGATGATAGCGCCTTAGAAAGGAATGATCCTGTGCCTGAGAGATGAATGATCCTGTGCCTGAAAGATTATGCCGCCTTGGAACGGAATGATCCTGTGCCTGAGAGATGATGCCGGCTTTGGAAAGGAATGATCCTGTGTCTGAGAGATGATGCCGCCTTGGAAAGGAATGATCCTGTGCCTGAGAGATGATGCCGCCTTGGAAAGGAATGATCCTGTGCCAATGATCCTGTGCCTGACAGATGATGCAGCCTTGGAAAGGAATGATCCTGTGCCTGAGAGATGATGCTGCCTTACTAAGGAATGATCCTCTGTCTGAGACATGATGACACCCTGTAATTGAATGATGCTGTGCGTGAGAGATGATGCCGCCTTGGAAAGGAATGATCCTGTGACTGAGAAATGATGCAGCCTTGGAAAGGAATGATCCTGTGCCTGAGAGATGAATGATCCTGTGCCTGAGAGATGATGCCGCCTTGGAAAGGAATGATCCTGTGCCTGAGAGAGGAATGATCCTGTGCTTGAGAGATGATGCCGCCTTGGAAAGGAATGATGTTGTGCCTGAGAGATGAATGATCCTGTGCCTAAGAGATGATGCCGCCTTGGAAAGGAATGATCCTGTGCCTGAGAGATGATTCCGCCTTGGAAAGGAATGATCCTGTGCCTGAGAGATGATGCCGCCTTGGAACGGAACAAACCTGTGAATGAGAGGTGATGCCGCCTTGGAAAGGAATGATCCTGTGTCTGAGAGATGATTCCGCCTTGGAAAGGAATGATCCTGTGCCCGAGAGATGAATGATCCTGTGCCTAAGAGATGATGCCACCTTGGAAAGGAATGATCCTGTGCCTGAGAGAGGATGCCGCCTTGAAAAGGAATGATCCTGTGCCTGAGAGATGATGACGCCTTGGAAAGGAATGATCCTGTGTCTGAGAGATGATGCCGCCTTGGAAAGGAATGATCCTGTGCCTGAGAGATGAATGAGCCTGTGCCTGAGAGATGATGCCATCTTAGAAAGGAATGAGCCTGTGTCTGAGAGATGATGCCACCTTGGAAAGGAATGATCCTCTGCCTGAGAGATGATGCTGCCTTGGAAAGGAATGATCCTGTGCCTGAGAGATGACACCGCCTTTGAAAGGAATGATCCTGTGCCTGAGAGATGACACCGCCTTTGAAAGGAATGATCCTGTGCCTGAGAGATGATGATCCTGTGCCTGAGAGATGATGCTGCCTTGGAAAGGAATGATCCTGTGCCTGAGAGGTGATGCCGCCTTGGAAAGGAATGATCCTGTGCCTGAGAGATGAGTGATCCTGTGCCTAAGAGATGATGCCGCCTTGGATCGGAATGATCCTGTACTTGAGAGATGAATAATCCTGTGCCTGAGAGATGATGCCGCCGTGGAAAGGAATGGTCCTGTGCCTGAGAGATGATGCCGCCTTGGAAAGGAACGGTCCTGTGACTGAGAGATGATGCCTCCTTAAAAAGGAATGATCTTGTGTCTGAGAGATGATGCCGCCTTGTAAAGGAATGATCCTGTGCCTGAGAGACGATGCTGCCTTTGAAAGGAATGATCCTGTGCTTGAGAGATGATTACGCCTTGGAAAGCAAATATCCTGTGACTGAGAGATGATGCTGCCTTAGAAAGTAATGATCCTGTGTCTGAGAGATGATGCCGCCTTGGAAAGGAATGATACTGTGCCTGAGAGATGAATGATCCTGTGCCTGAGAGATGATGCCGCCTTGGGAAGGAATGATCCTGTGCCTGATAGATGAATGATTCTGTGCCTGACAGAGGATGCCGCCTTGGAAAGGAATGATCCTGTGCCTGAGAGACGATGCCGCCGTGGAAAGGAATGATCCTGTGCCTGAGAGATGATGCCACCTTGAAAAGGAATGATCCTGTGATTGAGAGATGATGCCGCCTTGGAAAGGAATGATCCTGTGCCTCAGAGGAATGATTCTATGCCTGAGAGATGATGCAGCCTTGCAAAGGAATGATCCTGTGCCTGAGAGATGATGACGCCTTGGAAAGGAATGATTCTGTGCCTGAGAGATGAATGATCCTGTGCCTGAGAGATGATTCCACCTTAGAAAGGAATGATCCTGTGACTGAGAGATGCATGATTCTGTGCCTGAGAGATGATGCCGCCTTGGAAACGAACGATCATGTGCCTGAGAGATGAATGATCCTGTACCTGAGAGATGATGCATCCTTGGAAATGGAATGATACTGTGACTGAGAGATGATGCCACCTTGGAAAGGAATGATCCTTGTCCTGGGAACGGATGCAGCCTTGGAAAGGAATATTCCTGTGCCTGAGAGATGAATGACCCTGTGCCTGAGAGACGATGCCGCCTTGGAAAGGAATGATCCTGTGCCTGAGAGATGATGCCGCCTTGAAAAGGAATGATCCTGTGATTGAGAGATGATGCCGCCTTGGAAAGGAATGATCCTGTGCCTCAGAGGAATGATCCTATGCCTGAGAGATGATGCAGCCTTGCAAAGGAATGATCCTGTGCCTGAGAGATGATGCAGCCTTGAGGGTGAATGATCCTGTGCCTGAGATATGTTACCGCCTTGGAAAGGAATGATCCTGTGCCTGAGAGATGAATGATCCTGTGCCTGAGAGATTATGCCGCCTTGGAAAGGAATGATCCTGTGCCTGTCAGATGATGCCGCCTTGGAAAGGAATGATCCTGTGCCAATGATCCTGTGCCTGACAGATGATGCAGCCTTGGAAAGGAATGATCCTGTGCCTGAGAGATGATGCAGCCTTACAAAGGAATGATCCTATGTCTGAGAGATGATGCCACCCTGGAACGGAATGATCCTGTGCCTGAGAGATGATGCCGCCTTGGAAAGGAATGATCAGTTGCCTGAGAGATGATGCAGCCTTTGAAAGGAATGATCCTGTGCCTGAGAGATGATACCGTCTTGGAAGGGAATGATCCTGTGTCTGAGAGATGATGCCGCCTTGGAAAGGAATGATCCTGTGTCTGAGAGATGATGCCGCCTTGGAAAGGAATGATCCTGTGCCTAATAGATGATGCAGCCTTGGAAAGGAATGATCCTGTGCCTGAGAGATGATACCATCTTGGAAAGGAATGATCCTTTGCCTGAGAGATGAATGATCCTGTGAATGAGAGATCATGCCGCCTTGGAAAGGAATTATCCTGTGCCTGAGAGAGGAATGATCCTGTGCCTGAGAGATGATGCCGCCTTGGAAAGGAATGATGCTGTGCCTGAGAGATGAATGATCCTGTGCCTAAGAGATGATGCCGCCTTGGAAAGGAATGATCCTGTGCCTGAGAGATGATGCCACCTTGGAAAGAAATGATCCTGTGTCTGAGAGATGATTCCGCCTTGGAAAGGAATGATCCTGTGCCTGAGAGATGATGCCACCTTGGAAAGAAATGATCCTGTGTCTGAGAGATGATTCCGCCTTGGAAAGGAATGATCCTGTGCCTGAGAGATGAATGATCCTGTGCTTAAGAGATGATGCCGCCTTGGAAAGGAATGATCCTGTGCCTGAGAGATGATGCCGCCTTGGAAAGGAACGGTCCTGTGACTGAGAGATGATGCCTCCTTAGAAAGGAATGATCTTGTGTCTGAGAGATGATGCCGCCTTGTAAAGGAATGATCCTGTGCCTGAGAGACGATGCTGCCTTTGAAAGGAATGATCCTGTGCTTGAGAGATGATTACGCCTTGGAAAACAAATATCCTGTGACTGAGAGATGATGCTGCCTTAGAAAGTAATGATCCTGTGTCTGAGAGATGATGCCGCCTTGGAAAGGAATGATACTGTGCCTGAGAGATGAATGATCCTGTGCCTGAGAGATGATGCCGCCTTGGGAAGGAATGATCCTGTGCCTGATAGATGAAAGATTCTGTGCCTGACAGAGGATGCCGCCTTGGAAAGGAATGATCCTGTGCCTGAGAGACGATGCCGCCGTGGAAAGGAATGATCCTGTGCCTGAGAGATGATGCCACCTTGAAAAGGAATGATCCTGTGATTGAGAGATTATGCCGCCTTGGAAAGGAATGATCCTGTGCCTCAGAGGAATGATGCAGCCTTGGAAAGGAATGATCCTGTGCCTGAGAGATGAATGATCCTGTGCCTGAGAGATGATGCCGCCTTGGAAAGGAATGATCCTGTGCCTGAGAGAGGAATGATCCTGTGCTTGAGAGATGATGCCGCCTTGGAAAGGAATGATGTTGTGCCTGAGAGATGAATGATCCTGTGCCTAAGAGATGATGCCGCCTTGGAAAGGAATGATCCTGTGCCTGAGAGATGATGCCGCCTTGGAACGGAACAAACCTGTGAATGAGAGGTGATGCCGCCTTGGAAAGGAATGATCCTGTGTCTGAGAGATGATTCCGCCTTGGAAAGGAATGATCCTGTGCCCGAGAGATGAATGATCCTGTGCCTAAGAGATGATGCCACCTTGGAAAGGAATGATCCTGTGCCTGAGAGAGGATGCCGCCTTGAAAAGGAATGATCCTGTGCCTGAGAGATGATGACGCCTTGGAAAGGAATGATCCTGTGTCTGAGAGATGATGCCGCCTTGGAAAGGAATGATCCTGTGCCTGAGAGATGAATGAGCCTGTGCCTGAGAGATGATGCCATCTTAGAAAGGAATGAGCCTGTGTCTGAGAGATGATGCCACCTTGGAAAGGAATGATCCTGTGCCTGAGAGATGATGCTGCCTTGGAAAGGAATGATCCTGTGCCTGAGAGATGACACCGCCTTTGAAAGGAATGATCCTGTGCCTGAGAGATGACACCGCCTTTGAAAGGAATGATCCTGTGCCTGAGAGATGATGATCCTGTGCCTGAGAGATGATGCTGCCTTGGAAAGGAATGATCCTGTGCCTGAGAGGTGATGCCGCCTTGGAAAGGAATGATCCTGTGCCTGAGAGATGAGTGATCCTGTGCCTAAGAGATGATGCCGCCTTGGATCGGAATGATCCTGTACTTGAGAGATGAATAATCCTGTGCCTGAGAGATGATGCCGCCGTGGAAAGGAATGGTCCTGTGCCTGAGAGATGATGCCGCCTTGGAAAGGAACGGTCCTGTGACTGAGAGATGATGCCTCCTTAAAAAGGAATGATCTTGTGTCTGAGAGATGATGCCGCCTTGTAAAGGAATGATCCTGTGCCTGAGAGACGATGCTGCCTTTGAAAGGAATGATCCTGTGCTTGAGAGATGATTACGCCTTGGAAAGCAAATATCCTGTGACTGAGAGATGATGCTGCCTTAGAAAGTAATGATCCTGTGTCTGAGAGATGATGCCGCCTTGGAAAGGAATGATACTGTGCCTGAGAGATGAATGATCCTGTGCCTGAGAGATGATGCCGCCTTGGGAAGGAATGATCCTGTGCCTGATAGATGAATGATTCTGTGCCTGACAGAGGATGCCGCCTTGGAAAGGAATGATCCTGTGCCTGAGAGACGATGCCGCCGTGGAAAGGAATGATCCTGTGCCTGAGAGATGATGCCACCTTGAAAAGGAATGATCCTGTGATTGAGAGATGATGCCGCCTTGGAAAGGAATGATCCTGTGCCTCAGAGGAATGATTCTGTGCCTGAGAGATGATGCAGCCTTGCAAAGGAATGATCCTGTGCCTGAGAGATGATGACGCCTTGGAAAGGAATGATTCTGTGCCTGAGAGATGAATGATCCTGTGCCTGAGAGATGATTCCACCTTAGAAAGGAATGATCCTGTGACTGAGAGATGCATGATTCTGTGCCTGAGAGATGATGCCGCCTTGGAAACGAACGATCATGTGCCTGAGAGATGAATGATCCTGTACCTGAGAGATGATGCATCCTTGGAAATGGAATGATACTGTGACTGAGAGATGATGCCACCTTGGAAAGGAATGATCCTTGTCCTGGGAACGGATGCAGCCTTGGAAAGGAATATTCCTGTGCCTGAGAGATGAATGACCCTGTGCCTGAGAGACGATGCCGCCTTGGAAAGGAATGATCCTGTGCCTGAGAGATGATGCCGCCTTGAAAAGGAATGATCCTGTGATTGAGAGATGATGCCGCCTTGGAAAGGAATGATCCTGTGCCTCAGAGGAATGATCCTATGCCTGAGAGATGATGCAGCCTTGCAAAGGAATGATCCTGTGCCTGAGAGATGATGCAGCCTTGAGGGTGAATGATCCTGTGCCTGAGATATGTTACCGCCTTGGAAAGGAATGATCCTGTGCCTGAGAGATGAATGATCCTGTGCCTGAGAGATTATGCCGCCTTGGAAAGGAATGATCCTGTGCCTGTCAGATGCTGCCGCCTTGGAAAGGAATGATCCTGTGCCAATGATCCTGTGCCTGACAGATGATGCAGCCTTGGAAAGGAATGATCCTGTGCCTGAGAGATGATGCAGCCTTACAAAGGAATGATCCTATGTCTGAGAGATGATGCCACCCTGGAACGGAATGATCCTGTGCCTGAGAGATGATGCCGCCTTGGAAAGGAATGATCAGTTGCCTGAGAGATGATGCAGCCTTTGAAAGGAATGATCCTGTGCCTGAGAGATGATACCGTCTTGGAAGGGAATGATCCTGTGTCTGAGAGATGATGCCGCCTTGGAAAGGAATGATCCTGTGTCTGAGAGATGATGCCGCCTTGGAAAGGAATGATCCTGTGCCTAATAGATGATGCAGCCTTGGAAAGGAATGATCCTGTGCCTGAGAGATGATACCATCTTGGAAAGTAATGATCCTTTGCCTGAGAGATGAATGATCCTGTGAATGAGAGATCATGCCGCCTTGGAAAGGAATTATCCTGTGCCTGAGAGAGGAATGATCCTGTGCCTGAGAGATGATGCCGCCTTGGAAAGGAATGATGCTGTGCCTGAGAGATGAATGATCCTGTGCCTAAGAGATGATGCCGCCTTGGAAAGGAATGATCCTGTGCCTGAGAGATGATGCCACCTTGGAAAGAAATGATCCTGTGTCTGAGAGATGATTCCGCCTTGGAAAGGAATGATCCTGTGCCTGAGAGATGATGCCACCTTGGAAAGAAATGATCCTGTGTCTGAGAGATGATTCCGCCTTGGAAAGGAATGATCCTGTGCCTGAGAGATGAATGATCCTGTGCTTAAGAGATGATGCCGCCTTGGAAAGGAATGATCCTGTGCCTGAGAGATGATGCCGCCTTGGAAAGGAACGGTCCTGTGACTGAGAGATGATGCCTCCTTAGAAAGGAATGATCTTGTGTCTGAGAGATGATGCCGCCTTGTAAAGGAATGATCCTGTGCCTGAGAGACGATGCTGCCTTTGAAAGGAATGATCCTGTGCTTGAGAGATGATTACGCCTTGGAAAACAAATATCCTGTGACTGAGAGATGATGCTGCCTTAGAAAGTAATGATCCTGTGTCTGAGAGATGATGCCGCCTTGGAAAGGAATGATACTGTGCCTGAGAGATGAATGATCCTGTGCCTGAGAGATGATGCCGCCTTGGGAAGGAATGATCCTGTGCCTGATAGATGAAAGATTCTGTGCCTGACAGAGGATGCCGCCTTGGAAAGGAATGATCCTGTGCCTGAGAGACGATGCCGCCGTGGAAAGGAATGATCCTGTGCCTGAGAGATGATGCCACCTTGAAAAGGAATGATCCTGTGATTGAGAGATTATGCCGCCTTGGAAAGGAATGATCCTGTGCCTCAGAGGAATGATTCTGTGCCTGAGAGATGATGCAGCCTTGCAAAGGAATGATCCTGTGCCTGAGAGATGATGACGCCTTGGAAAGGAATGATTCTGTGCCTGAGAGATGAATGATCCTGTGCCTGAGAGATGATGCCACCTTAGAAAGGAATGATCCTGTGACTGAGAGATGCATGATTCTGTGCCTGTGAGATGATGCCGCCTTGGAAACGAACGATCATGTGCCTGAGAGATGAATGATCCTGTGCCTGAGAGATGATGCTTCCTTGGAAAGGAATGATCCTGTGACTGAGAGATGATGCCACCTTGGAAAGGAATGATCCTTGTCCTGGGAACGGATGCAGCCTTGGAAAGGAATATTCCTGTGCCTGAGAGATGAATGACCCTGTGCCTGAGAGATGATGCCGCATTGGAAAGGAATGATCCTGTGTCTGAGAGATGATGCAGCCTTTTTATAGGAATGATCCTGTGCCTGAGAGATGATGCAGCCTTGGGGGTGAATGATCCTGTGCCTGAGAGATGATACCGCCTTGGAAAGGAATGATCCTGTGCCTGAGAGATGAATGATCCTGTGCCTAAGAGATTATGCCGCCTTGGATAGGAATGATCCTGTGCCTGACAGATGATGCCGCCTTGGAAAGGAATGATCCTGTGCCAGTGATCCTGTGCCTGACAGATGATGCAGCCTTGGAAAAGAATGATCCTGTGCCTGAGAGATGATGCAGCCTTTCAAAGGAATGATCCTATGTCTGAGAGATGATGCCACCCTGGAACGGAATGATCCTGTGCCTGAGAGATGATGCCGGCTTTGGAAAGGAATGATCCTGTGTCTGAGAGATGATTCCGCCTTGGAAAGGAATGACCCGGTGCCTGAGAGATGATGCAGCCTTTGAAAGGAATGATCCTGTGCCAGAGAGATGATACCGTCTTGGAAAGGAATGATCCTGTGTCTGAGAGATGATGTCGCCTTGGAAAGGAATGATCCTGTGTCTGAGAGATGATGCCGCCTTGGAAAGGAATGATCCTGTGCCTGAGAGATGATGCAGCCTTGGAAAGGAATGATCCTGTGCCTGAGAGATGATACCATCTTGGAAAGAACGATCCTGTGCCTGAGAGATGAATGATCCTGTGCCTGAGAGATGATGCTGCCTTGGAAAGGAATGATCCTGTGTCTGAGAGAGGAATGATCCTGTGCCTGAGAGATGATGCCGCCTTGGGAAGGAATGATCCTGTGCCTGATAGATGAATGATTCTGTGCCTGACAGATGATGCTGCCTTGGAAAGGAATGATCCTGTGCCTGAGAGACGATGCCGCCTTGGAAAGGAATGATCCTGTGCCTGAGAGATGATGCCGCCTTGAAAAGGAATGATCCTGTGATTGAGAGATGATGCCGCCTTGGAAAGGAATGATCCTGTGCCTCAGAGGAGATGCCGCCTTGGAAAGGAATGATCCTGTGCCTGAGAGATTATGCCGCCTTGGAAAGGAATGATCCTGTGCCTGACAGATGATGCCGCCTTGGAAAGGAATGATCCTGTGCCAATGATCCTGTGCCTGACAGATGATGCAGCCTTGGAAAGGAATGATCCTGTGCCTGAGAGATGATGCAGCCTTACAAAGGAATGATCCTATGTCTGAGAGATGATGCCGCCTTGGAAAGGAATGATCCTGTGCCTGAGAGATTATGCCGCCTTGGAAAGGAATGATCCTGTGCCTGACAGATGATGCCGCCTTGGAAAGGAATGATCCTGAGCCAATGATCCTGTGCCTGACAGATGATGCAGCCTTGGAAAGGAATGATCCTGTGCCTGAGAGATGATGCAGCCTTACAAAGGAATGATCCTATGTCTGAGAGATGATGCCACCCTGGAACGGAATGATCCTGTGCCTGAGAGATGATGCCGCCTTGGAAAGGAATGATCCGTTGCCTGAGAGATGATGCAGCCTTTGAAAGGAATGATCCTGTGCCTGAGAGATGATACCGTCTTGGAAGGGAATGATCCTGTGTCTGAGAGATGATGCCGCCTTGGAAAGGAATGATCCTGTGTCTGAGAGATGATGCCGCCTTGGAAAGGAATGATCCTGTGCCTAAGAGATGATGCAGCCTTGGAAAGGAATGATCCTGTGCCTGAGAGATGATACCATCTTGGAAAGGAATGATCCTTTGCCTGAGCGATGAATGATCCTGTGAATGAGAGATGATGCCGCCTTGGAAAGGAATTATCCTGTGCCTGAGAGAGGAATGATCCTGTGCCTGAGAGATGATGCCGCCTTGGAAAGGAATGATGCTGTGCCTGAGAGATGAATGATCCTGTGCCTAAGAGATGATGCCGCCTTGGAAAGGAATGATCCTGTGCCTGAGAGATGATGCCACCTTGGAAAGAAATGATCCTGTGTCTGAGAGATGATTCCGCCTTGGAAAGGAATGATCCTGTGCCTGAGAGATGAATGATCCTGTGCTTAAGAGATGATGCCGCCTTGGAAAGGAATGATCCTGTGCCTGAGAGATGATGCCGCCTTGGAAAGGAACGGTCCTGTGACTGAGAGATGATGCCTCCTTAGAAAGGAATGATCTTGTGTCTGAGAGATGATGCCGCCTTGTAAAGGAATGATCCTGTGCCTGAGAGACGATGCTGCCTTTGAAAGGAATGATCCTGTGCTTGAGAGATGATTACGCCTTGGAAAACAAATATCCTGTGACTGAGAGATGATGCTGCCTTAGAAAGTAATGATCCTGTGTCTGAGAGATGATGCCGCCTTGGAAAGGAATGATACTGTGCCTGAGAGATGAATGATCCTGTGCCTGAGAGATGATGCCGCCTTGGGAAGGAATGATCCTGTGCCTGATAGATGAATGATTCTGTGCCTGACAGAGGATGCCGCCTTGGAAAGGAATGATCCTGTGCCTGAGAGACGATGCCGCCGTGGAAAGGAATGATCCTGTGCCTGAGAGATGATGCCACCTTGAAAAGGAATGATCCTGTGATTGAGAGATGATGCCGCCTTGGAAAGGAATGATCCTGTGCCTCAGAGGAATGATTCTGTGCCTGAGAGATGATGCAGCCTTGCAAAGGAATGATCCTGTGCCTGAGAGATGATGACGCCTTGGAAAGGAATGATTCTGTGCCTGAGAGATGAATGATCCTGTGCCTGAGAGATGATGCCACCTTAGAAAGGAATGATCCTGTGACTGAGAGATGCATGATTCTGTGCCTGAGAGATGATGCCGCCTTGGAAACGAACGATCATGTGCCTGAGAGATGAATGATCCTGTGCCTGAGAGATGATGCTTCCTTGGAAAGGAATGATCCTGTGACTGAGAGATGATGCCACCTTGGAAAGGAATGATCCTTGTCCTGGGAACGGATGCAGCCTTGGAAAGGAATATTCCTGTGCCTGAGAGATGAATGACCCTGTGCCTGAGAGATGATGCCGCATTGGAAAGGAATGATCCTGTGTCTGAGAGATGATGCAGCCTTTGAAAGGAATGATCCTGTGCCTGAGAGATGATGCAGCCTTGGGGGTGAATGATCCTGTGCCTGAGAGATGATACCGCCTTGGAAAGGAATGATCCTGTGCCTGAGAGATGAATGATCCTGTGCCTAAGAGATTATGCCGCCTTGGAAAGGAATGATCCTGTGCCTGACAGATGATGCCACCTTGGAAAGGAATGATCCTGTGCCAGTGATCCTGTGCCTGACAGATGATGCAGCCTTGGAAAAGAATGATCCTGTGCCTGAGAGATGATGCAGCCTTACAAAGGAATGATCCTATGTCTGAGAGATGATGCCACCCTGGAACGGAATGATCCTGTGCCTGAGAGATGATGCCGGCTTTGGAAAGGAATGATCCTGTGTCTGAGAGATGATGCCGCCTTGGAAAGGAATGACCCGGTGCCTGAGAGATGATGCAGCCTTTGAAAGGAATGATCCTGTGCCAGAGAGATGATACCGTCTTGGAAAGGAATGATCCTGTGTCTGAGAGATGATGTCGCCTTGGAAAGGAATGATCCTGTGTCTGAGAGATGATGCCGCCTTGGAAAGGAATGATCCTGTGCCTGAGAGATGATGCAGCCTTGGAAAGGAATGATCCTGTGCCTGAGAGATGATACCATCTTGGAAAGAATGATCCTGTGCCTGAGAGATGAATGATCCTGTGCCTGAGAGATGATGCTGCCTTGGAAAGGAATGATCCTGTGTCTGAGAGAGGAATGATCCTGTGCTTGAGAGATGATGCCGCCTTGGGAAGGAATGATCCTGTGCCTGATAGATGAATGATTCTGTGCCTGACAGATGATGCTGCCTTGGAAAGGAATGATCCTGTGCCTGAGAGACGATGCCGCCTTGGAAAGGAATGATCCTGTGCCTGAGAGATGATGCCGCCTTGAAAAGGAATGATCCTGTGATTGAGAGATGATGCCGCCTTGGAAAGGAATGATCCTGTGCCTCAGAGGAATGATCCTATGCCTGAGAGATGATGCAGCCTTGCAAAGGAATGATCCTGTGCCTGAGAGATGATACCACCTTGGAAAGGAATGATCCTGTGCCTGAGAGATGAATGATCCTGTGCCTGAGAGATTATGCCGCCTTGGAAAGGAATGATCCTGTGCCTGACAGATGATGCCGCCTTGGAAAGTAATGATCCTGTGCCAATGATCCTGTGCCTGACAGATGATGCAGCCTTGGAAAGGAATGATCCTGTGCCTGAGAGATGATGCAGCCTTACAAAGGAATGATCCTATGTCTGAGAGATGATGTCACCCTGGAACGGAATGATCCTGTGCCTGAGAGATGATGCCGCCTTGGAAAGGAATGATCCGTTGCCTGAGAGATGATGCAGCCTTTGAAAGGAATGATCCTGTGCCTGAGAGATGATACCGTCTTGGAAAGGAATGATCCTGTGTCTGAGAGATGATGCCGCCTTGGAAAGGAATGATCCTGTGTCTGAGAGATGATGCCGCCTTGGAAAGGAATGATCCTGTGCCTAAGAGATGATGCAGCCTTGGAAAGGAATGATCCTGTGCCTGAGAGATGATACCATCTTGGAAAGGAATGATCCTGTGCCTGAGAGATGAATGATCCTGTGAATGAGAGATGATGCCGCCTTGGAAAGGAATTATCCTGTGCCTGAGAGAGGAATGATCCTGTGCCTGAGAGATGATGCCGCCTTGGAAAGGAATGATGCTGTGCCTGAGAGATGAATGATCCTGTGCCTAAGAGATGATGCCGCCTTGGAAAGGAATGATCCTGTGCCTGAGAGATGATGCCGCCTTGGAAAGAAATGATCCTGTGTCTGAGAGATGATTCCGCCTTGGAAAGGAATGATCCTGTGCTTAAGAAATGATGCCGCCTTGGAAAGGAATGATCCTGTGCCTGAGAGACGATGCCGCCTTGGAAAGGAATGATCCTGTGCCTGAGAGATGATGACGTCTTGGAAAGGAATGATCCTGTGTCTGAGAGATGATGCTGCCTTGGAAAGGAATGATCCTGTGCCTGAGAGATGATGCCACCTTGTTAAGGAATGATCCTGTGTCTGAGAGATGAATGACCCTGTGCCTGAGAGATGATGCCGCCTTAGAAAGGAATGAGCCTGTGTCTGAGAGATGATGCCACCTTGGAAAGGAATGATCCTGTGCCTGAGAGATGATGCAGCCTTGGAAAGGAATGATCCTGTGCCTGAGAGATGAATGATCCTGTGCCTGAAAGATGATGCCGCCTTGGAAAGGAATGATCCTGTGCCTGAGAGGAATAATCCTGTGTCTAAGAGATGATGCCACCTTGCAAACGAATGATCCTGTGCCTGAGATATGATGCCGCCTTGGAAAGGAATGATCCTGTTCCTGAGAGATGTTGCAGCCTTGCAATGGAATGATCCTGTGCCTGAGAGATGATGCTGCCTTGGAAAGGAATGATCCTGTGCCTGAGAGGTGATGCCGCCTTGGAAAGGAATGATCCTGTGCCTGAGAGATGAGTGATCCTGTGCCTAAGAGATGATGCCGCCTTGGAAAGGAATGATCCTGTACCTGAGAGATGAATGATCCTGTGCCTGAGAGATGATGCCGCCTTGGAAAGGAATGGTCCTGTGCCTGAGAGATGATGCCGCCTTGGAAAGGAACGATCCTGTGACTGAGAGATGATGCCTCCTTAGAAAGGAATGATCTTGTGTCTGAGAGATGATGCCGCCTTGTAAAGGAATGATCCTGTGCCTGAGAGATGAATAATCCTGTGCTTAATAGATGATGCCGCCTTGGAAAGGAATGATCCTGTGCCTGAGAGACGATGCTGCCTTTGAAAGGAATGATCCTGTGCTTGAGAGATGATGACGCCTTGGAAAGGAAATATCCTGTGACTGAGAGATGATGCTGCCTTAGAAAGTAATGATCCTGTGTCTGAGAGATGATGCCGCCTTGGAAAGGCATGATACTGTGCCTGATGATCCTGTGCCTGAGAGATGATGCCGCCTTGGGAAGGAATGATCCTGTGCCTGATAGATGAATGATTCTGTGCTTGACAGATGATCCCGCCTTGGAAAGGAATGATCCTGTGCCTGAGAGACGATGCCGCCTTGGAAAGGAATTATCCTGTGCCTGAGAGATGATGCCGCCTTGAAAAGGAATGATCCTGTGATTGAGAGATGATGCCGCCTTGGAAAGGAATGATCCTGTGCCTCAGATGAATGATCCTGTGCCTGAGAGATGATGCAGCCTTGCAAAGGAATGATCCTGTGCCTGAGAGATGATGACGCCTTGGAAAGGAATGATTCTGTGCCTGAGAGATGAATGATCCTGTGCCTGAGTGATGATGCCACCTTCGAAAGGAATGATCCTGTGACTGAGAGATGCATGATTCTGTGCCTGAGAGATGATGCCGCCTTGGAAACGAACGATCCTGTGCCTGAGAGATGAATGATCCTGTGCCTGAGAGATGATGCTTCCTTGGAAAGGAATGATCCTGTGACTGAGAGATGATGCCACCTTGGAATGGAGTGATCCTGTGCCTGGGAGCGGATGCAGCCTTGGAAAGGAATATTCCTGTGCCTGAGAGATGAATGACCCTGTGCCTGAGAGATGATGCCGCTTTGGAAAGGAATGATCCTGTGTCTGAGAGATGATGCAGCCTTTGAAAGGAATGATCTTGTGCCTGAGAGATGATGCAGCCTTGGGGGTGAATGATCCTGTGCCTGAGAGATGACACCACCTTGGAAAGGAATGATCCTGTGCCTGAGAGATGAATGATCCTGTGCCTGAGAGATTATGCCACCTTGGAAAGGAATAATCCTGTGCCTGACAGATGATGCCGCCTTGGAAAGGAATGATCCTGTTCCAATGATCCTGTGCCTGACAGATGATGCAGCCTTGGAAAGGAATGATCATGTGCCTGAGAGATGATGCAGCCTTACAAAGGAATGATTCTATGTCTGAGAGATGATGCCACCCTGGAACGGAATGATCCTGTGCCTGAGAGATGATGCCGGCTTTGGAAAGGAATGATCCTGTGTCTGACAGATGATGCCGCCTTGGAAAGGAATGATCCTGTGCCTGAGAAATGATGCAGCCTTTGAAAGGAATGATCCTGTGCCTGAGGGATGATACCGTCTTGGAAAGGAATGATCCTGTGCCTGAGAGATGAAGCCGCCTTGGAAAGGAATGATCCTGTGCCTGAGAGGAATGATCCTGTGCCTGAGAGATGATGCAGCCTTGCACAGCAATGATCCTGTGCCTGAGAGATGATGCCGCATTGGAACTGAATGATCCTGTGTCTGAGAGATGATGCAGCCTTTGAAAAGAATGATCCTGTGCCTGAGAGATGATACAGCCTTGGGGGTGAATGATCCTGTGCCTGAGAGATGATACCGCCTTAGAAAGGAATGATCCTGTGCCTGAGAGATGAATGATCCTGTGCCTGAGAGATTATGCCGCCTTGGAAAGGAATGATCCTGTGCCTGACAGATGATGCCGCCTTGGAAAGGAATGATCCTGTGCCAATGATCCAGTGCCTGACAGATGATGCAGCCTTGGAAAGGAATGATCCTGTTCCTGAGAGATGATGCAGCCATACAAAGGAATGATCCTGTGTCTGAGAGATGATGCCGCCTTGGAAAGGAATGATCCTGTGTCTGAGAGATGATGCCGCCTTGGAAAGGAATGATCCTGTGCCTGAGAGATGATGCAGCCTTGGAAAGGAATGATCCTGTGCCTGAGAGATTATACCGTCTTGGAAAGGAATGATCCTGTGCCTGAGAGATGAGTGATCCTGTGCCTAAGAGATGATGCCGCCTTGGAAAGTAATGATCCTGTACCTGAGAGATGAATGATCCTGTGCCTGAGAGATGATGCCGCCTTGGAAAGGAATGGTCCTGTGCCTGAGAGATGATGCCGCCTTGGAAAGGAACAATCCTGTGACTGAGAGATGATGCCTCCATAGAAAGGAATGATCTTGTGTCTGAGATATGATGCCGCCTTGCAAAGGAATGATCCTGTGCCTGATAGATTAATAATCCTGTGCTTAATAGATGATGCCACCTTGGAAAGGAATGATCCTGTGCCTGAGAGATTATACCGTCTTGGAAAAGAATGATCCTGTGCCTGAGATATGAATGATCCTGTGCCTGAGAGATGATGCCGCCTTGGAAAGGAATGATCCTGTGCCTGAGAGAGGAATGATCCTGTGCCTGAGAGATGATGCCGCCTTGAAAAGGAATGATGCTGTGTCTGAGAGATGAATGATCCTGGGCCTAAGAGATGATGCCGCCGTGGAAAGGAATGATCCTGTGCCTGAGAGATGATGCCGCCTTACCAAGAAATGATCCTGTGTCTGAGAGATGATGCCGCCTTGGAAAGGAATGATCCTGTGTCTGAGAGATGATGCCGTCTTTGAAAGGAATGATCCTGTGCCTGAGAGATGATGCAGCCTTGGAAAGGAATGATCCTGTGCCTGAGAGATTATACCGTCTTGGAAAGGAATGATCCTGTGCCTGGGAGATGAATGATCCTGTGCCTGAGAGATGATGCCGCCTTTGAAAGGAATGATCCTGTGCCTGAGAGAGGAATGATCCTGTGCCTGAGAGATGATGCCGCCTTGAAAAGGAATGATGCTGTGTCTGAGAGATGAATGATCCGGGGCCTAAGAGATGATGCCGCCTTGGAAAGGAATGATCCTGTGCCTGAGAGACGATGCCGCCTTGGAAAGGAATTATCCTGTGCCTGAGAGATGATGCCGCCTTGAAAAGGAATGATCCTGTGATTGAGAGATGATGCTGCCTTGGAAAGGAATGATCCTGTGCCTCAGATGAATGATCCTGTGCCTGAGAGATGATGCAGCCTTGCAAAGGAATGATCCTGTGCATGAGAGATGATGACGCCTTGGAAAGGAATGATTCTGTGCCTGAGAGATGAATGATCCTGTGCCTGAGTGATGATGCCACCTTCGAAAGGAATGATCCTGTGACTGAGAGATGCATGATTCTGTGCCTGAGAGATGATGCCGCCTTGGAAAGGAATGATCCTTGTCCTGGGAACGGATGCAGCCTTGGAAAGGAATATTCCTGTGCCTGAGAGATGAATGACCCTGTGCCTGAGAGATGATGCCGCATTGGAAAGGAATGATCCTGTGTCTGAGAGATGATGCAGCCTTTGAAAGGAATGATCCTGTGCCTGAGAGATGATGCAGCCTTGGGGGTGAATGATCCTGTGCCTGAGAGATGATACCGCCTTGGAAAGGAATGATCCTGTGCCTGAGAGATGAATGATCCTGTGCCTGAGAGATTATGCCGCCTTGGAAAGGAATGATCCTGTGCCTGACAGATGATGCCGCCTTGGAAAGGAATGATCCTGTGCCAGTGATCCTGTGCCTGACAGATGATGCAGCCTTGGAAAGGAATGATCCTGTGCCTGAGAGATGATGCAGCCTTACAAAGGAATGATCCTATGTCTGAGAGATGATGCCACCCTGGAACGGAATGATCCTGTGCCTGAGAGATGATGCCGGCTTTGGAAAGGAATGATCCTGTGTCTGAGAGATGATGCCGCCTTGGAAAGGAATGACCCGGTGCCTGAGAGATGATGCAGCCTTTGAAAGGAATGATCCTGTGCCAGAGAGATGATACCGTCTTGGAAAGGAATGATCCTGTGTCTGAGAGATGATGTCGCCTTGGAAAGGAATGATCCTGTGTCTGAGAGATGATGCCGCCTTGGAAAGGAATGATCCTGTGCCTGAGAGATGATGCAGCCTTGGAAAGGAATGATCCTGTGCCTGAGAGATGATACCATCTTGGAAAGGAATGATCCTGTGCCTGAGAGATGAATGATCCTGTGAATGAGAGATGATGCTGCCTTGGAAAGGAATGATCCTGTGTCTGAGAGAGGAATGATCCTGTGCCTGAGAGATGATGCCGCCTTGGGAAGGAATGATCCTGTGCCTGATAGATGAATGATTCTGTGCCTGACAGATGATGCTGCCTTGGAAAGGAATGATCCTGTGCCTGAGAGACGATGCCGCCTTGGAAAGGAATGATCCTGTGCCTGAGAGATGATGCCGCCTTGAAAAGGAATGATCCTGTGATTGAGAGATGATGCCGCCTTGGAAAGGAATGATCCTGTGCCTCAGAGGAATGATCCTATGCCTGAGAGATGATGCAGCCTTGCAAAGGAATGATCCTGTGCCTGAGAGATGATGCAGCCTTGAGGGTGAATGATCCTGTGCCTGAGAGATGATACCACCTTGGAAAGGAATGATCCTGTGCCTGAGAGATGAATGATCCTGTGCCTGACAGATGATGCCGCCTTGGAAAGGAATGATCCTGTTCCAATGATCCTGTGCCTGACAGATGATGCAGCTTTGGAAAGGAATGATCATGTGCCTGAGAGATGATGCAGCCTTACAAAGGAATGATCCTATGTCTGAGAGATGATGCCACCCTGGAACGGAATGATCCTGTGCCTGAGAGATGATGCCGCCTTGGAACGGAATGATCCATTGCCTGAGAGATGATGCAGCCTTTGAAAGGAATGATCCTGTGCCTGAGAGATGATACCGTCTTGGAAAGGAATGATCCTGTGTCTGAGAGATGATGCCGCCTTGGAAAGGAATGATCCTGTGTCTGAGAGATGATGCCGCCTTGGAAAGGAATGATCCTGTGCCTAAGAGATGATGCAGCCTTGGAAAGGAATGATCCTGTGCCTGAGAGATGATACCATCTTGGAAAGGAATGATCCTGTGCCTGAGAGATGAATGATCTTGTGAATGAGAGATGATGCCGCCTTGGAAAGGAATTATCCTGTGCCTGAGAGAGGAATGATCCTGTGCCTGAGAGATGATGCCGCCTTGGAAAGGAATGATGCTGTGCCTGAGAGATGAATGATCCTGTGCCTAAGAGATGATGCCGCTTTGGAAAGGAATGATCCTGTGCCTGAGAGATGATGCCGCCTTGGAAAGAAATGATCCTGTGTCTGAGAGATGATTCCGCCTTGGAAAGGAATGATCCTGTGCTTAAGAAATGATGCCGCCTTGGAAAGGAATGATCCTGTGCCTGAGAGACGATGCCGCCTTGGAAAGGAATGATCCTGTGCCTGAGAGATGATGACGTCTTGGAATAGAATGATCCTGTGTCTGAGAGATGATGCCACCTTGTTAAGGAATGATCCTGTGTCTGAGAGATGAATGAGCCTGTGCCTGAGAGATGATGCCGCCTTAGAAAGGAATGAGCCTGTGTCTGAGAGATGATGCCACCTTGGAAAGGAATGATCCTGTGCCTGAGAGATGATGCAGCCTTGGAAAGGAATGATCCTGTGCCTGAGAGATGACACCGCCTTTGAAAGGAATGATCCTGTGCCTGAGAGATGAATGATCCTGTGCCTGAAAGATGATGCTGCCTTGGAAAGGAATGATCCTGTGCCTGAGAGGAATAATCCTGTGTCTAAGAGATGATGCCGCCTTGCAAACGAATGATCCTGTGCCTGAGAGATGATGCCGCCTTGGAAAGGAATGATCCTGTTCCTGAGAGATGTTGCAGCCTTGCAATGGAATGATCCTGTGCCTGAGAGATGATGCTGCCTTGGAAAGGAATGATCCTGTGCCTGAGAGGTGATGCCGCCTTGGAAAGGAATGATCCTGTGCCTGAGAGATGAGTGATCCTGTGCCTAAGAGATGATGCCGCCTTGGAAAGGAATGATCCTGTACCTGAGAGATGAATGATCCTGTGCCTGAGAGATGATGCCGCCTTGGAAAGGAATGGTCCTGTGCCTGAGAGATGATGCCGCCTTGGAAAGGAACGATCCTGTGACTGAGAGATGATGCCTCCTTAGAAAGGAATGATCTTGTGTCTGAGAGATGATGCCGCCTTGTAAAGGAATGATCCTGTGCCTGAGAGATGAATAATCCTGTGCTTAATAGATGATGCCGCCTTGGAAAGGAATGATCCTGTGCCTGAGAGACGATGCTGCCTTTGAAAGGAATGATCCTGTGCTTGAGAGATGATGACGCCTTGGAAAGGAAATATCCTGTGACTGAGAGATGATGCTGCCTTAGAAAGTAATGATCCTGTGTCTGAGAGATGATGCCGCCTTGGAAAGGCATGATACTGTGCCTGATGATCCTGTGCCTGAGAGATGATGCCGCCTTGGAAAGGAATGATCCTGTGCCTGATAGATGAATGATTCTGTGCTTGACAGATGATCCCGCCTTGGAAAGGAATGATCCTGTGCCTGAGAGACGATGCCGCCTTGGAAAGGAATTATCCTGTGCCTGAGAGATGATGCCGCCTTGAAAAGGAATGATCCTGTGATTGAGAGATGATGCCGCCTTGGAAAGGAATGATCCTGTGCCTCAGATGAATGATCCTGTGCCTGAGAGATGATGCAGCCTTGCAAAGGAATGATCCTGTGCCTGAGAGATGATGACGCCTTTGAAAGGAATGATTCTGTGCCTGAGAGATGAATGATCCTGTGCCTGAGTGATGATGCCACCTTCGAAAGGAATGATCCTGTGACTGAGAGATGCATGATTCTGTGCCTGAGAGATGATGCCGCCTTGGAAACGAACGATCCTGTGCCTGAGAGATGAATGATCCTGTGCCTGAGAGATGATGCTTCCTTGGAAAGGAATGATCCTGTGACTGAGAGATGATGCCACCTTGGAATGGAATGATCCTGTGCCTGGGAGCGGATGCAGCCTTGGAAAGGAATATTCCTGTGCCTGAGAGATGAATGACCCTGTGCCTGAGAGATGATGCCGCTTTGGAAAGGAATGATCCTGTGTCTGAGAGATGATGCAGCCTTCGAAAAGATTGATCTTGTGCCTGAGAGATGATGCAGCCTTGGGGGTGAATGATCCTGTGAATGAGAGATGACACCACCTTGGAAAGGAATGATCCTGTGCCTGAGAGATGAATGATCCTGTGCCTGAGAGATTATGCCACCTTGGAAAGGAATAATCCTGTGCCTGACAGATGATGCCGCCTTGGAAAGGAATTATCCTGTTCCAATGATCCTGTGCCTGACAGATGATGCAGCCTTGGAAAGGAATGATCATGTGCCTGAGAGATGATGCAGCCTTACAAAGGAATGATTCTATGTCTGAGAGATGATGCCTCCCTGGAACGGAATGATCCTGTGCCTGAGAGATGATGCCGGCTTTGGAGAGGAATGATCCTGTGTCTGACAGATGATGCCGCCTTGGAAAGGAATGATCCTGTGCCTGAGAAATGATGCAACCTTTGAAAGGAATGATCCTGTGCCTGAGGGATGATACCGTCTTGGAAAGGAATGATCCTGTGCCTGAGAGATGAAGCCGCCTTGGAAAGGAATGATCCTGTGCCTGAGAGGAATGATCCTGTGCCTGAGAGATGATGCAGCCTTGCACAGCAATGATCCTGTGCCTGAGAGATGATGCCGCATTGGAACTGAATGATCCTGTGTCTGAGAGATGATGCAGCCTTTGAAAAGAATGATCCTGTGCCTGAGAGATGATACAGCCTTGGGGGTGAATGATCCTGTGCCTGAGAGATGATACCGCCTTAGAAAGGAATGATCCTGTGCCTGAGAGATGAATGATCCTGTGCCTGAGAGATTATGCCGCCTTGGAAAGGAATGATCCTGTGCCTGACAGATGATGCCGCCTTGGAAAGGAATGATCCTGTGCCAATGATCCAGTGCCTGACAGATGATGCAGCATTGGAAAGGAATGATCCTGTTCCTGAGAGATGATGCAGCCATACAAAGGAATGATCCTGTGTCTGAGAGATGATGCCGCCTTGGAAAGGAATGATCCTGTGTCTGAGAGATGATGCCGCCTTGGAAAGGAATGATCCTGTGCCTGAGAGATGATGCAGCCTTGGAAAGGAATGATCCTGTGCCTGAGAGATTATACCGTCTTGGAAAGGAATGATCCTGTGCCTGAGAGATGAGTGATCCTGTGCCTAAGAGATGATGCCGCCTTGGAAAGGAATGATCTTGTACCTGAGAGATGAATGATCCTGTGCCTGAGAGATGATGCCGCCTTGGAAAGAAATGGTCCTGTGCCTGAGAGATGATGCCGCCTTGGAAAGGAACAATCCTGTGACTGAGAGATGATGCCTCCATAGAAAGGAATGATCTTGTGTCTGAGATATGATGCCGCCTTGCAAAGGAATGATCCTGTGCCTGATATATGAATAATCCTGTGCTTAATAGATGATGCCGCCTTGGAAAGGAATGATCCTGTGCCTGAGAGATTATACCGTCTTGGAAAAGAATGATCCTGTGCCTGAGAGATGAATGATCCTGTGCCTGAGAGATGATGCCGCCTTGGAAAGGAATGATCCTGTGCCTGAGAGAGGAATGATCCTGTGCCTGAGAGATGATGCCGCCTTGAAAAGGAATGATGCTGTGTCTGAGAGATGAATGATCCTGGGCCTAAGAGATGATGCCGCCGTGGAAAGGAATGATCCTGTGCCTGAGAGATGATGCCGCCTTACAAAGAAATGATCCTGTGTCTGAGAGATGATGCCGCCTTGGAAAGGAATGATCCTGTGTCTGAGAGATGATGCCGTCTTGGAAAGGAATGATCCTGTGCCTGAGAGATGATGCAGCCTTGGAAAGGAATGATCATGTGCCTGAGAGATTATACCGTCTTGGAAAGGAATGATCCTGTGCCTGGGAGATGAATGATCCTGTGCCTGAGAGATGATGCCACCTTTGAAAGGAATGATCCTGTGCCTGAGAGAGGAATGATCCTGTGCCTGAGAGATGATGCCGCCTTGAAAAGGAATGATGCTGTGTCTGAGAGATGAATGATCCGGGGCCTAAGAGATGATGCCGCCTTGGAAAGGAATGATCCTGTGCCTGAGAGATGATGCCGCCTTGGAACGCAACGATCCTGTGACTGAGAGATGATGCCGCCTTAGAAAGGAATGATCCTGTGTCAGAGAGATGATTCCGCCTTGGAAAGGAATGATCCTGTGCCTGAGAGATGAATGATCCTGTGCCTAAGAGATGATGCCGCCTTGGAAAGGAATGATCCTGTGCCTGAGAGACGATGCCGCCTTGGAATGGAATGATCCTGTGCTTGATAGATGATGACGCCTTGGAAAGGAATGATCCTGTGTCTGAGAGATAATGCCGCCTTGGAAAGGAATGATCCTGTGCCTGAGAGATGATGCCGCCTTGGATAGAAATGATCCTGTGCCTGAGAGATGAATGAGCCTGTTCCTGAGAGATGATGCCGCCTTGGAAAGGAATGAGCCTGTGTCTGAGAGATGATGCCACCTTGGAAAGAATGATCCTCTGCCTGAGAGATGATGCAGCCTTGGAAAGGAATGATCCTGTGCCTGAGAGATGACACCACCTTTGAAAGGAATGATCCTGTGCTTGAGAGATGACTGATCTGGGCCTGAGAGATGATGCCGCCTAGGAAAGGAATGATCCTGTGCCTGAGAGGAATAATCCTATGTCTAAGAGATGATGCCGCCTTGCAAACGAATGATCCTGTGCCTGAGAGATGATGCCGCCCTGGAAAGGAATGATCCTGTGCCTGAGAGATGATGCAGCCTTGCAAAGGAATGATCCTGTGCCTGAGAGATGATGCTGCCTTGGAAAGGAATGATCCTGTGCCTGAGAGATGAATGATCCTGTGCCTAAGAGGTGATGCCGCCTTGGAAAGGAATGATTCTGTGCCTGAGAGATGAATGATCCTGTGATTTAGAGATGATGCCGCCTTGGAAAGGAATGATCCTGTGCCTGAGAGATGATGCCGCCTTGGAAAGGAACGATCCTGTGATTGAGAGATGATGCCACCTTAGAAAGGAATGATCTTGTGTCTGAGAGATGATGCCGCCTTGGAAAGGAACGAACCTGTGACTGAGAGATGATGCCACCTTAGAAAGGAATGATCTTGTGTCTGAGAGATGATGCCGCCTTGGAAAGGAATGATCCTGTGCCTGAGAAATTAATGATCCTGTGCTTAATAGATGATGCCGCCTTGGAAAGGAATGATCCTGTGCCTGAGAGACGATGCTGCCTTGGAAAGGAATGATCCTGTGCTTGAGACATGATGACGCCTTGCAAAGGAAAGATCCTGTGACTGAGAGATGATGCTGCCTTAGAAAGTAATGATCCTGTGTCTGAGAGATGATGCCGTCTTGGAAAGGAATGATCCTGTGCCTGACAGATGATGCAGCCTTGGAAAGGAATGATCCTGTGCCTGAGAGATTATACCGTCTTGGAAAGGAATGATCCTGTGCCTGAGAGATGAATGATCCTGTGCCTGAGAGATGATGCCGCCTTGAAAAGGAATGATGCTGTGTCTGAGAGATGAATGTTCCTGGGCCTAAGAGATGATGCCGCCTTGGAACGCAACGATCCTGTGACTGAGAGATGATGCCGCCTTAGAAAGCAATGATCCTGTGTCTGAGAGATGATTCCGCCTTGGAAAGGAATGATCCTGTGCCTGAGAGATGAATGATCCTGTGCCTAAGAGATGATGCCGCCTTGGAAAGGAATGATCCTGTGCCTGAGAGACGATGCCGCCTTGGAAAGGAATGATCCTGTGCTTGATAGATGATGACGCCTTGGAAAGGAATGATCCTGTGTCTAAGAGATAATGCCGCCTTGGAAAGGAATGATCCTGTGCCTGAGAGATGATGCCGCCTTGGAAAGGAATGATCCTGTGCCTGAGAGATGATGCCGCCTTGGTAAGGAATGAGCCTGTGTCTGAGAGATGATGCCACCTTGGAAAGAATGATGCTCTGCCTGAGAGATGATGCAGCCTTGGAAAGGAATGATCCTGTGCCTGAGAGATGACACCGCCTTTGAAAGGAATGATCCTGTGCCTGAGAGATGACTGATCTGGGCATGAGAGATGATGCCGCCTTGGAAAGGAATGATCCTGTGCCTGAGAGGAATAATCCTATGTCTAAGAGATGATGCCGCCTTGCAAACGAATGATCCTGTGCCTGAGAGATGATGCCGCCCTGGAAAGGAATGATCCTGTGCCTGAGAAATGATGCAGCCTTGAAAAGTAATGATCCTGTGCCTAAGAGATGATGCTGCCTTGGAAAGGAATGATCCTGTGCCTGAGAGATGAATGATTCTGTGCCTAAGAGGTGATGCCGCCTTGGAAAGGAATGATCCTGTGCCTGAGAGATGAATGATCCTGTGCCTGAGAGATGATGCCGCCTTGGAAAGGAATGATCCTTTGCCTGAGAGATGATGCCGCCTTGGAAAGGAACGATCCTGTGATTGAGAGATGATGCCACCTTAGAAAGGAATGATCTTGTGTCTTAGAGATGATGCCGCCTTGGAAAGGAATGATCCTGTGAATGAGAAATGAATGATCCTGTGCTTAATAGATGATGCCGCCTTGGAAAGGAGTGATCCTGTGAATGAGAAATGAATGATCCTGTGCTTAATAGATGATGCCGCCTTGGAAAGGAATGATCCTGTGCCTGAGAGACGATGCTGCCTTGGAAAGGAATGATCCTGTGCTTGAGACATGATGACGCCTTGCAAAGGAAAGATCCTGTGACTGAGAGATGATGCTGCCTTAGAAAGTAATGATCCTGTGTCTAAGAGATGATGCCGCCTTGGAAAGGAATGATACTGTGCCTTAGAGATGAATGATCCTGTGCCTGAGAGATGATGCCACCTTGGGAAGGAATGATCCTGTGCTGATAGATGAATGATCCTGTGCCTGACAGATGATGCCGCCTTGGAAAGGAATGATCCTGTGCCTGAGAGACGATGCCGCCTTGGAAAGGAATGATCCTGTGCCTGAGAGATGATGCCGCCTTGCAAAGGAATGATCCTGTGCCTGAGAGATGATGACGCCTTGGAAAGGAATGATTCTGTGCCTGAGAGATGAATGATCCTGTGCCTAAGAGATGATGCCGCCTTGGAAAGGAATGATCCTGTGCCTGAGAGACGATGCCGCCTTGGAAAGGAATGATCCTGTGCTTGATAGATGATGACGCCTTGGAAAGGAATGATCCTGTGTCTAAGAGATAATGCCGCCTTGGAAAGGAATGATCCTGTGCCTGAGAGATGATGCCGCCTTGGAAAGGAATGATCCTGTGCCTGAGAGATGATGCCGCCTTGGTAAGGAATGAGCCTGTGTCTGAGAGATGATGCCACCTTGGAAAGAATGATGCTCTGCCTGAGAGATGATGCAGCCTTGGAAAGGAATGATCCTGTGCCTGAGAGATGACACCGCCTTTGAAAGGAATGATCCTGTGCCTGAGAGATGACTGATCTGGGCATGAGAGATGATGCCGCCTTGGAAAGGAATGATCCTGTGCCTGAGAGGAATAATCCTATGTCTAAGAGATGATGCCGCCTTGCAAACGAATGATCCTGTGCCTGAGAGATGATGCCGCCCTGGAAAGGAATGATCCTGTGCCTGAGAAATGATGCAGCCTTGAAAAGTAATGATCCTGTGCCTAAGAGATGATGCTGCCTTGGAAAGGAATGATCCTGTGCCTGAGAGATGAATGATTCTGTGCCTAAGAGGTGATGCCGCCTTGGAAAGGAATGATCCTGTGCCTGAGAGATGAATGATCCTGTGCCTGAGAGATGATGCCGCCTTGGAAAGGAATGATCCTTTGCCTGAGAGATGATGCCGCCTTGGAAAGGAACGATCCTGTGATTGAGAGATGATGCCACCTTAGAAAGGAATGATCTTGTGTCTTAGAGATGATGCCGCCTTGGAAAGGAATGATCCTGTGAATGAGAAATGAATGATCCTGTGCTTAATAGATGATGCCGCCTTGGAAAGGAGTGATCCTGTGAATGAGAAATGAATGATCCTGTGCTTAATAGATGATGCCGCCTTGGAAAGGAATGATCCTGTGCCTGAGAGACGATGCTGCCTTGGAAAGGAATGATCCTGTGCTTGAGACATGATGACGCCTTGCAAAGGAAAGATCCTGTGACTGAGAGATGATGCTGCCTTAGAAAGTAATGATCCTGTGTCTAAGAGATGATGCCGCCTTGGAAAGGAATGATACTGTGCCTTAGAGATGAATGATCCTGTGCCTGAGAGATGATGCCACCTTGGGAAGGAATGATCCTGTGCTGATAGATGAATGATCCTGTGCCTGACAGATGATGCCGCCTTGGAAAGGAATGATCCTGTGCCTGAGAGACGATGCCGCCTTGGAAAGGAATGATCCTGTGCCTGAGAGATGATGCCGCCTTGCAAAGGAATGATCCTGTGCCTGAGAGATGATGACGCCTTGGAAAGGAATGATTCTGTGCCTGAGAGATGAATGATCCTGTGCCTGAGAGATGATGCCGCCTTCGATAGGAATGATCCTGTGCCTGAGAGATGCATGATCCTGTGCCTGAGAGATGATGCCGCCTTGGAAACGAACGATCCTGTGCCTGAGACATGAATGATACTGTGCCTGAGAGATGATGCTTCCTTGGAAAGGAATGATCCTGTGACTGAGAGATGATGCCGCCTTGGAAAGGAATGATCCTGTGCCTGGGAGCGGATGCAGCCTTGGAAAGGAATATTCCTGTGCCTTAGAGATGAATGACCCTGTGCCTGAGAGATGATGCTGCGTTGGAAAGGAATGATCCTGTGTCTGAGAGATGATGCAGCCTTTGAAAGGAATGATCCTATGCCTGAGAGATGATGCAGCCTTCGGGGTGAATGATCCTGTGCCTGAGAGATGATACCGCCCTGGAAAGGAATGATCCTGTGCCTGAGAGATTAATGATCCTGTGCCTGAGAGATAATGCCGCCTTGGAAAGGAATGATACTGTGCCATTGATCCTGTGCCTGACAGATGATGCCGCCTTGGAAAGGAATGATCCTGTGCGTGAGAGATGATGCCGCCTTGGAAAGGAACGATCCTGTGACTGAGAGATGATGCCACCTTAGAAAGGAATGATCTTGTGTCTGAGAGATGATGCCGCCTTGGAAAGGAATGATCCTGTGCCTGAGAGATGAATGATCCTGTGCTTAATAGATGATGCCGCCTTGGAAAGGAATGATCCTGTGCCTGAGAGACGATGCTGCCTTGGAAAGGAATGATCCTGTGCTTGAGAGATGATTACGCCTTGGAAAGGAAAGATCCTGTGACTGAGAGATGATGCTGCCTTGGGAAGGAATGATCCTTTGCCTGAGAGATGAGTGATCCTGTGCCTGAGAGACGATGCCGCCTTGGAAAGGAATGATCCTGTGCCTGAGAGATGATGCCGCCTTGGAAAGGAATGATCCTGTGATTGAGAGATGATGCCGCCTTGGAAAGGAATGATCCTGTGCCTGAGAAATGAATGATCCTGTGCCTGAGTGATGATGCCGCCTTGGAAAGGAATGATCCTGTGCCTGAGAGGAATGATCCTGTGCCTGAGAGATGATGCAGCCTTGCAAAGGAATGATCCTGTGCCTGAGAGATGATGACGCCTTGGAAAGGAATGATTCTGTGCCTGAGAGATGAATGATCCTGTGCCTGAGAGATGATGCCACCTTTGAAATGAATGATCCTGTGCCTGAGAGATGCATGATCCTGTGCCTGAGAGATGATGCCGCCTTGGAAACGAACGATCCTGTGCCTGAGAGATGAATGATCCTGTGCCTGAGAGATGATGCTTCCTTGGAAAGGAATGATCCTGTGACTGAGAGATGATGCCACCTTGGAAAGGAATGATCCTGTGCCTGCGAGCGGATGCAGCCTTGGAAAGGAATATTCCTGTGCCTGAGAGATGAATGACCCTGTGCCTGAGAGATGATGCCGCGTTGGAAAGGAATGATCCTGTGTCTGAGAGATGATGCAGCCTTTGAAAGGAATGATCCTGTGCCTGAGAGATGATGCAGCCTTGGGGATGAATGATCCTGTGCCTGAGGGATGATACCGCCTTGGAAAGGAATGATCCTGTGCCTGAGAGATGAATGATCCTGTGCCTGAGAGATTATGCCACCTTGGAAAGGAATGATCCTGTGCCTGACAGATGATGCCGCCTTGGAAAGGAATGATCCTGTGCCAATGATCCTGTGCCTGACAGATGATGTAGCCTTGGAAAGGAATGATCCTGTGCTTGAGAGATGATGCAGCCTTACAAAGGAATGATCCTGTGTCTGAGAGATGATGCCACCCTGGAACGGAATGATCCTGTGCCTGAGAGATGATGCCAGCTTTGGAAAGGAATAATCCTGTGTCTGAGAGATGATGCCGCCTTGGAAAGGAATGATCCTGTGCCTGAGAGATGATGCAGCCTTGGAAAGGAATGATCCTGTGCCTGAGAGATGATACCGTCTTGGAAAGGAATGATCCTGTGCCTGAGAGATGAATGATCCTGTGCCTGAGAGATGATGCCGCCTTGGAAAGGAATGATACTGTGCCTGAGAGGAATGATCCTGTGCCTGAGAGATGATGCAGCCTTGCACAGGAATGATCCTGTCCCTGAGAGATGATGCAGCCTTGGAAAGGAATGATCCTGTGCCTGAGAGTCCTGTGCCTGAGAGATGATGCCGCCTTGGAAAGGAATGATCCTGTGTCTGAGAGATGATGCAGCCTTGGAAAGGAATGATCCTGTGCCTGAGAGATGATGCAGCCTTGGAAAGGAATGATCCTGTGCCTGAGAGATGATGCTGCCTTGGAAAGGAATGATCCTGTGCCTGTGAGATGATGCCGCCGGGGAAAGGAATGATACTGTGCCTGAGAGATGATGCAGCCTTGGCAATGATCCTGTGCCTGACAGATGATGCAGCCTTGGAAAGGAAGGATCCTGTGTCTGAGAGAAGATGCAGCCTTACAAAGGAATGATCCTGTGTCTGAGAGATGATGCTGTAGTGTGGTTAGTTTTACGTATCCTTCGCGCGTTAGCTTTAGGCTTTAGGCCTTTGTGCACTTTGCCCTGGATGTATTTTATTCATTTGCTCGCAGCCTAGAGCCTCTGTGCACTTTTCTCTAAATGCTTTTTATTAGGCTTCGTACTGTTATTTTTCAAATAGCCAGTTCTACGGTCTTGTTTTTTATTCATATCACACTGTTTACTGTACTTCAGCACTGGAGTTTTCCATAACACATTCCTGTTCACTCTGTGCTTCAGTCAAGGATACAGTCTGGTACATTGCCGATAGACGTTGTAGGAGTTTAGTCTTTGGCATTTCTGCGTAGGGACATTTTGTGATCACGCTGACATGTTAGTTATAAAATCACTTCCTTGTCCCAATACACGCGAGAGGGAGATTCCGACCAGGGAACCACAACTAGACGCTGACTGCCTCGTTGCAGATGCTGAACCAGATCACAGGCCTTTGCTCAGGTATGAGGGCTGATGTCTCCCCAGTGATTCGGAAAGGCAAGCTAGAAGCTTAACATGCTGTGCTCTAAATAGAACAAGCAGAGGGAGAGTAGAAACTGTTAGGCACTATGATAGCTTTGTTCTTATGTTTTACTCTCCTGGTGACTATTTCAATCCTACTGTGTTGTATGGTTCTGGTTATTGCGGCTCACGCCTTATTATCTAAAATACAGTCGTTTTATTAAAACATTACATAAAACTTATACTGCCTTTGTTATTTGTATATGAGATTATACTGTAAATGAGAGAGTTGGTTTGGACCTGAGTGACCACGACTTCCCTGAGAAGTTCCAAAGATGTCATGCGCTCAGCTGCCCAATCATCTCTTCCCCGAGGGAGAAATGAGGCACTGCTAGTTAGCCGGAGCAAGAACCGGATTTAGGGTGACTGAGTTCTTTCAAGTGGGTCAGACTCAGTCCCCCACACCGTGAACGATCCTGCTGCCTAGAAATCCAGTAGTCTCATTTAGAATAATGAGAGCCCACGCGACATGGCGCCGCCAACGATTGGTCTGGCTCTAATTTTCGGGTTGGCTGACTCTCTCGGTCTCATATATATATTGACTCCTCGGTTCCGTAAGCGGAGATGTCCGTGGAGCTGAGGATTTCCGCCACCACGGGATTAGCATCCTATTACTTAGTGGTTGGTTGTTCAAGCTTGAACTTTGAAAGGAAAACCCCGATATTGGTGTGCCTTCTCTGACCTGGTGCTGTTTTTTACAAATGGTGAATCCTAATGTCGTGAATATAGCGCTTTATATGCGCCAACCGCTCACAGGACATCTAGTAGCACATGGACTGACAGTCCAGTCGGGTCTGGTCACTTTTGTGGTGGACGCCCATGCAGCCTATAGAACAGACCTTTTTTATTCTTGGGTCGTATTTCCAGCAGTTGATGGGGGTACATACACTTTTCACGAATACACTGTTGCGAATGTCCCTGGACAATACAGGGCTTATGCATATTTAGAGATACCTTTAATTTATCAAGAACACCATAATTGGCTTGATGGCACCATCCCACATACAGTAGCACAAGTGAGGTTAGGTCCACTGAGTAATGATGGTCCAACCTGGCCTTTATTGGCTACTTACACACCATATCCTGCGGTTGCTAATTTGGCAGTGGCTGACATGCGTCGTTTATATATAGACTTAGCAACTACATACAGAAGACTGGTTCAGTTTGTAATGCAGGCATTGAATACTAATGCAGCGCGTGCTGCTCCGGCGCACCCACAAGCAGTGGTTCCGGGTATTAATCCAGCCACTGTACACTCAGTTATGGGTAAGGTATCGGCTAAACGTGAGGAGACTCCATTTTGGCTGGCACAAAAAATTAATACGCTGGAAGAAGTATTTCCCCATACAGGACCTCAGGATAAACATAGAATTTTGACGATGTGTTTGCCGTATGGGATGGTTCCTCCGGTGGACCTTTGTAATACCTGGGGCACGGTATTTGCCGCGCTCTACACTACGCACACGGTACGCCGACATTAGCTAATTTACCGGAAGTGCTTAAATAAATTCAAGATGAATATGGGGCTGCCCCTGCCTTAGATTTGGGCATGCAGTTAATGGGCAATTTTGCCGCAGTTTCTTCTATTATTTTGAGTAATCTCAAGGGAGAGGCAGTAGCACTAGCAGTGCGAATGCATCTTCGGGATGTTCCGCAGATTAATCAGGAGCGGGAACTTCCGAGAATAATAGCAGAAACTTATTCCAGTATTGGTCACGATAGCCTACGGGCTAGACCGCAAAAACCCCAATTACAGGGTAAAAATAATAAAGATAATGCTAAACAACAGCAACCTGAGGGTACTAAAAAGTGCTGGGAAAAGAAACAGCAAACACCTAAGAAAGATGGGGGGCAGTCTCCACAACCGGAGACCTCGCAAAATAGGTATAATCTCAGGAATAGGGATACTTTGAAGACGCCTGATAGATATCAATATACTGATACTCGCCAATCTCGTTCCTTTCAGGACTCCTCAGAGAAGAGAAGTGAGAGAGGTGGGCGGTCAGAGTGGAGAACAGAGTACGTGAAACCAAGACAGGATTCACAACGCTCAACGGAGGTTTCTATTAAACAAGAAGAGAAACCGCTCCAACAAAAACAGCAATTTAAAAAGAAGAAGGTGGCAGCAGTCTCAGTTAGACATGCCGCTCAAGAAGAGAGTTCTCTTGACGAACAAGACATGGGCGTTAGCACTGTTAGACAGCGCGGCAGAGGTCACAATAGTTCGCCGGAGTCTTCTAGAGCATCTGGAGGTGAAAGCAACTGATGACTTCATACAAGTTGAAACGGCGGACATGCGAGTCTCTGATCCTGATAGAGTATATGAAGTGACTCTGCGATTAGAAGGGGACATTGACTGTATTATAAACGCCATCTTTTGGGACCATATGGTGAAATCATATGACGTTCTGCTGGCCGAACAAGATTGGCCGCCTGACTTTGTTCGCAACTGTCCAGTGGGGGAAGAAGTTATTACGCCTTCCTTCTCAACACTTGTTCCGAGAGAACTTGCGGAGTCCTATAGTAATTTATGGGCTCTTGCACAGGCCCCCGCTCTATATAGAAATAATGTGGGGTGGGATAGACAATCCCCTTATCATGTGATTCCCATAAAGGGCAAACCTCAGCCGCAGCCGCAGTATCCTATCAAATTTGAAGCAAGGGCATCGGTTAGGACTATTCTTACATGTTAGACTTTTCATCCTTGGCGTGGTCTCCCTTAACTTTTTGCCTCTGTTCCCCAGGTTGTTGATGTGTGCTGGACTCTGATTTTGCTGTTTTTGTTACTCTGGGCACTTTACCACTGCTAACCAGTGCTAAAGTGCAAGTGCTCCTGTTTAAATTATATGTAAGTGGTTCATCCATGATTGGCATATTTGAATTACTAGTAAGTCCCTAGTAATGCGCACTAGAGGTGCCAGGGCCTGTAAATCAAATGCTACTAGTGGGCCTGCAGCACTGGTTGTGCCACCCACATAAGTAGCTCTGTAATCATGTCTCAGACCTGCCACTGCAGTGTCTGTATGTGTATTTTTACACTGTAAATTCGACTTGGCAAGTGTACCCACTTGCCAGGCCTAAACCTTCCCTTTCCTTACATGTAAGGTACCCCTAAGGTAGGCCCTAGGTAGCCCCAAGGGCAGGGTGCAGTGTATGGATAAGGTAGGACATATAGTAATGTGGTTTATATGTCCTGACAGTGAAATACTGCCAATTTCGTTTTCACTGTTGCAAGGTCTGTCTCTCTCTCATAGGATAATATGGGGGCTACCTTTAAATATGATTAAAGTGTAGATTCCCCTAGAGAAGAGATGGACAGGTGGAGTTTGGGATCCCTGAACTCACAATTTAAAAATGCATCTTTTAGTAAAGTTGATTTTGAGATTGTGAGTTTGGAAATGCCACTTTTAGAAAGTGAGCATTTTCTTGCTTAAACCATTCTGTGACTCTGCCTTGTTTGTGGATTCCCTGTCTGGGTCAGTTGACAGTTGGGTTGTTTTTCACCTCACACCAGACAGTGACACAAAGGGAGCTGGGGTGTGATCTGCATTCCTGATTAGCCATCTCTGCTAGGAGGGAGGGGTGGAGTGGTCACTCTCATCTGAAAGGACTGTGCCTGCCTCTGACAATGCTGTCTCCAGCCCCCTGGTGTGTGTCTGAGGCCTTGCCTGGGCAAGGCAGGATTTCACAAGAAGGTGTGAGTCCCCTTTGAAGAAAGGTGACTTCAAAGACTAAAATGGGTATAAGAAGGGCACCCAAACTTACAAACTTTAGAAACACTTCTGGAATCAAGGGGAACCTCTGCCTGGAGAAGAGCTGATCGCTGAGGAACAAGTGCTGCCCTGCCTGTGACTGTGCTTTGTGGAGCTTTCCTGCAGTGCTGCTTCTGCCAGAGTAAGAGGGCAAAGACTGGACTTTGTGTGCCTTCCATCTTGAAGAAGAAATCTCCAAGGGCTTGATGTAGAGCTTGCCTCCTGTTATTGAAGTCTCAGGGATAGCAAAGACTTCTTCCTGCCAGCACCTGGAGTCTCTGGAGAGACCCCTACTCTGCTCTGTGGTGCCCTTCCAGTTCCTGGGACCCTGAAAGGAGAGGTTGGCAGCCTAAGGACAAAAATACACGCACCGAGCACCGTGCGGAGAAAAGATCGACGCGAATCCGATCGCGGCTGAGAAAACGACGCGACGCCGGCTCCGCAGCTGAGAAACGACGCCGCTGGAAACGCGACCGGAGAATCGACGCCCGGAGCAGGAGAAACGACGCGCAGCATCGCTGACGAAGGCTGAGAGATCGCAACCAGCGCCGCGGGACTTCGGACCGTCGCGTGGCTGGCTTTTTCGACGCGCCTCGCCGAGCCGAGCTGTTTTCGACGCATAAACCCGTGCCGGGTTATTTTCGACGCACACCGCCCGTGCGGGGTTATTTTTGCCGCAAACCAGGTACATTTTCACGCTAGCAGCGCTAGTGTGGTGTTACAACTACCTAAAGACTCTTTTTATTTTAAACCTTTAAAAAATCATAACTTGACTTGTGTATGTTGGATTTTTGTCGTTTTGGTCTTGTTTTGTCTAGATAAATATTTCCTATTTTTCTAAACTGGTGTTGTGTCATTTTGTAGTGTTTTCATTAAGTTACTGTGTGTGTTGGTACAAATACTTTACGCCCAGCACTCTGAGGTTAAGCCTACTGCTCTGCCAAGCTACCAAGGGGGTAAGCAGGGGTTAGCTGAGGGTGATTCTCTTTTATCCTAACTAGAGTGAGGGTCCTTGCTTGAACAGGGGGTAACCTGACTGTCAACCAAAGACCCCATTTCTAACATTGGTGACCAGCGGTCGGGATTGGACTTGTATTTGTACTTGACATACAGTAATTAAGTGTACACTACTGTTTTGATCTCAGACCACTACGTGACCACATACTACTAGTCTTGTGATTTTTGTTTTTTTACTTGGACTGTTTTTCTCTGCATTCAGTTTCTTTTTTTCACTGATCCCGGGATTGACTTTGCTGAAACTTCATTTGAGAACTTGCTTTTCTGTTTTTGGAACTGTGCATATTTTTTTAACCTCTCATCATGTCTCAGTCTGGAGATGCCCTAGCTGAAACCGCTTTTGATTTGGAGAAATTGGAGAGCTACAAGGTGGCTCAGTTGAAGCAGTTTTGTAGGAATGTTGGCTGTCCCATTGAGAGCTCATCCAGGAAGGATGAGCTGCAAAAGGCGCTGAGGGCCTGGGTGACAGCCAAAGCAGCTGAGAGGCACACAGATGAGGAGCCAGAGGGGGAAGAGGAGTTGCAAGTCACTCACACTGATGTAGTGGGTGGGCCTGCTATGTCTCAGGGGAGAATCTCTAGGGCAAGTAGCAGTGTATCCTCCAAGGGTCTGACACCTGAAGAGCTACAGGACAGACAGGCAGAAAGGGAGTACCAATTGGAGCAGAGAAGGCTAGCCCTTGAGGAGAAGAAGATAACAATGGCTCATGAGCTTAGCTTGAAAGAGATAGATCATAGAAACCAGTCCAGTAGGGATGGTGGCAGCAATTCTACAGTGCAGCCTGAGAGAAGGGTACACATCCCAAAAGACCTTGTGAGGGATTATAAGAGAGAGGATGATATCTACTTGTGGTTCAAGGGTTATGAGTCAGCTCTCCACATGAACCTGGTCCCTGAAGCTCATTGGGGGGCGGCCTTGTGGAAGCATTTTGAGGCAGAGGGGAGGGACACACTGACGGCCTTAGGGGATGCTCAGAGTCTCACCTACCCTGCCATGAAGGAGGCCTTACTTACCAGGTATGGTCTCACCCCTGAGCAGTACAAAGAGAAGTTTAGATCCTACAAGAGAAAGGAATCCCAAACATGGTTGGAATGTGTTGATTCTTTTTGCAGGTCACTGGATGGTTGGGTGAAGGGCAGTAAGGTAAACACGTATGAGGGGCTTTACAATTTAATTGCTTGGGAGCACTTGTACAGTTTATGTTTTCCAGAGCTGCGCCAGCACCTCATTGACAGCAAGCTGACTGACCCCAGGAAGCTTGCACAGGAAGCGGACCGCTGGGAGAGCACCAGGGTCCAAAAGAGGTATGGGGGAGACCACGCCAAGGGTGGGCAGGGTCCCTCTCAGAAGAAAGGGGGGGGTAAGGGCAAACAGGATGAGTTCTCTAAAGGGCCCCAAACTGATTCCCAGGGTAAGGATTCCCAACCCCCCAGTGAAAAGAGGCCATGGTTCTCCAAAGGGAAGCCAATGGCAGGTGGTCCCCTACGTAAGTGCTATTCATGTGACCAGGTGGGTCATGTGAGGGGGGACCCCAAATGCCCCAAAAGTACACCGGCACCCACTGGTGCACCGTCCCAGGGTTTGGCCAGTGTAGCGCTTGGGGAGGAGTTGGTTTCAGGTGGGTGGGAACCAGCAGAAATGACCCTTGTCTCACTAGGGGACAGTGAGATGGTCCAGAGAAACCTAGTGCCTGATAACACTAAGAAGTACAGGCAATGGGTGACCATCAATGGACAGAGGGTGGAGGCTCTGAGAGACACAGGAGCCAGTGTGACTACAGTGAGGAGTCACCTGGTGTCTGAAGAGCAGATTGATCCCCGGGTACTTCACCAAGTAGTTGCAGTAGACAACTCTGAGCGCCTCTGCAGAGTGGCGCAGGTTCCCTTTGAATGGGGGGGGGTCTCAGGTTCCTGGAAAGTCGCTGTGAGTCCAACCATGCCTGTTGATTGTTTGCTAGGCAACGACCTGGAGGATTCCCCTTGGAAGGAGGTGGAACACAGGTCTCACTTGGAGATGTTGGGTCTGCCTGGGTGGGTATGCGTATCCACCCGGTCTATGGCAGCCAATCAGGGTAGTCAAGAGCCCCTGGAGCCTGAAACAGTGGCCCAGGGGACCGCCAAGAAGAGGAAAGGCAGGAGGCGCGGGAAACCCGCCCCAGAAGTTCCCACGGGCCGGGAGGAGGCAGAGCCTGAGGGTGATGCCCCGGAACCTACAGGGGAACAGGTGGCTGAACTGGGGGAGGTCCCTGAGCTGTCGCAGTGGCAGCAGGAAGGGGGACCCACCAGGGAAGTATTCTGCACAGCGCAGAAGGAATGCCCTACTCTTGAGGGACTGCGGCAGCAGGCTGCAGCCCAGGCGGCTGGCGGAGCGCCAGGTACTCACCTGATTTACTGGGAGGATGGCCTCCTGTATAGTGAGCCTAAGGTTCCTGAGCCGGGGTCAGCTCGTATGCTGGTGGTACCCCAGGGCTTCAGGGCCTTCCTACTGGGTTTGGCTCATGATGTGCCTTTGGCAGGACATCTAGGGCAGGACAAGACCTATAAGAGGCTTGTCTCCCACTTTTACTGGCCCTTGATGAACAAGCAGTCAGCTGCTTATTGTAGATCTTGTCAGACTTGTCAGGCAAGTGGCAAGAGTGGGGGGAAATGCAAAGCTCCCCTCCAACCTTTACCGGTAGTCAGTACTCCCTTTGAAAGGGTAGGAATTGACATTGTGGGGCCTCTGGATCCCAAGACAGCCCTGGGCAACAGGTTCATCCTGGTCTTGGTGGACCATGCCACACGGTACCCAGAAGCTATTCCTCTAAGGACGGTCACTGCCCCCGTGGTGGGACGTGCCTTGATGGGGGTTTTTACCCGCATGGGGTTCCCCAAGGAGGTAGTATCTGATAGGGGTACAAACTTCATATCCACTTATATGAAGTCTCTGTGGAAGGTGTGTGGGGTAACCTACAAGTTCACCACCCCTTACCACCCCCAAAGTAATGGTCTGGTTGAGAGATTCAACCGCACCTTGAAAGGCATGATTCAGGGCCTGTCAGAGCCCTTGAGGCGTAAGTGGGACGTCCTCTTGCCATGCCTTCTGTTCGCTTACAGGGAGGTGCCTCAAAAGGGACTTGGCTTTAGCCCCTTTGAGCTCATCTATGGCCACCCTGTGAGGGGACCGCTCAGTCTGGTGAAGGAGGCTTTGGAGAAAGCTCCTAGTAAACCACCCCAGGATGTATTTAGCTACATGCTGGCACTAAGAAACCAGACTGCCCGCTTCAGGCGTCTCGCTCAGGAGAACCTGGAAGCAAGCCAGGAGGACATGAAACGGTGGTACGACCAGAATGCCACTCTGGTTGAGTTTCAGCCTGGACAGAAAGTGTGGGTCATGGCACCAGTAGAGCCTAGGGCTCTCCAAGATAAGTGGACTGGGCCTTTTGAGGTGGTGGAAAGAAAGAGCGAGGTCACCTATCTGGTAGACTTGCAATCCCCCAGGAACCCCTTGAGGGTCCTACATGTCAACCGCCTCAAACCCCACTTTGAGCGAACTGAGCTATCCATGCTCCTAGCGACAGATGACGGGGTGGAGGAAGAGAGTGAGCCTCTTCCTGACCTCCTGTCTGCAGGAGAGAAAGATGGGTCTGTGGAGGGAGTGATCCTCTCCCCCTCCCTGACTGAGGAACAGCAGAGGGACTGTCGCCACGTGCTGGGACAGTTCGCCTCACTGTTTTCCCTGATCCCAGGAGTCACACACCTGTGCACACATGATGTGGACACTGGGGACAGTACACCTGTTAAACATAAGGTTTACAGGGTGACTGACAGGGTGAGGGCTTGCATTAAGGAGGAAGTCTCCAAAATGTTAGCCCTAAGGGTTATTGAGCACTCCAGCAGTCCTTGGGCCAGCCCAGTGGTCTTGGTCCCAAAGGCTACTGCTCCTGGTGCCACTCCAGAACTTAGGTTCTGTGTGGACTACCGGGGTCTCAATGCGGTCAGCAAGACTGACGCACACCCCATCCCCCGAGCTGATGAGCTCATTGATCGGTTAGGAGCTGCCAAGTACCTCAGTACGTTTGATTTAACATCTGGGTATTGGCAGATTGCCTTAACTGAAGGGGCAAAGGAGAGGTCAGCATTCTCTACCCCCGATGGGCACTTCCACTTCAATGTGATGCCCTTTGGGATGAAGAATGCCCCTGCCACCTTTCAGAGGTTGGTCAACCAGGTGTTGGCAGGACTGGATGAGTTCAGTGCCGCCTACCTGGATGACATTGCTGTGTTTAGTTCCACATGGGAGGAACACCTGCAACACCTCTGGAGAGTGTTAGAGGCCCTGCAGAAGGCAGGCCTCACTATTAAGGCGAGCAAGTGCCAAATAGGGCAGGGTTCTGTTGTGTACTTAGGACACCAGGTGGGGAGTGGCCAGGTGGCACCCCTACAGCCTAAGATTGACACGATTCTGGCTTGGGAGCCTCCCAAGACCCAGACTGAAGTGAGAGCCTTTTTAGGTCTCACAGGATACTATCGGAGGTTCGTTAAGGGATATGGTACCATTGTTACCCCCTTAACTGAGTTGACTTCTAAGAAGCAACCCAAGAAAGTGATCTGGACAGAGGCTTGCCAGAACGCTTTTGATGCCCTGAAGGCTGCCATGTGCACAGCACCGGTGCTGAAGGCACCTGACTACTCCACGGAGTTTGTTGTACAGACAGACGCCTCAGAGCATGGTATTGGAGCAGTACTCTCACAGCTGAATGAAGAGGGCCTAGATCAACCCGTAGCCTTCATTAGCAGGAGGTTACTACCCAGGGAACGTAGGTGGAGTGCCATAGAACGTGAAGCGTTTGCTGTGGTCTGGGCACTGAAGAAGCTAAGACCCTACTTGTTTGGGACTCACTTCCGAGTTCAGACCGACCACAGACCCCTCAGATGGTTAATGCAGATGAGGGGTGAGAACCCAAAACTGTTGAGGTGGTCCATTTCCCTACAGGGGATGGACTTTACGGTGGAACATCGACCCGGTACAGAACACGCCAATGCTGATGGTCTGTCCAGGTTCTTCCGCCTTAGTGATGAGAACTCCCATGAGGTTGGGTAGTTGCTCCCCACTTTTAGCTGGGGGGGACACGTGTTAGACTTTTCATCCTTGGCGTGGTCTCCCTTAACTTTTTGCCTCTGTTCCCCAGGTTGTTGATGTGTGCTGGACTCTGATTTTGCTGTTTTTGTTACTCTGGGCACTTTACCACTGCTAACCAGTGCTAAAGTGCAAGTGCTCCTGTTTAAATTATATGTAAGTGGTTCATCCATGATTGGCATATTTGAATTACTAGTAAGTCCCTAGTAATGCGCACTAGAGGTGCCAGGGCCTGTAAATCAAATGCTACTAGTGGGCCTGCAGCACTGGTTGTGCCACCCACATAAGTAGCTCTGTAATCATGTCTCAGACCTGCCACTGCAGTGTCTGTGTGTGTATTTTTACACTGTAAAGTCGACTTGGCAAGTGTACCCACTTGCCAGGCCTAAACCTTCCCTTTCCTTACATGTAAGGCACCCCTAAGGTATGCCCTAGGTAGCCCCAAGGGCAGGGTGCAGTGTATGGATAAGGTAGGACATATAGTAATGTGGTTTATATGTCCTGACAGTGAAATACTGCCAATTTCGTTTTCACTGTTGCAAGGTCTGTCTCTCTCTCATAGGATAATATGGGGGCTACCTTTAAATATGATTAAAGTGTAGATTCCCCTAGAGAAGAGATGGACAGGTGGAGTTTGGGATCCCTGAACTCACAATTTAAAAATGCATCTTTTAGTAAAGTTGATTTTGAGATTGTGAGTTTGGAAATGCCACTTTTAGAAAGTGAGCATTTTCTTGCTTAAACCATTCTGTGACTCTGCCTTGTTTGTGGATTCCCTGTCTGGGTCAGTTGACAGTTGGGTTGTTTTTCACCTCACACCAGACAGTGACACAAAGGGAGCTGGGGTGTGATCTGCATTCCTGATTAGCCATCTCTGCTAGGAGGGAGGGGTGGAGTGGTCACTCTCATCTGAAAGGACTGTGCCTGCCTCTGACAATGCTGTCTCCAGCCCCCTGGTGTGTGTCTGAGGCCTTGCCTGGGCAAGGCAGGATTTCACAAGAAGGTGTGAGTCCCCTTTGAAGAAAGGTGACTTCAAAGACTAAAATGGGTATAAGAAGGGCACCCAAACTTACAAACTTTAGAAACACTTCTGGAATCAAGGGGAACCTCTGCCTGGAGAAGAGCTGATCGCTGAGGAACAAGTGCTGCCCTGCCTGTGACTGTGCTTTGTGGAGCTTTCCTGCAGTGCTGCTTCTGCCAGAGTAAGAGGGCAAAGACTGGACTTTGTGTGCCTTCCATCTTGAAGAAGAAATCTCCAAGGGCTTGATGTAGAGCTTGCCTCCTGTTATTGAAGTCTCAGGGATAGCAAAGACTTCTTCCTGCCAGCACCTGGAGTCTCTGGAGAGACCCCTACTCTGCTCTGTGGTGCCCTTCCAGTTCCTGGGACCCTGAAAGGAGAGGTTGGCAGCCTAAGGACAAAAATACACGCACCGAGCACCGTGCGGAGAAAAGATCGACGCGAATCCGATCGCGGCTGAGAAAACGACGCGACGCCGGCTCCGCAGCTGAGAAACGACGCCGCTGGAAACGCGACCGGAGAATCGACGCCCGGAGCAGGAGAAACGACGCGCAGCATCGCTGACGAAGGCTGAGAGATCGCAACCAGCGCCGCGGGACTTCGGACCGTCGCGTGGCTGGCTTTTTCGACGCGCCTCGCCGAGCCGAGCTGTTTTCGACGCATAAACCCGTGCCGGGTTATTTTCGACGCACACCGCCCGTGCGGGGTTATTTTTGCCGCAAACCAGGTACATTTTCACGCTAGCAGCGCTAGTGTGGTGTTACAACTACCTAAAGACTCTTTTTATTTTAAACCTTTAAAAAATCATAACTTGACTTGTGTATGTTGGATTTTTGTCGTTTTGGTCTTGTTTTGTCTAGATAAATATTTCCTATTTTTCTAAACTGGTGTTGTGTCATTTTGTAGTGTTTTCATTAAGTTACTGTGTGTGTTGGTACAAATACTTTACGCCCAGCACTCTGAGGTTAAGCCTACTGCTCTGCCAAGCTACCAAGGGGGTAAGCAGGGGTTAGCTGAGGGTGATTCTCTTTTATCCTAACTAGAGTGAGGGTCCTTGCTTGAACAGGGGGTAACCTGACTGTCAACCAAAGACCCCATTTCTAACATTACACAATTGGAGTACCAGGGCGTAATTGAGCCCTGTATCTCGCCGATGAATAATCCCTTATTTCCGGTTGCTAAGCCGGACCATTCCTATTGGATAGTGGTGGATTACAGACATTTAAATAGTCACACACGCACATATGCAATACAGAATTCACATAGCGCAACGCTTATAAATAATATAGTGCGTAAAAAATACAAAACAACGTTAGATATCTCAAATGTTTTTTTTTGCCAAAATATAGCGCCCGAAAGTCGGGACTATACCAGTTTCAGTGCGTTTGGCTCTCAGAAAAAGTTTTGTCGTTTGCCTCAGGGGTATAAGAATAGCCCAGGACTATTTTCGGCTCGTGTAACTGAAATTCTGCACGAGTTGGACCCTGAAGCGTTATCATATGTTGATGACATATATTTGACAGACAATGAGATTCTACAACATCTAAGGCATGTATCACGCATTGTTGTTGGGTTTGCTGAAATTGGCTATACGTTTAATTTTAAGAAATCGAAGATTGCCTTCCTCGGCGACATTTTCCTGGGATATGAGTTGTCGAGAGAGCGCAGGAGCTTAGCGCCACATTTTTTGGATAAATGTGCTCAATTGCAGCCTCCTAATACGGTTCGGAAGCTCCAGTCATTGTTGGGGTTTCTGAATTTTGGCAGAACTTACATTCCTGATTATGCTACGCATATTAAACCCTTATACGAGTTGATTCGTCCGAATTTTTCAAGTAGATTTTGGACGATTGAGCATACACACATTCTGCAAGATTTGCAGACTGATCTCTTAGCAGTTAAACACTTACATACACGGGACAATAAGACACATTTGGTCATCAGGGTGATACGTGGGGCTGTTGGGTTTACGTATGTCACCTTTAATGAGGGTGAGACAGTCCCGATTGCATACAAGTCCCACTGGTATTCTGCTGCAGAACAACGATTTGCACAAACTGAGAAAATACTCACTGCTGTACAGATGGCTGTGATTAAAGAAAGACCTCTGGCCCAGGGCCAACGCATCATTGTCGTTTCCCCGATTCCGGCCTTGGAGGCTGTTACAAAAGCGAGTGTTCCTAATTCGAAAGCATTACACCCGCGATGGATACAATGGGCTACGTCTTTGACAGCCGCTGATGTAGAATACATATTTGACCCCAAACTACAGACTCAAGAATTTCTTCAATATGAAATGGGGTACCCAGTTCCTGCTGGCACATTGCCTATTGACCAATATCAGGTGGTCATGCATACCGATGGCTCTGCGCAACCAGCGGTTGGGACTAAACAACAGTATTCTGCTGCATGTGCAGTGGTGAGCGGCACTATGGAGGGGGAAGTGTTCTGCCCCCGACATACTTATACTAAAACCTTGGGAGATTGCACGGCACAGCTGGCTGAGCTCAAAGCTCTATTGTTAGCATTGGAACACATGGATCCAGCGATTTTAACCTTGCTGGTCTGTGACTCCTACTACTGTGTTCAGTCTTTCAATGAATATTTACACTATTGGAAGTTAAATGGGTTCAGAGATTCTAAAGGCAACACCATTAAACACAAATTGTTGTGGGGTAAGGTTGCGGATCTGAAGGAAACGCTTCCTAAAGTCCATGTTGTGCATACACTTGGACACCAGCGCGTTGGGATACACGTTGCTGGGAATACTTTGGCTGATGAAGCCGCGAAGTCAGCTGTGGCTGTCGCCACTGTGGCCGCAGTGACTCGTTCGAGTTCCAAACCAGACACAGAGATTTCGGCTGCCATTAAAGCTACGGCTGATGGCACGCCATTTCCTAAAGGATTTCCTTCTAAATATAGTTACTGCTTGAGTAGTGCGCTGAATGCTGTTGTTACAATTCCAGGCATTGGTGTACGTGAAATACCTAATAAAGTTGAGAGACCTCGATTAATTTCTGCAGCACATGAGGGCGCGGCATCTGCACATGCTGGTGTGGCTGCCACTATTTCGCTTTTACAGGCTCGTTACTGGTGGCCTGGTCTCTATAAAGAGACGAAGCAATATGTCCTTTGTTGTGACGTTTGTCAACAAATTAAAGCTTTGTCGGCTAGACGCCCGCAGCAGACGCCCCTTCTGATTTCAAATAAACCTTTACAGTGTGTGTACTTGGATCATTGCGGTCAACTGACCCCAGACAGTGCATACAAATATATTTTGGTTGCTGTAGATTCGTGCTCCAGATTTGTGTGGGTCTGGCCTCCACGCTCGGCTGACGCTTGGACTGTTATTAAAGATTTGCGTATCTTTGTCGATACATTTGCAGTTGTGGCTTTTCATTCGGACCAGGGCCCTGCTTTTGCCTCTAAGGCATTCAGGGACACCATGGCTTCGTTGGGGGTCCAGCTCCAATTCACGTCTCCATTTCATCCCGAGGGAAATTCTGTTGTGGAGCGTTTAAATCGTGATTTAAAGCAATCCTTAACAGCCAGAGTTATAGGTACGGGTCGTAGTTGGCTAGCCCACCTGTATGGAGTACAGAGAGCACTTAATAACTTGCCTAGAAGGTCACTGGGGGGTCGTACTTCATATGAGTGCCTGTTCGGAACACGGATGTATGTTCCTGATCTAGATGGTCCTGGTGTGGAGGCAGCAGATACGCCTTTTGACATAAATGATCGTGTCACTGTTTTGCAGGATTTACAACAATTCCGTGAAGATAACTCTTCTGCAAGTGCTTCCTCCTCAGGAATTAAGGATGAGCCAGTAACTCCTACTGGTTGGATACCCAGGATTGGGGATCTAGTGCGTGAAAAGGTCGCAGTAAAGAAAGAATTTAGTCCTTCTTATCGAGCACCTGTCCCTGTGTTAGGGGTAAGCGGCACGAGAACTATGATTTTACCGCCGCTGCAAGGGGCCAAAGGAAATCGCTTTGTTTCCATTGATAATGTCAAGTTACGACATGTGGCTGATTCTGCACAGCAGACCAAGAGGGACACCCAGTAGTTCCGGAATCCCTCTCACTACTGGGGAAGAAGTCCCGCTGCAGGTGATTTACACCGACGCTGTTTCCTCTCCGAGCTTGGGGAGGGTGGAAGATGATCTTGCGATTGTTCCACAGACAACGATTAATTTTGAATCTTTTGATCAAGTTGCTGTACGTTCTACTGATGTTTCTGAAAATGTGGTTTATAGTGTGCCAAGGCGAGAGCCTCCATCTGCTTCTTTGTTCACAGTTGCACCTTTTGCAAGAACTGCCTCTGGCTGCTTCAACGACACTGATGATGCCGTGTCAGGCTCCTCGTCCTCTTTGTCTACAGTCCGAGGTCCAAGTAAGCTGCTGTGTTGGCTTCAATGCAAATATTTTGTTTTTCCTTGGAACTATTTGTGGCTTTTTCTGGCCGTTATGACTATTTTTTTATGGTTAGGATTTGTGGTTACTTTTTTTCTAGTAATACATGGTCATTTTCTTCCTGAACGGTCTGACATTGAGCACGTGGAGACTGTGTTAAAACCACATTTTTCGTCTCATATGGTCCGAAGAGACTTGTCAGATGTAAAAATTTCTGCGATACCGATTCCGGATGGGATTGTGTGGGATAAAGTAATGTTTGATATATATGGTCCCACTGAATTGATTCAAATACCGTATGTCCTCAAGTTATCAATGAATGATATTGTTATACCAGGCATTGTTTCTGATGATTGGGATGTGAAGACAGTAGATTCTATGCTGACAGACTTGCAATATTAAACTGTCTATGACGATGAAGATGCTTACCTATTTAGAGATAATCATGGTGACATGTTTTGCTACAACTATTATGGACACCACTTTATTCATAAAGCGAGTAGCCATAAATCCATATTTGATTATGTGCAATGGGAACATTGCCCGACTCCTCCACAAGGGAGTTCGAAAACATATTATGATAAATTTGCATATTTTTCTGGGTATAATCAACGAAATGCTAAGTCTTACTATTTTAAAGTTACTCCGTATGCTAATAAGCAAATGTTATTGACCGATACAAAATGACTGTATTCAAATTTGTTTGTATCTAAACTTTCGGTCGAGGGGTATGATTACTGGTTTAAGACTGTTGACTTGAAAAGTGTTTGGGGAACGAAAAATTGGCAAATGCAAGGCAGGGACACATTATTTAGAGCATGTATTATCCCTGTGCAGATGATTTTCCTCAATGACACAGTACAACAGACTAGCTGTTTAGGCTTGGCAACGATTAGAGAGTTGAATTTGCCTGGTATACCTGTCCCTTCCAAATTGAACAATTGGCAGCGATATGTTAATGCCACGTTTCGTGAGTTTACACACTGGGTCCAGAATGGTACGCTTAACACTTCATTGATACATCGGGGCGGGTGGTTATTATGGCCTGTAGACACTAATATGTGTCATCAACGTTTTGTCTCCTCTTCAGGGGGGTTCAGGACTAATAGGGCAGACCCTTGTTACATTTCACCAGAACATGCTGATATTATAACTACATACAGCGTGGGGAAGCTTTTTCAGCAATGGTTGAAGTCATCCACGCTGGATGCAGTTAAGTCACATCTCACGTTACTGTCTAATGATACTGATTTACAAGATGTTTTGTCAGGACCAAAGGTACCACGGAAGAAAAGATTTTTATACGAAGTTTATAATGAGATTTGGAAGCTTTCACAACAGGAGGCAACGGCCCGGTTGAGGCAAATTGATCAGGAAAACCTGATGCAGACTTTGGGGGTCATTCTGACCCTGGCGGTCCATGACCACCATGGCGGAGGGTGGCAGAAGCACCGCCAACAGGCTGGCGGTGCTTCCTGGGCTATTCTGACCGCGGCGGTAAAGCCGCGGTCTGAAAAGGGGAACCGGTGGTTTCCCAGCGGTTTTCCCCTGGCCCAGGGAATCCGCCATGGCGGGGCTGCTTGCAGCACCGCCATGGGGATTCCGACCCCCTTCCCGCCACCCTGTTTCTGGCGGTGTCCACCGCCAGAACCAGGATGGCGGGAACGGGTGCCGGGAGGCCCCTGGGGGCCCCTGCACTGCCCATGCCACTGGCATGGGCAGTGCAGGGGCCCCCTAACAGGGCCCCACAAAGATTTTTACTGTCTGCTTTGCAGACAGTGAAAATCGCAACGGGTGCCACTGCACCCGTCGCACCCCTGCAACTCCGCCGGCTCCATTCCGAGCCGGCTTCCTCGTTGCAGGGGCTTTCCCGCTGGGCCGGCGGACGGCCTTTTGGCGGTCGCCCAGCGGGAAAGTTGGAATGACCGCCGCGGTCTTTTGACCGCGGTGCGGTCATTCGGCGGGAACCGGATGGCGGGCTGCGGTCAGAATGACCGCCTTTGTCTGTTGTGGCTAATGGCATGAATACCCTTTCTGACCGTGTTTACACGATTGACAGCATTGTTTCCTCTGCTATTGACATTATTAAATCAGACATGTCTTTATATCATGGGCAGAGTCAGACGCGGTCCATCATGCAGCTGGGTTGGACTCTTCAGACCTTGAAGGCAGGTCGCGTTCCGTGGCAGCACATTTGTGCTAGAGAGATCTTTGTCTTCTTTAATTTGACTCGTCAACAACAGCTGATGGCTAAAAAGGAAGCAACATATGTCATGTTGAATATTGAAAAATTGGAGAAACTGCCTTTCACGGTTGCTGAGATTCCGTCAGCTGAGTGGTTGATACATGGGGTTATTAATCTGCCTATCTCCACTCTGCAATTTACTTCTTGTTTGAAGCACATTCCGGTGGGTAAATATGAACGGTTGGGAGACAGTTACATACACAAGGTGTGGGAGCTTCCCTTTCTATACAGATGTATTAATGGTTTGAGGGAGTTTTTTCTTGGCGGTAGTGAATGCGAAACTTCTGTCAGCCATTCTATGGTTTGTAAACAGCTGTCCTTGCACGGAGCGTGTAACGCTTCGATTGCTAACTTAGCTTGTTATCTGAAGGGAGTTCCAGTCCCGGTTATTAAAAACACTTTCCAGGTGCTTTCTAACGGCAGTTACATTGTTCTTAACAGCGAACGCTGCTGTGGCATGCGTGCCGGAATAGTTTACGTTGTCGTGGTCAACAAGGCCGTTATGTGCTGCGGGAATGTGTTTTTTCCCCCCACTCAAATTAGGGAGGTAGCGGACATCTGGCCTCATATTGCTACTTCCAAGGTTAATTTCGACAAGTTGAGTAGACTAAAGGCTTTATTGGTTCAAAAGCATGTGGCCCTTACATCTGCTAGCGAGACCTACGCACTTCAGGTGGCAAGGTCATCGGCGGAAATACAGTCCCTTTTGAATACTAACTTTCCGAGTCACTTTTGTGAACTTGTGGGACGTATATTTAATGCATCCAGCACTGCTGGAATTGCAAATTTTTTCAAAGCCGTTGGTGTTGGTTTTGCTCACACCTTCTCTTCTATATTCGGTTTGATACCTTCGGCTATACACTCTATTTTCAGAAGCATTTTTTGGGGGGTTTCCCGATTACTTTGGCTTTATTGGCTGGAGTCTTGCTGCTGTCGCTATTTTTTCGCAATGGCTGTCCCGTCACAACGAGATCCTATATTGCTGCTCCCGTCAGCACAGCTGTGTCGTGAACGCATGATGCAGTATTTTGGAGCAACACTCCTGGGACATTTGGAGTGTGACTGGTCTCTGTCATTCCGACCGGTTTTGGATTGTGTGCAACCCGTGTTTCGGTGCCTTTGGTGCTCGTTTGAACATGCACTGGCTTTCTGTCTCTCACTGCAGCGCTCTCCAGTGGTCGAAACTGATCTGTTGATGTTCCCGATTAGAGCTCATTCCCAGACTTGTGCACTACGGTTGCGTTTGCTTCGTGAGGCAGTTTATGAGATTCCCTTCCTGGAGGAAGATGGTTTTGTCTCATTCATAGGCCCTGCACGGGGTGCCGCCCTGGATGGTTTTGGGGCTTTGGAACACACCTGCTCCATGGTACTTTGTGGCGTGGATCTTCCGATATTGAATTATAGCGAAGTGGAGGAACTCCTGCTTTCTATTGCTTCTGTCTAACAATTGGATTTTTTTTTCTCTTCCTCTCCTGCAAAATTGACATTATATTGAATTTGGCTTTATCGTCACGTTTCCTAAATTTATGACTTTGTTGTCTTATGACCTTGTCGAAAAATATATATAGGGCCGTATTTATACTCCGTTTGCGCCGAATTTGCGTCGTTTTTTTAGACGCAAATTCGACGCTAAACTAACGCCAACTAACGCCATATTTATACTATGGCGTTAGAGGCGAATAGCGCCAAAGTTCCCGGAATGTGCGTCATTTTTTAGCGTGAACCCCTTCCTTGCGTTAATGATATGCAAGGGAGGCGTTCCCGTCTAAAAAATGACTCCCAGGCCTTTACGTGGTATTTATACTCCCGGGCAAAAGAGACGCCCGGGAGTGGGCGTGGCTAAAAACGGCGCATTTGCGCCGCTTTTTAACGCCTGGGTCAGGCATGGCGTTAAGGGACAAGTGGGCTCAAAATGAGCCCAGAGTGCCCTCCCCTGCCCCCAGGGACCCCCCCTGCCACCCTTGCCCACCCCAGGAGGACACCCAAGGCTGGAGGGACCCACCCCAGGGACATTCAGGTAAGTATTTTTTTATTTTTTTTTAATAATTTTCTTTGGCATAGGGGGGCCTGATTTGTGCCCCCCTACATGCCACTATGCCCAATGACCATGCCCAGGGGACAGAAGTCCCCTGGGCATGGCCATTGGGCAAGGGGGCATGACTCCTATCTTTACAATGATAGGAGTCATGTTGATGGGGGATGGGCGTCGAAAATAAATGGCGCAAGTCGGGTTACGACGATTTTTTCGACGTAACCTGACTTGCCCCATTTTAAGACGCCCATGCGCCATTTTCCCCCTACGCCGGCGCTGCCTGGTGTACGTGGTTTTTCTCGCGCACACCAGGCAGCGCCGGTCTGCTTGCGCCGGCTAACGCCATTCAATAAATACGGCGCCCGCATGGCGCTTCAGAATGGCGTTAGCCGGCGCAAAACTTTTTGACGCTAAACTGCGTTAGCGCAGTTTAGCGTCAAAAAGTATAAATATGGGCCATAGTTTTATGTATTGTTTATATCTGGGGCATACTTTTATATTATTGGAACCACTTGCTACCGACAAGGGGAGGGTGTAGTGTGGTTAGTTTTACGTATCCGCGTTAGCTTTAGGCCTTTGTGCACTTTGCCCTGGATGTATTTTATTCCTTTGCTCGCAGCCTAGAGCCTCTGTGCACTTTGCTCTAAATGCTTTTATTCGGCTTCGTACTGTTATTTTTCAAATAGCCAGTTCTACGGTCTTGTTTTTTATTCATATCATACTGTTTAGCCTACTTCAGCACTGGAGTTCTCCATAACACATTCTTGTTCACTCTGTGCTTCAGTCAAGGATACAGTCTGGTACATTGCCGATAGACGTGGTAGGAGTTTAGTCTTTGGCATTCCTGCGTAGGGACATTTTGTGATCACACTGACATGTTAGTTATAAAAACACTTCCTTGTCCCATTACACGAGAGAGGGAGATTCCGACCAGGAAACCACAACTAGACGCTGGCTGCCCCGTTGCAGATGCTGAACCAAGATCACAGGCCTTTGCTCAGGTATGAGGGCCTATGTCTCCCCAGTGATTCAGAAAGGCAAGTTAGAAGCTTAGCATGCTGTGCTCTAAATAGAACAAGCAGAGGGAGAGTAGAAACTGTTAGGCACTATGATAGCTTTGTTCTTATGTTTTACTCTCCTGGTGACTATTTCAATCCTACCGTGTTGTATTGTTCTGGTTATTGCGGCTCACGCCTTAATATCTAAAATACAGTTGTTTTATTAAAACATTATATAAAGCTTATACTGTCTTTGTCATTTGTATATGAGATCATACCGTAAATGAGAGAGTTGGTTTGGACCTGAGTGACCACGACTTCCCTGAGAAGTTCCAAAGATGTCATGCGCTCGGCTGCCCAATCATCTCTCCCCTTTGGGAGAAATGAGGCACTGCTAGTTAGCCTGAGCAAGAACTGGATTTAGGGTGACAGAGTTCCTTACACGTGGGTCAGACTCAGTCCCCCACACCGTGAACGATCCTGCTGCCTAGAAATCCAGTAGTCTCATTTAGGATAATGAGAGCCCACGCGACAATGCCACCCTGAAACGGAATGATCCTGTGCCTGAGAGATGATGCCGCCTTGGAAAGGAATGATCCTGTGCCTGAGAGATGATGCCGATTTGGAAAGGAATGATGCTGTGCCTGAGAGATGAATGATCCTGTGCCTAAGAGATGATGCCGCCTTGGAAAGGAATGATCCTGTGCCTGAGAGATGATGCCGCCTTGGAACGGAACGATCCTGTGAGTGAGAGATGATGCCGCCTTAGAAAGGAATGATCCTGTGTCTGAGAGATGATTCCGCCTTGGAAAGGAATGATCCTGTGCCTGAGAGATGAATGATCCTGTGCCTAAGAGAGGATGACGCCTTGGAACGGAATGATCCTGTGCCTGAGAGACTATGCCACCTTGGAAAGGAATGATCCTGTGCCTGAGAGATGATGACGCCTTGGAAAGGAATGATCCTGTGTCTGAGAGATGATGCCGCCTTGGAAAGGAATGATCCTGTTCCTGAGAGATGAATGAGCCTGTGACTGAGAGATGATGCCGCCTTGGAAAGGAATGAGAATGTGTCTGAGAGATGATGCCACCTTGGAAAGGAATGATCCTGTGCCTGAGAGATGATGCAGCCTTGGAAAGGAATGATCCTGTGCCTGAGAGATGACACCGCCTTTGAAAGGAATGATCCTGTGCCTGAGAGATGAATGATTCTGTGCCTGAGAGATGATGCCGCCTTGGAAAGGAATGATCCTGTGCCTGAGAGGAATAATCCTGTGTCTAAGAGATGATGCCGCCTTGCAAACGAATGATCCTGTGCCTGAGAGATGATGCCGCGTTGGAAAGGAATGATCCTGTGCCTGAGAGATGATGCAGCCTTGCAAAGGAATGATCCTGTGCCTGAGAGATGATACTGCATTGGAAAGGAATGATCCTGTGCCTGGGAGATGATGCTGCCTTGGAAAGTAATGATCCTGTGCCTGAGAGATGAATGATCCTGTGCCTAAGAGATGATGCCGCTTTGGAAAGGAATGATACTGTGCCCTAGAGATAAATGATCCTTTGCCTGAGAGATGATGCCGCCTTCGAAAGGAATGATCCTGTGCCTGAGAGAGGAATGATCCTGTGCCTAAGAGGTGATGACGCCTTGGAAAGGAATGATCCTGTGCCTGAGAGATGAATGATCCTGTGCCTGAGAGATGATGCCGCCTTGGAAAGGAATGATCCTGTGCCTGAGAGATGAATGATCCTGTGCCTGAGAGATGATGCCGCCTTGGAAAGCAACGATCCTGTGCCTGGGAGATGAATGATCCTGTGCCTGAGAGATGATGCCGCATGGAAAGGAATGATCCTGTGACTGAGAGATGATGCTGCCTTGGAAAGGAATGATCCTGTGCCTGAGAGATGATGCCGCCTTGGAAAGGAACGATCCTGTGACTGAGAGATGATGCCACCTTAGAAAGGAATGATCTTGTGTCTGAGAGATGATGCCGCCTTGGAAAGGATTGATCCTGTGCCTGAGAGATAAATGATCCTGTGCTTAATAGATGATGCCGCCTTGGAAAGGAATGATCCTGTGCCTGGGAGACGATGCTGCCTTGGAAAGGAATGATCCTGTGCTTGAGAGATGATGACGCCTTGCAAAGGAAAGATCCTGTGACTGAGAGATGATGCTGCCTTAGAAAGTAATGATCCTGTGTCTGAGAGATGATGCCGCCTTGGAAAGCAATGATATTGTGCCTGAGAGATGAATGATCCTGTGCCTGAGAGATGATGCCGCCTTGGAAAGGAATGATCCTGTGCCTGATAGATGAATGATCCTGTGCCTGACAGATGATGCCGCCTTGCAAAGGAATGATCCTGTGCCTGAGACACGATGCCGCCTTGGAAAGGAATGATCCTGTGCCTGAGAGATGATGCCGCCTTGGAAAGAAATGATCCTGTGATTTAGAGATGATGCCGCCTTGGAAAGGAATGATCCTTTGCCTGGGAGATGAATGATCCTGTGCCTGAGAGATGATGCTGGATTGGAAAGGAATGATCCTGTGCCTGAGAGGAATGATCCTGTGCCTAAGAGATGATGCAGCCTTGCAAAGGAATGATCCTGTGCCTGAGAGATGATGACGCCTTGGAAAGAATGATTCCGTGCCTGAGAGATGAATGATCCTGTGCCTGAGAGATGAAGCCGCCTTCGAAAGGAATGATCCTGTGCCTGAGAGATGCATGATCCTGTGCCTGAGAGTTGATGCCGCCTTGGAAACTAACGATCCTCTGCGTGAGAGATGAATGATCCTGTGCCTGAGAGATGATGCTTACTTGGAAAGGAATGATCCTGTGACTGAGAGATGATGCCGCCTTGGAAAGGAATGATCCTGTGCCTGGGAGCGGATGCAGCCTTGGAAAGGAATATTCCTGTGTCTGAGAGATGAATGACCCTGTGCCTGAGAGATAATGCCGCGTTGGAAAGGAATGATCCTGTGTCTGAGAGATGATGCCGCCTTGGAAAGGAATGATCCTGTGCCTGATAGATGAATGATCCTGTGCCTGACAGATGATGCCGCCTTGCAAAGGAATGATCCTGTGCCTGAGACACGATGCCGCCTTGGAAAGGAATGATCCTGTGCCTGAGAGATGATGCCGCCTTGGAAAGAAATGATCCTGTGATTTAGAGATGATGCCGCCTTGGAAAGGAATGATCCTTTGCCTGGGAGATGAATGATCCTGTGCCTGAGAGATGATGCTGGATTGGAAAGGAATGATCCTGTGCCTGAGAGGAATGATCCTGTGCCTAAGAGATGATGCAGCCTTGCAAAGGAATGATCCTGTGCCTGAGAGATGATGACGCCTTGGAAAGAATGATTCCGTGCCTGAGAGATGAATGATCCTGTGCCTGAGAATTGAAGCCGCCTTCGAAAGGAATGATCCTGTGCCTGAGAGATGCATGATCCTGTGCCTGAGAGTTGATGCCGCCTTGGAAACTAACGATCCTCTGCGTGAGAGATGAATGATCCTGTGCCTGAGAGATGATGCTTCCTTGGAAAGGAATGATCCTGTGACTGAGAGATGATGCCGCCTTGGAAAGGAATGATCCTGTGCCTGGGAGCGGATGCAGCCTTGGAAAGGAATATTCCTGTGTCTGAGAGATGAATGACCCTGTGCCTGAGAGATAATGCCGCGTTGGAAAGGAATGATCCTGTGCCTGAGAGATGATGCAGCCTTAGGGGTGAATGACCATGTGCCTGAGAGATGATACCGCCTTGGAAAGGAATGATCCTGTGCCTGAGAGATGAATGATCCTGTGCCTGAGAGTTTATGCCGCCTTGCAAAGGAATAATCCTGTGCCTGACAGATGATGCTGCCTTGGAAAGGAATGATCCTGTGCCAATGATCCTGTGCCTGACAGATGATGTAGCCTTGGAAAGGAATGATCCTGTGCCTGAGAGATGATGCAGCCTTACAAAGGAATGATCCTGTGTCTGAGAGATGGTGCCACCCTTGAACGGAATGATCCTGTGCCTGAGAGATGATGCCGCCTTGGAAAGGAATGATTCTATGTCTGAGAGATGATGCTGCCTTGGAAAGGAATGATCCTGTGCCTGAGAGATGATGCAGCCTTGGAAAGGAATGATCATGTGCCTCAGAGATGATACCGTCTTGGAAAGGAATGATCCTGTGCCTGAGAGATGAATGATCCTGTGCCTGAGAGATGATGCCACCTTAGAAAGGAATGATCCTGTGCCTGAGAGATGAATGATCCTGTGCCTGAGAGATGATGCTGCCTTGGAAAGGAACGATCCTGTGCCTGAGAGATGAATGATCCTGTGCCTGAGAGATGATGCCGCCTTGGAAAGGAATGATCCTGTGACTGAGAGATGATGCTGCCTTGGAAAGGAATGATCCTGTGTCTGAGAGCGGATGCAGCCTTGGAAAGGAATGATCCTATGCCTGAGAGATGATGCAGTCTTGGAAAGGAATGATCCTGTGCCTGAGAGATGATACCGTTTTGGAAAGGAATGATCCTGTGCCTGAGAGATGAATGATCCTGTGCCTGAGAGATGATGCCGCCTTGGAAAGGAATGATTCTGTGTCTGAGAGACGATGCTGCCTTGGAAAGGAATTATCCTGTGCCTGAGAGATAATGCAGTCTTGGAAAGGAATGATCCTGTGCCTGAGAGATGATACCGTTTAGGGAAGGAATGATCCTGTGCCTGAGAGATGAATGATCCTGTGCCTGAGAGATGATGCCGCCTTGGAATGGAATGATCCTGTGCCTGACAGATGATGCGGCCTTGGAAAGGAATGATCCTGTGCCTGAGAGATGATGCAGCCTTGGAAAGGAATGATCATGTGCCTCAGAGATGATACCGTCTTGGAAAGGAATGATCCTGTGCCTGAGAGATGAATGATCCTGTGCCTGAGAGATGATGCCGCCTTGGAATGGAATGATCCTGTGCCTGACAGATGATGCGGCCTTGGAAAGGAATGATCCTGTGCCTGAGAGATGATGCAGCCTTGGAAAGGAATGATCATGTGCCTCAGAGATGATACCGTCTTGGAAAGGAATGATCCTGTGCCTGAGAGATGAATGATCCTGTGCCTGAGAGATGATGCCACCTTAGAAAGGAATGATCCTGTGCCTGAGAGATGAATGATCTTGTGCCTGAGAGATGATGCTGCCTTGGAAAGGAACGATCCTGTGCCTGAGAGATGAATGATCCTGTGCCTGAGAGATGATGCCGCCTTGGAAAGGAATGATCCTGTGACTGAGAGATGATGCTGCCTTGGAAAGGAATGATCCTGTGTCTGAGAGCGGATGCAGCCTTGGAAAGGAATGATCCTGTGCCTGAGAGATGATGCAGTCTTGGAAAGGAATGATCCTGTGCCTGAGAGATGATACCGTTTTGGAAAGGAATGATCCTGTGCCTGAGAGATGAATGATCCTGTGCCTGAGAGATGATGCCGCCTTGGAAAGGAATGATTCTGTGTCTGAGAGACGATGCTGCCTTGGAAAGGAATTATCCTGTGCCTGAGAGATAATGCAGTCTTGGAAAGGAATGATCCTGTGCCTGAGAGATGATACCGTTTTGGGAAGGAATGATCCTGTGCCTGAGAGATGAATGATCCTGTGCCTGAGAGATGATGCCGCCTTGGAATGGAATTATCCTGTGCCTGACAGATGATGCGGCCTTGGAAAGGAATGATCCTGTGCCTGACAGATGATGCAGCCTTATAAAGGAATGATCCTGTGCCGGGGAGATTATGCAGCCTTACAAAGGAATGATCCTTTGCCGGAGAGATGATGCAGCCTTGGAAAGGAATTATCCTGTACCTGAGAGATGAGGCCGCCTTGGAAATGAATGATCCTGTGCCTGAGAGATGATACCACCTTGGAAAGGAATGATCGTGTGCCTGAGAGATGATGCAACCTTGCAAAGGAATGATCCTGTGCCTGAGAGACCTGTGTCTGAGAGATGATGCCACCTTGGAATGGAATGATCCTGTGCCTGAGAGTCTTGTGCCTGACAGATGATGCAGCCTTGGAAAGGAATGATCCTGTGCCTGAGAGATGATGCTGCCTTGGAGAGGAATGATCCTGTGCCTGAGAGATGATCCCACCTTAGAAAGGAATGATCCTATGCCTGAGAGGAATGATCCTGTGCCTGAGAGATGATGCCGCCTTAGAAAGGAATGATACTGTGCCTGAAAGATGATCCCGCCTTGAAAAGGAATGATCCGGTGCCTGAGAGATGATGCAGCTTTGGAAAGGAATGATCCTGTGCCTAAGAGTCCTATGCCTGAGAGATTATGCCGCCTTGGAAAGGAATGATCCTGTCCCTAAGAGATGATGCAGCCTTGGAAAGGAATGATCCTGTGCCTGAGAGATGATGCTGCCTTGGAAAGGAATGATCCTGTGCCTGTGAGATGATGGCGCCGTGGAAAGGAATGATCCTGTGCCTGAGAGATGAATGATCCTGTGCTTAATAGATGATGCCGCCTTGGAAAGGAATGATCCTGTGCCTGAGAGACGATGCTGCCTTGGAAAGGAATGATCCTGTGCTTGAGAGATGATGACGCCTTGCAAAGGAAAGACCCTGTGACTGATAGATGATGCTGCCTTAGAAAGTAATTATCCTGTGTCTGAGAGATGATGCCGCCTTGGAAAGCAATGATATTGTGCCTGAGAGATGAATGATCCTGTGCCTGAGAGATGATGCCGCCTTGGAAAGGAATGATCCTGTGCCTGATAGATGAATGATCCTGTGCCTGACAGATGATGCCGCCTTGCAAAGGAATGATCCTGTGCCTGAGAGACGATGCCGCCTTGGAAAGGAATGATCCTGTGCCTGAGAGATGATGCCGCCTTGGAAAGAAATGATCCTGTGATTGAGAGATGATGCCGCATTGGAAAGGAATGATCCTTTGCCTGGGAGATGAATGATCCTGTGCCTGAGAGATGATGCCGCCTTGGAAAGGAATGATCCTGTGCCTGAGAGGAATGATCCTGTGCCTGAGAGATGATGCAGCCTTGCAAAGGAATGATCCTGTGCCTGAGAGATGATGACGCCTTGGAAAGAATGATTCTGTGCCTGAGAGATGAATGATCCTGTGCCTGAGAGATGAAGCCGCCTTCGAAAGGAATGATCCTGTGCCTGAGAGATGCATGATCCTGTGCCTGAGAGTTGATGCCGCCTTGGAAACTAACGATCCTCTGCGTGAGAGATGAATGATCCTGTGCCTGAGAGATGATGCTTCCTTGGAAAGGAATGATCCTGTGACTGAGAGATGATGCCGCCTTGAAAAGGAATGATCCTGTGCCTGGGAGCGGATGCAGCCTTGGAAAGGAATATTCCTGTGTCTGAGAGATGAATGAACCTGTGCCTGAGAGATAATGCCGCGTTGGAAAGGAATGATCCTGTGTCTGAGAGATGATGCAGCCTTTGAAAGGAATGATCCTGTGCCTGAGAGATGATGCAGCCTTGGGGGTGAATGACCCTGTGCCTGAGAGATGATACTGCCTTGGAAAGGAATGATCCTGTGCCTGAGAGATGAATGATCCTGTCCCTGAGAGATTATGCCGCCTTGCAAAGGAATGATCCTGTGCCTGACAGATGATGCTGCCTTGGAAAGGAATGATCCTGTGCCAATGATCCTGTGCCTGACAGATGATGCAGCCTTGGAAAGGAATGATCCTGTGCCTGAGAGATGATGCAGCCTTACAAAGGAATGATCCTGTGTCTGAGAGACGATGCCACCCTTGAACGGAATGATCCTGTGCCTGAGAGATGATGCCGCCTTGGAAAGGAATGATCCTATGTCTGAGAGATGATGCCGCCTTGGAAAGGAATGATCCTGTGCCTGAGAGATGATGCAGCCTTGGAAAGGAACGATCCTGTGCCTCAGAGATGATACCGTCTTGGAAAGGAATGATCCTGTGCCTGAGAGATGAATGATCCTGTGCCTGAGAGATGATGCCGCCTTGGAAAGGAATGATCCTGTGCCTGAGAGATGAATGATCCTGTGCCTGAGAGATTATGCCGCCTTGGAAAGGAACGATCCTGTACCTGAGAGATGAATGATCCTGTGCCTGAGAGATGATGCCTCCTTGGAAAGGAATGATCCTGTGATTGAGAGATGATGCTGCCTTGGATAGGAATGATCCTGTGTCTGAGAGCGGATGCAGCCTTGGAAAGGAATGATCCTGTGCCTGAGAGATGAATGATCCTGTGCCTGAGAGATGATGCCGCCTTGGAAAGGAATGATTCTGTGTCTGAGAGACGATGCTGCCTTGGAAAGGAATTATCCTGTGCCTGAGAGATGATGCAGTCTTGGAAAGGAATGATCCTGTGCCTGAGAGATGATACCGTTTTGGAAAAGAATGATCCTGTGCCTGAGAGATGAATGATCCTGTGCCTGAGAGATGATGCCGCCTTGCAAAGGAATGATCCTGTGCCTGACAGATGATGCTGCCTTGGAAAGGAATGATCCTGTGCCAATGATCCTGTGCCTGACAGATGATGCAGCCTTGGAAAGGAATGATCCTGTGCCTGAGAGATGATGCAGCCTTACAAAGGAATGATCCTTTGCAGGAGAGATGATGCAGCCTTGGAAAGGAATTATCCTGTACCTGAGAGATGAGGCCGCCTTGGAAATGAATGATCCTGTGCCTGAGAGATGATGCCACCTTGGAAAGGAATGATCGTGTACCTGAGAGATGATGCAACCTTGCAAAGGAATGATCCTGTGCCTGAGAGACCTGTGCCTGAGAGATGATGCCGCCTTGGAAAGGAATGATCCTGTGCCTGAGAGATGAATGATCCTGTGCCTGAGAGATGATGCTGCCTTGGAAAGGAACGATCCTGTGATTGAGAGATAAATGATCCTGTGCCTGAGAGATGATGCCGCCTTGGAAAGGAATGATCCTGTGACTGAGAGATGATGCTGCCTTGGAAAGGAATGATCCTGTGTCTGAGAGCAGATGCAGCCTTGGAAAGGAATGATCCTGTGCCTGAGAGATGAATGATCCTGTGCCTGAGAGATGATGCCGCCTTGGAAAGGAATGATTCTGTGTCTGAGAGACGATGCTGCCTTGGAAAGGAATTATCCTGTGCCTGAGAGATGATGCAGTCTTGGAAAGGAATGATCCTGTGCCTGAGAGATGATACCGTTTTGGAAAGGAATGATCCTGTGCCTGAGAGATGAATGATCCTGTGCCTGAGAGATGATGCCGCCTTGGATTGGAATGATCCTGTGCCTGACAGATGATGCGGCCTTGGAAAGGAATGATCCTGTGCCTGACAGATGATGCAGCCTTATAAAGGAATGATCCTGTGCCGGAGAGATTATGCAGCCTTACAAAGGAATGATGCTTTGCCGGAGAGATGATGCAGCCTTGGAAAGGAATTATCCTGTACCTGAGAGATGAGGCCGCCTTGGAAATGAATGATCCTGTGCCTGAGAGATGATGCCACCTTGGAAAGGAATGATCGTGTGCCTGAGAGATGATGCAACCTTGCAAAGGAATGATCCTGTGCCTGAGAGACCTGTGCCTGAGAGATGATGCCGCCTTGGAAAGGAATGATCCTGTGCCTGAGAGTCTTGTGCCTGACAGATGATGCAGCCTTGGAAAAGAATGATCCTGTGACTGAGAGATGATGCTGCCTTGGAGAGGAATGATCCTGTGCCTGAGAGATGATCCCTCCTTAGAAAGGAATGATCCTATGCCTGAGAGGAATGATCCTGTGCCTGAGAGATGATGCCGCCTTGGAAAGGAATGATACTGTGCGTGAGAGATGAATGATCCTGTGCCTAAGAGTTGATGCCGCCTTGGAAAGGAATGATCCTGTTCCTGAGAGATGATGCCGCCTTGGAACGGAACGATCCTGTGACTGAGAGATGATGCCGCCTTAGAAAGGAATGATCCTGTGTCTGAAAGATGATTCCGCCTTGGAAAGGAATGATCCTGTGCCTGAGAGATGAATGATCCTGTGCCTAAGAGATGATGACGCCTTGGAAAGGAATGATCCTGTGTCTGAGAGATGATGCCGCCTTCGAAAGTAATGATCCTGTGCCTGAGAGATGATGCCACCTTGGAAAGGAATGATCCTGTGCCTGAGAGATGATCCCACCTTAGAAAGGAATGATCCTATGCCTGAGAGGAATGATCCTGTGCCTGAGAGATGATGCCGCCTTGGAAAGGAATGATACTGTGCCTGAGAGATGAATGATCCTGTGCCTAAGAGTTGATGCCGCCTTGGAAAGGAATGATCCTGTGCCTGAGAGATGATGCCGCCTTGGAACGGAACGATCCTGTGACTGAGAGATGATGCCGCCTTAGAAAGGAATGATCCTGTGTCTGAAAGATGATTCCGCCTTGGAAAGGAATGATCCTGTGCCTGAGAGATGAATGATCCTGTGCCTAAGAGATGATGACGCCTTGGAAAGGAATGATCCTGTGACTGAGAGATGATGCCGCCTTGGAAAGGAATGATCCTGTGCCTGGGAGCGGATGCAGCCTTGGAAAGGAATATTCCTGTGTCTGAGAGATGAATGAACCTGTGCCTGAGAGATAATGCCGCGTTGGAAAGGAATGATCCTGTGTCTGAGAGATGATGCAGCCTTTGAAAGGAATGATCCTGTGCCTGAGAGATGATGCAGCCTTGGGGGTGAATGACCCTGTGCCTGAGAGATGATACCGCCTTGGAAAGGAATGATCCTGTGCCTGAGAGATGAATGATCCTGTGCCTGAGAGATTATGCCGCCTTGCAAAGGAATGATCCTGTGCCTGACAGATGATGCTGCCTTGGAAAGGAATGATCCTGTGCCAATGATCCTGTGCCTGACAGATGATGCAGCCTTGGAAAGGAATGATCCTGTGCCTGAGAGATGATGCAGCCTTACAAAGGAATGATACTGTGTCTGAGAGACGATGCCACCCTTGAACGGAATGATCCTGTGCCTGAGAGATGATGCCGATTTGGAAAGGAATGATCCTATGTCTGAGAGATGATGCCGCCTTGGAAAGGAATGATCCTGTGCCTGAGAGATGATGCAGCCTTGGAAAGGAATGATCCTGTGCCTCAGAGATGATACCGTCTTGGAAAGGAATGATCCTGTGCCTGAGAGATGAATGATCCTGTGCCTGAGAGATGATGCCGCCTTGGAAAGGAATGATCCTGTGCCTGAGAGATGAATGATCCTGTGCCTGAGAGATTATGCCGCCTTGGAAAGGAACGATCCTGTGCCTGAGAGATGAATGATCCTGTGCCTGAGAGATGATGCCGCCTTGGAAAGGAATGATTCTGTGTCTGAGAGACGATGCTGCCTTGGAAAGGAATTATCCTGTGCCTGAGAGATGATGCAGTCTTGGAAAGGAATGATCCTGTGCCTGAGAGATGATACCGTTTTGGAAAGGAATGATCCTGTGCCTGAGAGATGAATGATCCTGTGCCTGAGAGATGATGCCGCCTTGCAAAGGAATGATCCTGTGCCTGACAGATGATGCTGCCTTGGAAAGGAATGATCCTGTGCCAATGATCCTGTGCCTGACAGATGATGCAGCCTTGGAAAGGAATGATCCTGTGCCTGAGAGATGATGCAGCCTTACAAAGGAATGATCCTTTGCAGGAGAGATGATGCAGCCTTGGAAAGGAATTATCCTGTACCTGAGAGATGAGGCCGCCTTGGAAATGAATGATCCTGTGCCTGAGAGATGATGCCACCTTGGAAAGGAATGATCGTGTACCTGAGAGATGATGCAACCTTGCAAAGGAATGATCCTGTGCCTGAGAGACCTGTGCCTGAGAGATGATGCCGCCTTGGAAAGGAATGATCCTGTGCCTGAGAGATGAATGATCCTGTGCCTGAGAGATGATGCTGCCTTGGAAAGGAACGATCCTGTGATTGAGAGATGAATGATCCTGTGCCTGAGAGATGATGCCGCCTTGGAAAGGAATGATCCTGTGACTGAGAGATGATGCTGCCGTGGAAAGGAATGATCCTGTGTCTGAGAGCAGATGCAGCCTTGGAAAGGAATGATCCTGTGCCTGAGAGATGAATGATCCTGTGCCTGAGAGATGATGCCGCCTTGGAAAGGAATGATCCTGTGCCTGAGAGATGATGCCGCCTTGGAAAGAAATGATCCTGTGATTGAGAGATGATGCCGTCTTGGAAAGGAATGATCCTGTGCCTGAGAGATGAATGATCCTGTGCCTGAGAGATGATGCCGCCTTGGAAAGAAATGATTCTGTGTCTGAGAGAGGATGCTGCCTTACAAAGGAATGATACTGTGTCTGAGAGACGATGCCACCCTTGAACGGAATGATCCTGTGCCTGAGAGATGATGCCGATTTGGAAAGGAATGATCCTATGTCTGAGAGATGATGCCGCCTTGGAAAGGAATGATCCTGTGCCTGAGAGATGATGCAGCCTTGGAAAGGAATGATCCTGTGCCTCAGAGATGATACCGTCTTGGAAAGGAATGATCCTGTGCCTGAGAGATGAATGATCCTGTGCCTGAGAGATGATGCCGCCTTGGAAAGGAATGATCCTGTGCCTGAGAGATGAATGATCCTGTGCCTGAGAGATTATGCCGCCTTGGAAAGGAACGATCCTGTGCCTGAGAGATGAATGATCCTGTGCCTGAGAGATGATGCCGCCTTGGAAAGGAATGATCCTGTGATTGAGAGATGATGCTGCCTTGGATAGGAATGATCCTGTGTCTGAGAGCGGATGCAGCCTTGGAAAGGAATGATCCTGTGCCTGAGAGATGAATGATCCTGTGCCTGAGAGATGATGCCGCCTTGGAAAGGAATGATTCTGTGTCTGAGAGACGATGCTGCCTTGGAAAGGAATTATCCTGTGCCTGAGAGATGATGCAGTCTTGGAAAGGAATGATCCTGTGCCTGAGAGATGATACCGTTTTGGAAAGGAATGATCCTGTGCCTGAGAGATGAATGATCCTGTGCCTGAGAGATGATGCCGCCTTGCAAAGGAATGATCCTGTGCCTGACAGATGATGCTGCCTTGGAAAGGAATGATCCTGTGCCAATGATCCTGTGCCTGACAGATGATGCAGCCTTGGAAAGGAATGATCCTGTGCCTGAGAGATGATGCAGCCTTACAAAGGAATGATCCTTTGCAGGAGAGATGATGCAGCCTTGGAAAGGAATTATCCTGTACCTGAGAGATGAGGCCGCCTTGGAAATGAATGATCCTGTGCCTGAGAGATGATGCCACCTTGGAAAGGAATGATCGTGTACCTGAGAGATGATGCAACCTTGCAAAGGAATGATCCTGTGCCTGAGAGACCTGTGCCTGAGAGATGATGCCGCCTTGGAAAGGAATGATCCTGTGCCTGAGAGATGAATGATCCTGTGCCTGAGAGATGATGCTGCCTTGGAAAGGAACGATCCTGTGATTGAGAGATGAATGATCCTGTGCCTGAGAGATGATGCCGCCTTGGAAAGGAATGATCCTGTGACTGAGAGATGATGCTGCCGTGGAAAGGAATGATCCTGTGTCTGAGAGCAGATGCAGCCTTGGAAAGGAATGATCCTGTGCCTGAGAGATGAATGATCCTGTGCCTGAGAGATGATGCCGCCTTGGAAAGGAATGATCCTGTGCCTGAGAGATGATGCCGCCTTGGAAAGAAATGATCCTGTGATTGAGAGATGATGCCGCCTTGGAAAGGAATGATCCTGTGCCTGAGAGATGAATGATCCTGTGCCTGAGAGATGATGCCGCCTTGGAAAGAAATGATTCTGTGTCTGAGAGAGGATGCTGCCTTGGAAAGGAATTATCCTGTGCCTGAGAGATGATGCAGTCTTGGAAAGGAATGATCCTGTGCCTGAGAGATGATACCGTTTTGGAAAGGAATGATCCTGTGCCTGACAGATGATGCGGCCTTGGAAAGGAATGATCCTGTGCCTGACAGATGATGCAGCCTT